>NC_090267.1:326675736-327276361 GCF_040414725.1 Anabrus simplex | reverse complement strand
CTATATTTCTCTTCTACACTACCAGCCACCACAGAAACACGCAATAGTGATTACATCCCGCCATATAGGGTTGGCGTCAGCAAGGGCGTTCGGACGTAAAACAGGGCCAAATCCACATGCGCAACGCAATTCGCATCCGCGATCCCACAAATATGGGGAAAAACGGTAAAAGATTATTATTATTATTATTATTATTATTATTATTATTATTATTATTATTATTATTATTATTATTATTATTATTTACATTTCTCCGTAAATTTGTGCCTAGTTACTAACGTTCCAAAGGCTCCGTGATTTCTTATGATGTCTTCTGTGATGTTCATGCTCTTTCTTTGTTTCTTCTTCTTGCCGAGCGAGTTGGCTAAGCGGTTCAAGCTGTAAGCTTGCATACGGGAAAAAGTGGGTTCGAGCCTTGAAGGTGGTTTTCCGTGGTATAATATTTTCACGCCAGACAATGGTTAACGCTATTGGCTGCCGTCGTCGGAGGTTCGGGTTCAATTCCCCGTACTGCCAGAGATTTAAGAATGATGTGAGGACTGGTATGTAGCTAAAATGGTACATGCAGCTCACCTCCGCTGGGGTAGAGATAATACGTGAAAGGACGAGGCCACGCGTTTACTTTACCAGGCAAATGTCCGCCTCGATGGCTAAATGGTTAGCGTCACAGGGGTCCCGAGTTCGATTCCCGGCAGGGTCAGGAATTTATCCACCATGGATTAATTTCTCTGGCATGGGGACCGGGTGTATGTGTCGTCTTCATAGTAATTGCATTCTCATCATGAAGCGCAGGTCGCCTACGGGAGTCAATTCGACTGCACCTGGTGAACCGAAGATGTCCTCGGACACTCCCGCCACTAAAAGCCCTACGCCATTTCATTTCATTTACCAGGCAAATGCTGGAGCTATGCCTTAATTAAGGCCATGGTCGCTTCCTTCCCAGTCCTAGCTTTGTCCAGTCCCATCGTTGCCATTGGATCTATTTGAGACGGTGGGACAGAACGTAAAACAAATATCAATGTTTCTTCTAGCCTGTTTATAGATAATCTGTGAGTTTTACATGTTAAACAATATTTCGACTCACCGAGCTCGATAGCTGCAGTCGCTTAAGTGCGGCCAGTATCCAGTATTCGGGAGATAGTAGGTTCGAACCCCACTGTCGGCAGCCCTGAAAATGGTTTTCCGTGGTTTCCCATTTTCACACCAGGCAAATTCTGGGGCTGTACCTTAATTAAGGCCACGGCCGCTTCCTTCCCACTCCTAGCCCTTTCCTGTCCCATCGTCGCCATAAGACCTATCTGTGTCGGTGCGACGTAAAGCAAGTAGCAATATTTCGATGAGTCTGCCGTCCAATCTGTAGATATGTCCATATAATTTGAAGCCTCTCTTGTCTGTCAGTCAGACCATAGAGGTGCGCCGTTCCCCTTTTGATTCAAAGTCCTTTTTCTCACGTCAGGTCGTATGTCTTTCCGATTTAATAATAATAATAATAATAATAATAATAATAATAATAATAATAATAATAATAATAATAATAATAATAATAATAAGTTAATCTAAACTCATTTGAAGAATAGTCGTAAGCTCTTGTTAGAAAGAACAGAAGAATTCAATATCTAAAATGATCTTAATACCACTTGAAAAGTGCGATTCTTCACTGAATGTCGCGAACCGGCTAGCTTGGTGAGAGCACGCCGCACCTTGCATGATTACCATCCTGGCCCTCGTCTTCACATTAAAAGGTGAAAGGTAAGAGCAGCGGGGCCTACATTCCTTCTCCCAAACTGGAGTTCTCTGAGGACTTTATTGCGTACACAAACAAGAACGAGTAGTTGCCCAAGAATAACGAGGGGAAAAAAATGCGCTAAACTTGCCAGTGCTTATATGGGAAGGGAGAAATGTTATTGCCAAACCATTCCGACATTTAAAATGATGTTCATAGAGCAGTGGCTTCTCAAATTCACTTCACGCACAGAAACCAGCACTACTGAAATTTAAGTGATTTTCCTAACAGTCGGTTAGTCATCTTCCTATTCTCGAGGTAGCGAACTTGATCTTGGTTCAGGACTGCGGCATTTTAGGGTGTTTGCACTTCTTGTATTTGGAATTTTAAGCTGGCAAGAAATTCGGCCAAAATACGTTAAATGGTTAAATGAATTGCGAAAAATGATGGGGAGGAAGCATTTCAAGTGTTTATAAAATATGTCGAGAGATGAACCTGAAAACGGAACTTTTACGTATCTCGAAGAAAATTATAGCGACGTGGGACGTACTTTCTGAAAAACGGGACTATATATGGCAGATTTAACTCTAACGACAATATAATAATACATTTGTAATTATGAAATGCGGTTCACAACTTGTAAAATACGATCTAGGCTGATTTCCGTACTGTATTTTGATTTCAGGTATCACCGGGACACGCTACTTTTTCACAGCGTAATGCTCAAATGAGTACAAAAGTGAAGTGAAACAGCTTTACAAAATAAATGCTGTGCTAGTGGGCCATTTAGATGATGAGGGGGAATTGTACTATTTTCTTCGGCACTCATTAGTCCTAACATGCGAAAGTTCCTTCGGCAGAAATACTCGTTGCATGGACTGCTAATATTTTGGCTACTTGTCATCATCTTTAAAGTTGCCAGGCGTCCCGTATTGTGCAAGAAGCCTTGTAATTAAAGCCAGAAAAGTCAATATTCTGCGTGTGCTCTCATATTTAGCCCAACATGACGGCAAAAATCCTGTATTAATGGATCTGTAAAAAAGCAATCATTTCACTTATTTTCTTACATCATTCATTAATTCATTAAAATTTTAAGGATATCTAGTCCTAAATACGTAGAAACATCGCTTCGGGACGAAAATACATAAGAAGTATAATCTGGCATGTTGTGTATAGTTTATGAAGCCACGGAAATTAATTCTCCTCCATGTATGATAAAGCAAAGGGAGTGTATATTTACCTGCCTGGGCTCCTGCTCGATCACTTCGAGAATAACGATCTTCTCTTGCGCGCATTATTTAGAGAAACACTGTCTTGAAGTTGACGCATCGCTGTAAAACGTTTAAAAACGAGCAATTGTTGCGTTCCATCTGCGATAAAAATATTAAAAAACAATTACACAATCTAAACCTACAGGACCTAACGTGAAATGAAAGGAGGAAAATGATAGCATTAATACATTTTCTGTAAGCCTATAGCTTATATCATAAACAACCTCCAAACTCGAGTACACATAATATTTTGGTCGAATAGAGTGAGGACCGCACTTCTCTCTCGTACCTCGGCCGACAAAGTCCGGGACAAACACTATCTCAGTGACCGTAAATGAATTGATTATTTTTAAAATCCCGTAAGTCACTCATTTCGTCGTTGTCATGTTATGAGAGAAAATGAAAGCTGAAATATAGATTCATCTTTCTATGTAGAAATCCCATAATTCTGATTAATAGAATGAATGTGATGACACTGGGAACTTTTGGTCTGGTTTTGAAACTCTCTAAATTATTGATTTGCGGGGTTTTTCAACGTAACTCTTGTTGAGTACAAATGCTGGTGGCCTCCACTGTTCAAGAAATCTGAACTTGAATTACATGGGAACGAGGTGTCTCTAGATAAAAAAGTAACATTTCAGGTGTCACAGTATAACAATTGTATGTATTCTAGGGAGCACTTGGTTGTAATACTAGCCAGTACATTGATGGTGTTGTAGGCTACAACCTCAGGCTTCTTAACCGTAGTCCCAGTGCAATTTTGATGCCAGAAAAAAGAGCGTGCAAACGTAACCTTCCAGTTAATATAAAGAAAATGAAGGATTTGAAACAATGAAGGATAAATGCAGAATAAAGGGGAAATTCAAAAGATTCTGGAAAACCGTGTATGACTGGCATATCACTGACAGAGGGATTGGTTAAAAAGGGCGTTCATTTCAAAATCATTTACACGGTGCGTACTTTCATAAAAAACACAATTTTCGTAAGTTTTTAGCATTTTTTACTACCTGACACGTGAATCATTTTCTAGATGATTCTTTTTTTACAATTTGTTTTACGTCGGATCGACACAGATAGGTCTTATGGCGACAATGGGATAGGAAAGGCCGAGGAGTGGGAAGGAAGCGGCTGTGGCCTTAATTAAGTACATCCCCAGCATTTTCCTGGTGTGAAAATTGGAAACCACGGAAAACTATCTTCAGGGCTGCCGACAGTGGGGCTCGAACTCACTATCCCCCGGATGCAAACTCGCAGCTGTGCGTCCCTGACCGCACGGCCAACTCGCCCGGTTTTTCTAGATGAATATTGTAATTCAACATATCGTCGTTGCCGGGACAAAACCTCCTATGTGATAATATTTTTGGAGATATACTGACCCGCAGCACATACATTATGAAGAGCGAGAATGCCTTGACCATATTCGCACAATATTGCACCTTAGATGACAGAACCTTACCGGCCAAAGTTCTAAGCTAAAATATTTCACATAGGAGGTTTTGTCCCGGCAGCGACGATATTACTGCAAGAAGCATGAATCATGTTATACCGAGCTCGATAGCTGCAGTCGCTTAAGTGCGGCCAGTATCCAGTATTCGGGAGATAGTAGATTCGAACCCCACTGTCGGCAGCCCTGAAAATAGTTTACCGTGGTTTCCCATTTTCACACCAGGCAAATGCTGGGTCTGTACCTTAATTAAGGCCACGGACGCTTCCTTCCCACTCCTAGCCCTTCCCTGTCCCATCGTCGCCATAAACCTATCTGTGTCGGTGCGACGTAAAGCAACTAGCAAGAAAAAAACCAGAATCATGTTATGATTTAAAAATCTTCATTAGTTTTTGAAATCCCGCAAGTGATGAACTTTTAAATCAGACTGACAACAATTGTAATATTTATACAAACAAATTACGTACCTCCATGGCATTCCCAATCAATATTTAAATTTCAGAAGCAATAAAAGCTCATAAATGTTATCTACGTAATTAATTATTCAGTTTTCTTACTTTCCCACAAATTTACAATTCTTGACTTACGGGGTTTTAAAAATAACCGATTCAAATGTCCACCTGTACCGCCACTTCCCACGCATGAATTGACAACTAACCGGTAACCACTGACAAGCTCTTGAGGAAAATGCCTCAGGAATGCAGATATAATACAGATAAAATTAAAGTCCGACTCGTCGCCTGAATAGTCAGCGTAGTACTCTTTGGTTTAGAGGTTCCTGGGTTCGACTGCCGGCTGGGCAATTCCTCTAGCTCACAGTTAGGGTGTTTGTATAATACATATCTTCACTTTTATACAAAAATAACAACACAAACCACAGCAGAAACACGCAATAGTGAGTACAGTACATGGGGTTGGCGTCAAGAAATGCATCCGACTGTAATACTAGACTAAATCCACATATACTGGATGTTTAGGAAAAGCGGGAAATAGGGAATGCTACAGTGAACATTTTGAGATACGGAACCTAAGATCTAAGAAGCCAGCACATGGGCTTAAACATGTTTTTCACTATTAGACCTACTGTTTTCCATTATCAGGTGAGAGCCTCCGCGGTTCTTCTGCTTGTCCTCAGTTCGATTTATACTTTAGAACTACTTATTCTTCTTCCTCCTCCTGGTCTTTTCCCAACTCCTTGGGGTAGGCACTTGGTAGACAAAACCCAGTTTAACGGTCGGATACCCTTCCTGAGGCCAAATATACATAGAGGGATGTACCCACTATCGCGTATTAGTGTGGTGGGTGGTAGTTTGGTTTATCGTGTGCAAATCAAGAGATATGTATTCAACCGAAAACAAGCACCTAGTCCCCAAGCCAGAGGAATTAACTATATGAATTTATAACTGGCCGGAAATCGAATCCAAGCCCAACTCAAGGCCCTCGGACCGATTTATACTTTCGAACGAGTATTTAAAAATGGGAAACCACGGAAATTCTTTAGGACTGTCGATAATGTGGTTCGACCTCACCATCTTTCGAATGCAAGCTTACAGTTATGCGGTTCGTATTACGCAGACAACTCGCTCGGTTAACCCGTCATTAAAACTTGTTGATAACTGGGACAGGCCCAATGGAAATACTCGAATTCCTCCCACATAACGATATACCGAAAGTATAGTTTCCTTACGTAAGTTACTTATACATACTGCAATATTAAACGTTACAGTCAATCAGGAATGTAGAGTATTGTAGAATATTCGTGGAAAAATTCTACCCTCGATATTTTACTTAACTTCGCATGACCATTAGACACCGTAAAAGTGGGTTTCGCAACATAATTATGATTTAAGATGATGTGGGGGGGGGGGCACTGTCGAGCATTTGAGTCTCAAGGCTTTTCTAAAAGAACTTTACATTACTTGTCCCGTTTGAATCTGAATGAAAAGTGCGAGTTAAAGCGGATATAATCACTTTAAAGCGAAACCCCTTCAAAGCTAGCCTGCTCAGCGCTTTGGAGGGGCGCGAGGAACTAATGTGAGTGTCCAACGGAGGATACGTTTGTGATGTTACGCGCACCGAGCTCAGTGGTGATCCATGTTATTCACACACCACGCCACGGTCAAGCCCAGTCGGTACATAAGATTGCATTCATCATGGAAGATGTCCAGCTCCGTGGCTCACTGGTTAGAATGCTGGCCTTTGACTCAATGGGTCCCGTTATCGATTCCTAGTCGGATCGGGAATTTGAACCTTTATTGGTTATTTCTTCTGGCGCAGGAACTGGGTGTTTGTGCCTTCTTCAATATTAGATTTCATTTTAGGTAAGGCCCCATTCCCACAGATGCACGGGTCACCATGGGCGTCAACCCATAAGACCTTCAATAGGCCTCTACGGAAGGCACACACAAGTACATTTTTATTATTATTATTATTATTATTACTATTATTGTTGTAAATGTGAAAATTATGTCCAAGGATTTTCATCCTAGCTACTACCTCACTCCTCATTTCCCTAGTACGCCTCCTCAGTGATGCCTAGGCCATCTATGACAGCTGATGGCAGAGCTGTTGAGGATCCCACCAGCGGCATCGCTGACGGACTGAACATACATACATAGGCAATGAAAATAAGATATTCTCGTTCGCGTAAATCAAAGAGACAATGTATTTATTGCACCCATAAGGCGAATCAAAAAGGGTACAGTATTTAGAGAAGTAGGAATAGTTATTCAGGATTCTTGGCTCTCTCCCGCGAGACACCGTAAAAATGGGTTTCGCAACAAAATTGTGATTTAAGACGTTGTGGGGGCCACTTTCGAGCATTTGAGCCACAGGGCTTCTCTAAAAAGCTTTACATTACTTGCGCCATTTGAATCTGAATGAAAAGTGCGAGTTAAAGCAGATATAATCACTTTAAAGCGAAACCCCTTCGAAGCCAGCCTGCTCGGCGCTTGGGAGGTGCGGGAGGAACTGATTGTGAATGTCCAACGGAGGATACGTTTGTAACATGCTCATGTAGCAGCGACTTGAAATAACATTTAGTCTATTTGTAATATTCTCTTTTAAAGTGTCAATCGGGGATACTTTCTAGGCATGTTTGATTTTGAGGAAGGTCGCGAGAGGTGTTGGGTTCACACATGTCCCGTATTTTAACCTGAAAATCTTGGCAACCCCACATAAAAGTTGTTCTTGAAAATCATCTCATGATGATTGTGACCCGAAACGTGCAACTCGTATAATACAACCTCGCTTCCGAGGGCTAAGTTGAGTGGTTGGATTGAGGGCCGGTCAAGGGCTGATATAGCACCTCTTGATTGTGACTGACTGTGTGAAACAGGTGACATGAGACTTACCTGGTAATACATGTTTTCCTTGTGTGTATAATGTGTCGAGCTGTGGCCTTGTGTTGTAGCAGTAGTAATACAACCGGTATTGCTTGAGGCTTGCTAAGTTTCTCAATGAGACACTTAACTTACATTGTCTCACAACTAGTCCTCAATCCCTACCAGTAGTTTTACATGTGTTTTCTTCCACCATACTTTGGTGTACTTCACCTCGTCTTCGCAATGGCTCTATTGACTTCGAAGTAGACTCGGGATAAGGTTAGGGAATGTAACGGAGTAGCGCTTATGAGCTCCATGCGAGGGCTGTGAACAAAGTAGTGGCAACGTAGTCCAGACACTCGCAGGAGATCGGGCATCCAGTTGGGAGTGTTGTTGCTGTGTGGCGTTGAAGTGAAGAGTGTCGATTTCACCACTCTAAAGCATGTTTTCAAAAGGCGATCAGCGTTCGTGGATTAAAATCGAGGTTGCCCATGGCAAAAATGCGTCAGAAGGTTATCGAAGGTTGCGTGAACCCTTTGACGAGAATGCATTAACCATATGGGACGGTTGCACGATGGACCAAGGCGTTTCGTGCGGGTCAGAATGAGACTGAGACTCAGGAAGGGCATCCGACAGTTAAACTGGGTTCTATTTACACCAAGTGCCTACCCTAATGAGTTGGGAAAAGACCAGGAGGAGTAAGAAGAAGAAGTAGTTCTAAAATATAAATCGAACTGATGACAAGCAGAACAACCGCGGAGGCTCTCACCTGATAATGGAAAACAGTAAGTCTAATAGTGAAAAACATGTTTAAGCCCATGTGCTGGCTTCTTAGATCTTAGGTTCCCTATCTCAAAATGTTCACTGTAACATTCCCTATTTTCCGCTTTTACTAAACATCCAATACATGTGGATTTAGTCTAGTATTATAGCCGGATACGTTTCCTGACGCCAACCCCATGTACTGTACTCACTGCATTGGAAGGTCTTGGAACACCCTCCGTACTCACCAAACATGAGTCCTTGTGACTTCGACCTCTTTCCGAAGTTAAACGAACCCCTCCGACGCCACCTATTTCCTGACGTGGCATCTATATTCCGCGCAGTAGGGTGCTCCTTCGCACTCATCAACAGAGCACGCCTTGTCAACGGTCCCCAATGGCTTCCCGATATTTGGTAAAAAGTAATAGACTTTGCGGTTGACTACAATGAAGTAATGTAATGTAATTGTACTTGTTATTTCGTTAAATATTGCGTTCTATGAATATTGCCATTGCTGTACTTACAACCCGCGTTCAATTGGATATTCTGAGGAGGAGCCGTAGCGCGGGGCAGGTTCTGTTACTCTCTTCACCCCTAAAAAGGGTAGTATTGAGCTTAAAAAACATATTAAAATACACAAAGATAGAAAAACATAGTCAACAGAATGAAAGTGTTATTAACAATAAAAAAACTACACTTTAAAACACGATAAAACAGGCTACTACTCCTCATAAAACGGATAACGACGTCTACTGACTGTTCATCATCTCCTCATTCCACAGTTTATCCAGTTTAAACCTCATATGAAGATCCGCTTGCCGCTAGTTCCAAATCGCATTCGTTCGAAGACAGCTGGTATCAGCTTGATTTTTGTTTAAAATCGTCACCCATAGTAGAAACGAAACGGCACAACACAAGATCGGATCAGGTTCAGATAGCTAGTGATCAGTCACAGAACATCTCCGCGGAGTGCGGAGTGCAGAGAGCTGAAGAGTGAGAGAGTGGGTGACCTTGAAAGAACCAATCACAGTCTAAGTTACAGGATAGCCGGCGATGTGCCAGGCCCCGTAAACAAACGTGCTTGAGACCGTCGATGTGGCGAGGATAGCAGCCAGCAGCGTAGCGAAAGCCGGGCTCCAGGGTAAAGGCACCCATACAGATTCATTGGTTTGTTTCATAATCGCCTAACATGAACAGCGAGATCTGGCAATGCGCCAGCAGCGAAGCTGCAGCATAAACGTACCGTAAATCATTTACACCTAACCATCGTCGCCTTAGTCTCCCTCCGCTTCTCTTACCCTCCGTGGCAGAGGCCATTATTCCCCTAGGTAGCCTATCCTCTCTATTCACCTCACATGACCTCATCACCGAAGCCTATTTTTCTGTACAGCTTTATCCCTTGAGTTAATGCCTAACTTAGACTTTATTTCCTAATTCCGAGTACCCTCTTGCAATCATGTTAGCTTCTTGCATGTCTTGTCACTTACGAATAATCCTGCGCCCCCCCCCCCCAAATTTCACTCGCATACGGCAAAGTCTGTCTGAAAGGGACATTAACTAGGTTTCTAGATCACCCCAGGAAAGAACACTGGAACATGGCCAGACAGAAGTGTCTTCAAGAAGCTTTTACCTTCCTATTATGTGTTGTTTGTAACATCCATAAAATTTTGTTTTAATATGAAGAGTAATTTGTGTTTAGTAAAACTGTAAATATACTGTAAAATAATTATGGTAACGAAATTGACAGATATACATTTCCCTACTATGAAAAGGGAAAATGTGATTTTTTTCAGTTCAATTATTATGTGAACAACTTGATGTCCTCCTGCATTAATTTGTAGTTATTATTATTTTTTAGATGCAAAATTATAAACGCTATGAAAGCGGAATAATTATAAACTTGTTTTTTCTAATCACACATGTGTTTTGTGCGGTAACGATATATGCTTAGGAACTACAACTCTTTCTCTTTTAAACACACACATCACATCACAACGCTTCTCGCCTGGTGCAAGGGGAAACTTCGCCACAGCACCTCCAAGATTTTTGCTCGGCCGGGTGGCCCTCAACTTTACTTGCTACCCAGCCGACCTCAAATAGCATATAGGCTGACGCCTCGTTGGCAGTCGGCTTTCCCCACCCACCATGTCTTACTACCTAATCCCCGGAGTAGATCCAACTATCTCTGAAGATGCCATTTACCACGACCTTCATACAGCCGGCGTCCCAGCTTATAACGCCTACCGATTGATGGATGACATAACTTTCACTCCAGCATCGCAGATTTTGGTACATCTCCCGGGAGAGGACGACCTGCAACGCCTCTTCGCCTCCGGAGCGACCATTCGCCATAAGACCTACGCAGTGGTGCCAACTCCGCCGTCCATCCAAGACCAGCTCTCTGCGGATCCAACTATTGCTCCAGTCTTCAACGCGTCCCTTCCCCGGACATTGCCTCAGCCACCATCGCCCTTCTTCTCAACAACTCCTACTCCCACGACCACTATGACGACCGCATATACCAGTTCTCCACTTCCCAACACCACTGTCACAACTTGTCACCCTTCACCAGTAATGTCCTCATTTCTCCCACTACTCACGACTACCACAACCCCGCCACGTTCTTCCACCGCGTTGACTTCGACCACCGCTGCTTCTTCATCGCCGCCTCTACAAGACACCTCCGCAGCAGCCGAAGACCCGCCACCATCGCCGCAGCAGCAACCGCCATCCTTCCATGCCACGTTTAGTTGTGTCCTACGCGGGATTCCACCTGACATCTCCGAACGGGCGGTCCTCCAGGAACTCCACGCGGGCGGCGTTCCCGCCCGACGCGCGATTCGCATCCACAACACCAACGGCCCTACTTATATGGTGCGGCTCCAGCTTCCCAGTGCCAAAGACGTTCAACATCTCATCCGTACTGGAGCTCGTATCAACGGCCACCGCCACAAAGTGGAGCCCTCCCGTTCTCCACCCCAACCAGTTCGCTTCCCTTCAGCTAATTCACATCGTCGCCCCCGGCCAGCCGCTCCTCCTGTTCCACCTTTTCCGCAAGTCTGTCAACCCCCTCCCCCACCTCGTTTCATTCCCCCACCCCTTCCGATATTCGACCTTCTACGTTTTCTTATCACTTCTCTTTCTAATATCACATCCACCCTCCATCTCCTCACCTTGCATCTCCACCCAAGACCTCTCCTCTAACCTTCATCTTTCCCATTTTTGCACTTCACCTTTTCCCCGACCACCCTTGCACTCCCCTCTGAATATTTCCTCCTTGCACACATCCCCGATACCTATAATACTATCCGCACACACCTCCTAATCACATACATCAAATTACCCTCCTCCCCATAACATCGCTTCTCCAACCTGCCGAAACTCCTGGCCAGAGTGAAGGTGTTACCTTCAGGGTGGCCCGCCCCTCCCCTTCAGAGAGGGGAATGAAAGCATTTGTAGTTAGTTAGTTAGTTCTCTTTAAACAACAGATTGTGGTTTGGTACTGCTGTCTTATTTTTTCAGTTTGTGCTTTTTATGCTTTTTGTGTATTAATTTGTGTATATTAATGTGCTTTTTATGTAACGCCTCATGGAGAATGTAAATATAAATGTTATTAATTAAAAAAGCGCAAAAATGTTAGATCAATGTAAAGATAGTTTTGTCCGAGAGCTGTCTTTTTTCTTACAGAATACCATAGGCAGCAATTGCGGGCTCACTACTTTAACTTTGCTTCGCTTAGTATATTACCACAGCGAGACAAAACACATCTTAAATACTTGAAAAGATCTCTCTCATCTAGCTTTGTATTCCCGACCTGACATTCATTCCTCATAGGTTTCTTCCCTACTGGCACTTCTTTACTCTTGCAAAAGCATACTTTCATATCTTATTCGCTGCACCACCTTTCAAGTACCAAGGTAGCCTTTGCACACAATCTGGCCATTAAGCCCAAAGTTGTTGCCATTCGCCAAATTGCTTATTACACTTCCACCCAACCGAATACCTCCCGGCATTTAGTGAATGGTCCATGCATTCTATAAACAATGAACGTGAAATATTACAGCCCACTCTAATCCCCGAAAATATTTTGAACTAAGAGCTCATTCTACAATCAATTTTCAGTGTGGCCCGATTGTCGGCGTAAATACTTCTGAATGCCTGTAAAATGCTACCAATAATCTTGTAATCCCCCACTAAGGCTAATATTTTTCCCGTGGTACACTGCCATATGCCTTGTCCACATCTTAACTATCTACTCCCCTCGTAACATTCCTGAATCACTTGATGCATACTGTAAATCTGGTCCTGACAGCCCCTCTGTAGTCTGAAGTAACACTCGTTTTAATCCAACTTACTCTCCACAGTTCATCCCACTCTCCTTTCCAAAATACCTGTGAACACGTTGCCTGGTATACTGATCAATGAAATTCCTCGATATTTCTTGCAATCCTTCCTGTTCCCTTGCTTATAGACAAATTCTCAACGATCACTTTCATCCAATCAGAAAGTAGCTCTACCTTATTTACATTCCATGCTAATCCTATAACTCTATGAAGCCATTTCATCCATGCCTTCATACTATATTCACGATTTCCAGTCTAGTTTTATCTATGCCTGCTGCTTTGGTTCATTTACCATCCTTTCTACTTTCTCTAGCGTAATTTTACTGCCATCTTTGTCCCTCCCCCCGTGAACTCAATTCTTTGAGCCTCGTCAGAAAAAATCCTTTTAGAATAAGAAATTTTCTAAATATTTTCAAAACATTCCTTCGATCTGTCCAGTTATTCACTAGGATCTGCAATGATTTCAAAGACCTCTACACACGACCCGATCTGCTGGGTATCTGGCGCGGTAAATCGGGTGCTGCTCTCCACCACGACCCAATGTCCTGGGCCCGATCTACAGTAGGCTGGCTGGCTCGCTCTGCTCTGAAAACACGCGTGATCATGGCTCCTTCATTTTCTAAGTTACAAAAAATAGGAATCGCATTGGCTTTGCTGTCACTGAAGTCGATACGAAAGAGAAAATATTGAGCTAAAAAAAAGGTTGGTGCAAAGGAATGAATTTAGTCACACAAATATTACTTGAGCCACTCGATCTTAGAAACTTTCTACGAATGTGTATCGACACTTTCAATGAACTGCTCGATATGGTGGCGCCTTTTAAAAAGAAACAAGACACTCTAATGGGGGAAACTGGACTGTTCAAGAGCGATTTAAGATTTTTAGCAACCAGAGCGAGTTACGAAGATTTGCAATTTAATGCGGCCATGTCACCACATATTTTCCATTTTCCTTCTTAAAATAGAGGTGGTCGCATCCTAATCGATCAATTTATATTTATCTAGTAAAATTTCTAACGCTTTATTGCTCATATATCTTTTCATGTAACTGGAACTTGAAATCAAATAAAATTCCCAAATTAAAAGCAAATAAAGTTGTTATAAAAGGGTAAATTATTCATGTTATTAAAGCTGAAAACAACCTAAAAATAGGCGAAAAATAGTACAAAAAATAATATATATAACTATACTGTATGTATATTTAGTCCTCAGCCCGAAGGTTGGTTGGATCCTCAACAGCTCCACAACCAGCTGTCATAGATGGCCTAGGCGTCACTGAAGAGGCGTAGTAGGGAAATGAGGAGTGAGGTAGTTTCCCGTTGCTTTCCTCACTGAGCCAGAAGTTGCTATTGCATATCGGTCTGCCAAGCCCACTGGAATGCATGCACCAACCGACCCTATAAGCAATATTTTCACACCATTCATAGCAGGGACTGGCTGAAGGTGGAATGGCATTACTAGCATCACTCATACCTCAGTCACTTTCATTTTGTCAAAGCCAAGGATAAAGCTGAGACAGGTCAATGAAAGTAAGTAAATTGCTCTAGCCCATACCAGAAGACATAGTGCGCTGTAAACACTAGGTCCCGCGAGCAAAGGCAAATAACTGTACTATATATTTGTATAGTTCCAAAATCTCCTTCCAAACCTCTTTCTCCTTTTCCGACACCATTGATTGTAATAATCTTATAAATAAAGTTTTAGGGGGTCCGCTGTCTGTAATTTCGTTTGTTTTGCCAATTTTTCAGATATTTATCCGTTTTAGGTCAACTCAAGACCGAATCGGTGGTTTTTACTTTTCGTGTCTGTTTGTTTGGTCCACCATCACGGCAAAACCGCTGGATAGATTTCAACCAAACGTCATATTTGGAGTATATTCACCACAAGGAAGGTTTCTATATGCATTTCATTTTAAAATCTTCGATTAGACGGGGGTTTATAGGAAAACCAGAACGGTTTTCCTCCATTTTCTCTTATACTATTGATTTCCTATAAACTCCGTGGACCGTATGTGAAACGTCTCTTCATTATAAACAACTTTCGTTATGTTCATAATTTACCTTACTCTTTACATGACGGAGAAATTTACTATTTTCTGCGGGTATCATGGTCTGCGTGTGTGACCGACGGACCGACAACGAACCTACAAGTTACCATGGCAACGTCTCTAACTGCTTGCCAGCAGGGAAGTAACGTATTGCCATTTTCCTCATCATACCTTTAAATTCATGGTTGTTCCTTGGGTAGAAGGCATTCTGCGGGATATTGGCGGAATATCGTTGGAGTTTATAACCGTCCTCGAATATCTTAATAACACCATTGGCCACCTTATCTGTTAACCTAAGAATGCCTGCGCCTAAATTTCTCCTCTGTTACCTCTTTCTTATATCTATAACTCACACCAGCATAATTTATTGAGGGGCATTTTATTTTTCGATACATTCACTTGGTATTTACATATTTGTCGTCATCCGGCTGTCCTCAGTTTTTAATCCATTTTCTATTAATTTCAACTTTCTTTACTGAATTATTTTCTTCCTTAATTACACCGTATGTATGCGAGTGCTAATCCCGAAACCTTGACACTCTTTCCTTTGAGGAAATATTCTAAGCTATGCAAATGTATAACTTTCGGCCCCGGAAAATATCGAAATATGGATGTAATTTTAACGACGGTGCACACCTTCGTTTCGGGATAATTGGTGGCTAATCTGTAAGTCTTATCACAAATCAGAAAGCACAATCGGCTTTCATTTTGGAGAGATCTACAACTTTGGTCCTATGACTTTTTATCGTATTTCTATTCCTTATACGTTAAATAGAGCTGTATTTCTCGATTTCAAGTTAATTTTGTACTTTCACACGTATATGTTAACATTAATTTGGCACACTTATAGGAAAGATAGAATCATGACATTCAGCACGCAAATTGGCATGACCAGTGGCAATGTGATAGCCAAATTTTATGATTCTATCTGTCACATGAGTATCATAAATATAAAGTAGTATGCGAAAACTGTACAAAATTTCACACCCAATGATTCTAACTCAATCTAAACCATAAATATAGGAGATACGAGAAGATGTCATGGTCCAACCATGTAGAACACTGAAAGAGGCGTCTGATTGTGAGGTCCGTTTGCAGATATGTCACAGAGTTTCAAAGCAGTAACTCTCGAAATAAAGGTCTGCACTTCTAGAGTGTGTCTGTACATTGACTATTTTGGCGACATTTCTGTACAGTTATCCCTTTTCAGGTGTAATAATGACCATCTGCATATTTTTAGCTTTGGTGTCTGTTTTTCTGTTTGTCTGTCTGTCTGTTTGTCTATAACTTGGAAACTACTGGATATATTTCCACCAAACTTGATATTTAGAATCCACCTGTCCTTGGGTAGGTTTCAGGGCAAATATTGTTTCTAAATCCATGAAATGACTGGGGGGTTTATACGAAACCGAAACCGTGATTTTGCACTCCCACAAAATATACACAACCAAACTTAATAGAAATCTACCTGCCTTAATGGAAATTAATTTTTAAACCTTTTTTCTCATGTGCATCATTTCGGTAAGAGGATTTATAAGGGAGATATCATTAACCGGACTTAACTTAAGAACGGGCGCGTGTTGAGCGTATTTCTTACAACTTGAAAACTATTGAAGATATTTGAACCAAACTTTATATTTAGCATCCACCTTTCCAAAGGTAGATTTTAAAGGCCAATAACACTTCCTGTTCCTGGAATGGGCTGGCGGTTTATAGGGAACCGAAATGGTGAATTTACACTTCCACAATATATAGAATACATGACCAACCTGTCTGGAAATCGACCAAATTTGTTGGAAATCCATTTCTAAAACTTTTTTCATGTGTATTTTTTCGACAGAAAGATTAATAAGGGAGATATCATGAATGGTCGGTTTGGCAGGGTAAGTCCAGCAGACATAGACCAAAAGGTGTTGTACGTGGAGCAGATTCCTTATCTATCTATATAAGTAAAATCCTAACGACTGTGTGCCTGTGCATTGACTATTTTGGTGAAATGTTCGCACAGCTACGCGTTTAAGGGATAATAATAACCATCTGCATAATTTTTGGTTTAGTTTCCTGAAAGTCCTAATTTTAACCCTCCTCGCCCAAAATCTACATTGCGGCATAATCTGCCAGACGAACAAGAAAACAGAAATTTGGCAAAATTATACGTTTTATCCTGTAACGGACAGAACATTTCCAAGAGCTTTAAATTTTTCACTTTTTCCCCGAAGAATATCGAAATATGGAGGCAATTTTAATGATGGTGCAGATCTTCGCGAAGTCCTATCACATAAGGGAATGCACAATCTTCATTCAATTTGGATGATCTACAACCTTTGTCTTATGACTTTTTGTTGTATCTGTATCCCTTTTACGTTTGATTTTTGTCTATTTCTCGACGTTAAGTAAATTTGGACTTTTCACATGCATAATTCATACTTTCAATCACTTATAAGAAAGATAGAATCATCAAACCCTACACGAAAATTGGCTCACCCAGTAGCCATATGTGAGCCAAATGCTATGTATGTAGCTGTCACATAATTATCTGAAAAGTAATGCAATGTGAGATAATCTTACAAACATTTTACCCTATTCAACGTTTCTAACTCAATCGGACCCATGAATAGATCAGATATCATACGACCAGCCATTTAGGCCACTAAATTTGACGTCTTATGGTACAATCCTTTGTCGATATGACGTCCGTTTTGCAGCAGTCAATCTGTAAATGAAGGTCTGCAATATTTTAAGCATACATATACTTTCGTATATCGATCTATAAATATTCACTGATGCCATCTTGTAGCGATCGAGAAGGGGTGTGTCTGCTATTGTAATCAGTACTCCCCACACCGACTTTGACTGGCAGTAGGAATGGGGTCCTTCTCCAATTCCTGTGTAACTGGCATTAATAATGCAGGCCTACCATTGTAATGAATAATTTACTTCTCGATTTGACTTGCAGAAGGCAAGGGAGCATGTAGTTTTGTTCAAAACTCCCCTTATCCGATTGTGTTTGGCTGTAGGCAAGTGTTCCCGCAGTTATAAACAGATGCACCCATCTAAAATATGACTGTCATTAGGCATACTGGCCTGCTATTTTGATGGAAACTCACCAACTTGGTGTGACTGGCAGTAAGCTGGTTACACAGTTGGAAAAGGGGCCTCTCATTATAATGATAACTGCACAACTCAATTTTGACTGGTTGTAGGGAAGTTTCCTGCCATTATAATAAAAACTCCTCAATTTGTAATATGTCTGGAAGTAGGAAAGGGGGACTGCCATTGTAACGAAAACTCCCCAAATCGATTGTGACCGCGCAGTAGGCAATGGGGCCTGCAATTATAATGTAAACTTCCCAACTCGATTGTGAATGGCAATGGGCAAGAAAGCCTGTCGTTATCATCACAAATCCGTAACAAGCACTTTGCATTGGAAACAACGTATGGGGACCTCTCCATGCTGTTTCTCGGATAACGCTAAGAGACATGCTATTTTAAAACAATCTTATTTACTGCATGTACAGTATTTACGTCAATATTCGTATACAATGCAGAATACCGTAGCGAAGCACGGGTGCATTTGCTAGTCTACTAATATAATTGAACTAATCTACACACTGCACTCAATTAAGACGTAATACGTGCTAGGCGGCCGCGAGGTTTCTTATGACAATCGGCTCCCGAGTTGTACAACCGCCCTACGCACGACCCAGCTTGCGGAGCGTAGCGGTAGTGTGTGGTCGCCCCCGACCAACCACCCGACATGAGTTATCTCTGCCCGACCGGTCACGACAAGCCTACACACCACCCTATCTGCAGGGAACCTGCAGATCGAACCGAGCAGATTGGGTCGTGTGTAGAGGCCTTTAACCCAAAACACTACTAATTTCCATTTTCCTTTCCTTTCTAAGATTCATTATTATAGCCCAAAATGCAAGTTACACTATGGGAATAATATAGTTAAATGAGATGTGCTATTCTACTGGGTTGTTATTAACACACACACACACACACACACACACACACACACACAGTACATTCCTAAGTGTGTCAATCTTGGAGTACGCATTTATTGTAGGTTGGGTAGGCAACTCGCTCACCTTTTCTTTTTCAAATACATCGCGATGCATACGATATCGGTATATGAAAGATCTCTGGTTACACATTTGGTGTTCACCTGACAATCTTTAACAACTCAGCGATAGGTCAGCTAACAGAGATCAGTATCACAGTGCCGTCTGGTGGAGTAAAGTGATGTATCGAAATTGACGAGCATGCAACCTAAATAATGTCAAAATGAAATGCTTGCACACGGAAGATGAGGTCTTACGATTTATTATTATTATTATTGTTATTGTTATTATTATTATTATTATTATTATTATTATTATTATTATTATTATTATTATTAGGAGATAGTGATGTCGGATCGTATCAGACATACGACCGCAAAGGGTTAAGTGGCCCTGGATTTCCGAAATTTTGCCTTGACAAGGAGTTACCTAAAATGTCAGTAAACTTTTTGATATTAGTCTTCCGCCTTTAAGTACTACTGAATAATAATCGATAACGTCGTTATTTGATCACGCAAACAAAACCGCCGAACGCCTCAATCAACTGTACAACGCAACCGGTCGAAGAAGACTTCGAGTTCCTAGATTCCTTCAGTTAAGTACCAAATGACTTTTATGACATTCTTGGTGCATAAAAAATATTGAACATAGATAATATTGTTCTTCCCTAGACCATGACTAACTGTGGGCTCTTGTCGGCCAATAGTTGATAACGATGACAGCAACGAACAAATACTGTAGGTTCATTACCGGAATAGCTAAATGGAAAACAGCTCAACTTTTCCGCCTAAAAAAATTAAAATGTTCAACAATGAAATATAGAGCACACTGGATTATTAACGATTCGGTAGGCATTTGATACTACCCTGCCGTGCACAAAAATCCGAACACTGTGAGGCAGTTAAGATAGAAGTCCTCTCGACTCACAATTTGTACCTCCCGGGTTGTAATTCTGGCGACCTAGGATGAGAATTGCAATGGAACCAAGGCGTATATCAGTGAAGTTACCGGTTCTTAAACTCCCGGCGAAATCTTGAGCTGAACCTGAATGTTGTAGTGGTCTCACGTACTCACGAGAATACGACGTGAAAACAAAACAATTTGTTATACAGTAAACAAACAAATGCATATATGTGAAAACCATTAAGCCCCGTGGAGGAGTGGAAGATATAGTTCATAGTTCATAGTTCGGCTTGAAATGGAAGAGTGGTTACCTGTACACCGACCGTCAAACAACCCCAGGAATTAATCTCCGTGTATGAATATTCTGCTTTCTATAGATTACGAATCATAAAGAAAGACGTGGTTTTAAGTCTGGTAACTTTGGAGGCCAAACCTCGAATTCTTCATTAGTAGATCGAGGGAAAATTTCGTCTCCATATGAATTTGTAAAGTATTGTTCGAATATACTGTACATTAAGACCACTTCTCGCCATAAGCATTAGAGGTGTTACCATGTCCTGCATACACCACAGAGTTGTAATTGTCTCGAAAATATAAACTATCGATCCAATAAGTCTGTTAAAACTAATAGCTCACAATAAGATAGCTGTATAGTTACCAAAGGATATTTTAGGATGATCTGGAGATTATCCGAGTCCATTAACTATTGTCCTGATAGTTAATTTGTCAGTTCATCTCAATTATGGTTGATATTTTTTCTTAAAAATCCATCACACAGTTTTGTAATATTGTAGTTTGTGTCAACTAGTGCATTATTATTTTCATTTTTATAGTTTTAACGCATTCTTCCCCTTTGCAACCCTTCTTTGTTGCGCCCAAACATGTAAGTAACTTTCATCACAATGAATATTGAATTTTCACGACCACATTGTAATTGAAATCGACTTTCAACCTATTAGGTCCCGAAATCGGGAGTTGTTATTGTCTCGACAATATAAACTATTGATCCAGTAATTAACAGCTCACAATAAGACAGCTGTATAGTTATGAAATCAAATCGGAAGGTTGTAAGTCGATTTCGATAACACTCATGACAGATTCTCAAGTTTTACAGAGATTTAGCGCACCTTATATCCCGTAAGAATACGGCAGGATTACCCCAGTTTTAAATTGATCACGGTCGATCGCCAAGTCTGTTAATATTTGAGATCCATAAATAGCCATTGTTTAGTATTTGAGGACCGTAATAGCCAAGTAACGTAGTAGCTGGCTTCTCACTAAGCCGGTTGCGGTTCGAACCGCTGCCAATATAAATGAGATTTTGAAATGAGAATCTTTGTTCAGATTCCATGTGAAACTGAAGGTTCCGTTCTATTATCATTACATATCCACAGACCCGTAAAACTGTAAGCTTCTCGTTCTTTCATTAATAATCTTGAGTCGACACAAATGGGTGGATTATGCACTGTTTTGGGGTCGGATACCTTTCCTGACACCAACACTTTGTGGAGGGATATATTCACTATTACGTGTTTCTGTGTTGGTTGGTAGTGTGATACGTGTGGTCCGGTCTGAAATCGAACACGGGGCCCCATGAATCAAAGACCACTGTGCTGAACTTTCAGGCAAGGAGCTGAACCAAGATAAATAAGCGACTGTAGGATCAAAACTTTAAAAACTGGTGTCAAATTTCCCTATGGAAAAATCAAATGATCATAAATGGTCATTAATGCCCCGATGTCGATGACGTAGAGAATATTTAAAAGTATTAAAAATTATTTTATTAAATGTCCTAAAAAATCATTATAAAGTGTAAACAAATTATGTTAAAATATTAATGTTCAACAACTCTTCAGAATTTTAAAATTTATTTTGTTTTACGTCGCACCGACACAGATAGGTCTCATGGCAACGACGGGATAGGAAAAGCTTAGGAGTGGGTCGAAAGCGGCCGTGGCCTTAATTAAGGTACAGCCCCAGCATTTGCCTGGTGTGAAAATGGGAAACCACGGAAAACCATCTTCAGGGCTGCCGACAGTGGGGTTCGAACTTACTATCTCCCAGATGCAAGTTCATAGCTGCGCGCTTCTAACCGCACGCCAACGCGCCTGGTTCTTCAGAAAATAATAGGTTAGACACAAACTTACAAAGTACATAATGTAGGACTTTTATTTGGAGACTGCTTGAAGACAAAAAATACACAATATAATGAATATTGGTTGAAAAAGTGAACAGTTTGAAAAGAACTAGAAATAATAAAAGACGATTTGCAAAGTTAAAGTCAACGAAAACATTTTTTAAATTCTAATAGCAACTTCAGAAATTAATTTCTACAAAATTTAAAATATGCTGTGATTATAATTCAGAAACAAAAACTCGAAAGAACAATAATAAGACTACTTAATATTATAATGAAATGTTTTATTCGATATTCGTATAACTACTAGTTAAGGCTTGCAGACGTAATTTCATAAAATAATATGCTAACGTGACAAAAGGGACAAAATAACCTAATGAGAGAAAAATCTCCAAAACATTATCGCAAATCAGTCACCACTGATCTGCATTTAGGGCAGTCTCCCAGCTGGTAGATTCCCTACCTGTTGTTTTCCTAGCGTTTTCCTAAATGATTGCAAAGAAATTGAAAATTTATTGAACATCTCCCTTGGTAAGTTATTCCAATCCCTAACTCCCCTTCCTTTAAACGAATATTTGGCCCAATTTGTCCTCTTGAATTCTAACTTTATCTTCGTATTGTGATCTTTCCTACCGTTAAAGACACCGCTCAAACTTATTCGTCTACAGATGTAATTCCACACCATCTCTTCACTGACAGCTCGGAACATACCACTTAGTCGAGGAGCTCGTCTCCTTGCTCCCAAGTCTTCCCAGCCCAAATTTTGCCACATTTTTGTAACGCTACTCTTTTGTCGGAAATCACCCAGAAAAGATCGAGCTGCTTTTCTTGGATTTTTTCCAGTTCTTGAATCAAGTAATCCTGGCAAGGGTCCCATACACTGGAACCATACTCTAGTTGGGGTCTTACCAGGGACTTATATGCCCTCTCCTTTACATCCTTCCCCTAAATACCCTCATAACAACGTGCAGAGATCTGTGCCCTTACATTAAGACCTGGGTAAAATTCTCCAAAATCGAAGAAAATGCTCTTAAAATATTAAAAATCCAAAAAATGCAAAATAGTTGTGAACAATGCAAAATAAAAAGGATATATTTGTAATCGAGGTGCCATGAATAGAGTTTGTATGTAATGGAGCATTGCACCTGGCCACTCATTAAAAAGATGACATGTCATCAAATCCAGGCCCTAATGCCCTAATGACATATATCTCGGCCATCCATCAACGGTTGCTAATTTCAAATGAAATGAAGTGAAATGGCGCATGGCTTTTAGTGCCGGAAGTGTTCGAGGACATGTTCGGCTCGTCAGGTGCAGATCTTTCTATTTGGATCCCGTAGGCGACCTGCGTGTCGTGATGAGGATGAAATGATGATGAAGACGACACATACACCCAGCCCCCGTGCCAGCGAAATTAACCAATGATGGTTAAAATTCACGACCCTGCCGGGAATCGAACCCGGAACCCCTGTGACCAAAGGCCAGCACGCTAACCATTTAGCAATGGAGCTAATTTCAGATGACCACTAGCCTGCACGGTCGCTAGGTAACATTGTATGGCCATCCAGAGAGAGAGAAAATCCACAAGATGGCTGCCCTAGAACAAGGGGTACTGTACGGTAATAACATCATACTGATAGTAATGTGGAATGGCATTCCAATTTTCACACTATTTATAATAAAATGGGCTTACATATTTCCTTTAATGTTGAAATTCCCTTGTTGCACAGCTGTCCCCGACGAGGAATACTTTATTTTTCTTTGCATGTACAGTACAAATGGTGTTTTACTATTGGCAACGAATTACGCAAATCATTAAAACAATATCTTCTAAAAAAGAAACAGGAATACCAAAACGAAGGAAGAAATTAACTAAAAATTTTGTGATAAATCCTCTCACACCGAAGAGCAACCCAATTAGCTCGCACCAACTGGCGGGTATGTGATACTTTTCTTCAAAGTACTTAAAACAGGGTTCGTAGCCTCTCTTCTTTACGGAATCAAATTATTTGGTCTGTGAACTGTTACTTTCAAACTTTATTGTTGGATCAAAAACAACGCCGATGTCTTCCTTCCTGTCAATCGTGACAATGTCTGCACGTTTACTGGATCCATCGGTAAACATACAGTACACTTCTTCAAAAACTTCAAATCTGCCAGATTTTTTTAGGAAGTATACTACTCCTGACTCTTATGGTGCCTTGTTATTTCTCACTAGTTCCCCTTTCGGGCAGAAATCAAGAACGTAGGGGAGGGTTTCTATCTCACTGCAGTGATGGCAACGGTTTTCTTGGCTTCTACCGGGAACGCTTCGGACTGATATCATATTACAGTTCATTTTAATGGCATTTTGTGCAATGTACAGGTTGAATTACATCTTTTCAGATTTATTTTCATGTTTTTGTATGCCAAGATCATGATTACCGGGCGAGTTGGCCGTGCGGTTAGGAGCGCGCAGCTGTGAGCTCGCATCCGGGAGATAGTGGGTTCGAACCCCACTGTCGGCATCCCTGAAGATGGTTTTCCGTGGTTTTCCATTCTCACACCAGGCAAATGCTGGAACTGTACCTTAATTAAGGCTACGGCCGCTTCCTTTCCATTCCCAGGCCTTTCCTGTCCCATTTGTCGCCATAAGATCTATCTGTGTCGGTGCTACGTAAAGCAACTAGCAAAAAAAAAAAAAAAAAAAAAAGATCATGATTAAATATGTGTATTTACCTTTAGTAGCAATTGAAACTGAAGTTCCAGCACCACACACGTTACATTTGGCTCAGATTCATGCCTTCCCTTCGTAGAAAGGATATTTAAAGACTGCTTTTTCAATAATTGTACATACATAATTGAGCATTATAATGAAAACCTACATTGTAAAAAAATCACCTAATACACCTCGTTCATGCCCAAATTAACATACAGGTGTTCAGCAAACGGACCCCATGATGACAAGGACAAAGCAATGGAGGAAATGAAGGAAAACTCGCTGCGATATTGAAAGCCCTCTTGGAAACATTGCGAAGTCCTTTCTTTGTTGTAATCCAGGTGTTTGATTTTGTCTATTCTGAAAAATGCGGTGTGGTAGTCTTTCCATGTCTCAAACTGCAGATTCTCGGTTTCTTCCGAAGACTCTGTACTGTACATCGTGAGCCAAGGCTTCTCAGAATACCGTTTATTTCTTGCCGGAAATTTCTTGTTTGTACCAGAAGTGAGTCAGCTATGGAGTCCAGCCTGTTACAAATGTCAATGTGTTGAAGGAAAGCTTCCCACAACGCTGTCACAAATCCCAAGCCACATTTTTTTCTTTCTTGTTTTTAGCTGTAGAGCATACAGTCTGGACAATCCGTTGGTAAACCAAGTATTTATTGTACTTTCATTTATCGATATCACCTAAAAAGCCGCGCCTGAGTTTCGATAAGGGTGCACACTGTAAAGGATAAATTAAACTCAGCCAAATGTATTGATTTATAATATTAATTTTCTGATTTGTTTTTAAAAAATGATTTCGGGAGTCTCGATAAATTATCGTTTAGTTTACTTATAATATTCTTTCTCATCTAATATTATTTCGTTGTTGTATGTAACACCCAAATATTTTATGATCCTAAAATCGTAGAAGTAGTTAGTGGGACGTAAAGCAAATAACATTATTAATATTATTTAGTTATTTTTCCGGGTTGAACCGTACTGTGGTTTTCTGTACATTCCGTACAGTTTGCCGACGTTTCCAATACATTGCAGTATTCTTTGTACGAAATGTACAGAAAACAACAACACAGTTCAACCCGGAAGAAGAACTATATAAGTCTACAAAACGTGGAAGCTTCACTTCTAAGATACGAATCCTGTACGGGAGGATATTCTCAGAGCCACTAGGCAGTTCGACAACCTTCGAAAGAAGATGAGTAACTACTTTACCAGGCTCGACTCGCCTTTCTGAAACGCTGCAGGGACAAGTGGTGGTATTTCAGTCGCCTTGATAAAGAAAACTACAATGGGTTACGTGAACGAATTCGATCCACGAAATGTCACGGTATTATTTGTCCCAAATGGAAGATAATAATTGCTTTTACTCAAAGAAAGTGCAAAATATGCGGTAAATTAAGAAAAAGTGCGAAATATTGTACTTGTAGAGTATAATAATTGATGCATACTTTATTACCTTAAAACTACCTTTTTCCGCTACCTCGCAGCGCTTCCGTGTGTGTTTTGTTTGTCTAACACTTTCGTGTGTGATGTCTTTGCTCACTGAAGTTGTTTGAATTAATTACCTGTCGTTTTCTTCATGTTGCTCATTCGTTTTGTGCTCTAACTCATTCATTATTATTGGTCCAGGGATCATGCTATTTTCCTTTCAGCAATACAGTAATATATATTTTTATTGGTGCAGGGATCATGCTATTTTCCTTTCAGCAATACAGTAATATATATTTTTATTGGTGCAGGGATCATGCTATTTTGCTGTTTGAACTGCCCTTGCTAGTCATATGGACAAAGACAATGAGAATTCACAGACATATCACTCCCATTCGTCGGTGCAAGCCCTGGACCTCAAGAAAGAAACACAAGACGGCGTGAGCAGCGGAATGCAACATAAGGGAGTCCTGTCTACAGCCCGTAAGTACGTGTACATATTTCTCTAGATATTTCTCCAGTAACGGCGGTATTTGTTAATTTACCGCATATTTTACACTTTATTTGAGTGAAATCAATTATTATCTTCCATTTGGGGCAGATATTACAGTGTCATTTAGTGGATCGGATTCGTTCACATAACCACTGCAATGTATTAAAAAAGTCGGTAAGCTGTACGAAATGTACAGAAAACAACAACACGGTTCAAGCAGGAAAAAGAATTCACTTCTAAGATAACATTATTAATATTTAAGGTTACATCATAGTTTGCAGGGTTATTACGGTTACAATTCCTTCACACATTGTGTTACAGCACACTATTTCGTTACACAAATTTTCGGATGAACCCCAGCTTTAAGACATATTTGTGTCAACAATGTCTGCATTGCAACTACAGTAGCCGGCACGTAACCTGGCGGTTGATATGGCAGGGAGAGAAAAAATGCATAATTAATGAGTATTGAAGCACCAAATCTCCAACTGATCAAAACGGAGAGTTTAACAGACTTCAATGGGTGTGTCCCTAGCTGGTTGTAGTTTCTTCATCACATGCTTGACCTGACGTAATTAGCATTGAATAGCTTATGGCAGTAAATTATTGGCTGGCCATGGACGTTTGAAAGACGTAAGTTGCGTATGAAAGCACCAAAGAAATAGTAAGCCATGCCATACCCATATCTGAGTTTTATTAGAGGTACCCCATGATAGAACTGGGAAGAAAAATGCTTGAGTAATTTGAAAAATGGTTTATGCATATGCATACTCCAGAAATGTTGGTGTAATACCTTATTCAAAGTCCTGGTGTACTCATTATAAATCGTGCTCTCTGTACTTGAAAATTCGTCTCATGAAATTTGTTCCTGTGATATCTATCATGCTCTCTCTCTCTCTCTTTCTCTGTGTGTGTGTGTGTGTGTGTGTTTTCTCGCAATGTTTTTCCTTCCGACTATGGGCGCAGCGTGTAGTAGGATTATCAGTGAATTAATATTAAGATAATTGGAAGTTATTATTATTGGAAGTTTATCGAGAATTTCCCTTAACAAATTACTCTATTCCCTATTTTTCTTCTTCTTCTTATAAATGAATATTTGCCCCAATATGTCGTCTTGAATTCCAACGTTATCTTCCTACCTTTAAAAGTTCCACTCAAGCTTTTTCGTCTACCAATGTTATTCCACGCCATCTCCCCACTGACAGCTCGGAACACCCCTGTTGATCGCGAGCCTCAGCTCGTCTCCTTACTCCCAAGTCTTCTCAGCACAAAGTTCGCAACATTATCGTTAACACTGCAGTATTGTCAGAAATCACCTAGAACAAATTGTACTGCTTTCTCATATAAACAGTCCTCGTGTGCGGCCCATATACCGGAACCTTAACCTAACTGGGGTCTTACCAGAGACTTATACGCATCCTACTTTATAAACTTACTAAAACCAAGCCAGATCCAATGGTACAATATCCCCGAAGGCCTATGGCCTACCAAGCGACCACTGCTCAGCCCGAAGGTCTGCAGATTACGAGGTGCCGTGTGGTCAGCACGACGAATCCCTTTAGCCGTTATTCTTGCCTTTCTAAAGAGGGTTTTTATACTGTACTTACTGCAACCTCTAAATACTCTCATAACCATATGAAGAGATCTGTAACCTATATTTACAATTTCGTTAATTGGATTCGCCCAGTGAAGATCTTTATTTATATTAACACCTACTGTAGGTACCTGTGAGGTACTATCACCCCATCAACACAGTAATTAAAACCGAGAGGACTTTCCCTCTTTATGATATTTACAACCACCGGGCGAGTTGGCCGTGCGGATAGGGGTGCGCAGCTGTGAGCTTGCATGCGGGAGATAGTGGATTCCAACCCCAGTCCTGAAGATGGTTTCCGTGGTTTCCCGGGCAAATGCTGGGGCTGTATCTTAATTAAGGCCACGGTCACTTCTTTCCCATTCCTAGGCCTCTCCGATCCGATCGTCATAAGACCTATCTGTGTCGGTGCGACGTAAAGAACCGGAAAGAAAAAACTTACAGCCTCACTTTATATCCAGTTTACCATCATACCATTGTCTGCTGTCCATCTCACAACATTGTCCAGGTCTTTTTACAGTCGCCCACAATCTTGTAACTACTCTATACAGTGTAACATCTGGTATCTGTGGTATCTGGTACTGGTATCTGTGATACCAGTTTTTTACTCATATAATTTATGTACTGTACAGAATGCAACATAAAAGTCCAATTTATAAAGACACATTGCAGAGGTATACTTTGGACAGTGTGGTAGATTCTCTCCATCGCTAACTTAACGCACCGACCTGTGAGGTGAAAAAGATCCACTGTGCCAGTTGAAGTTCAAGATGAAGACGTCTCTGTGCAGATACCATCCGCTATGTAGCTATAAACTACCTTTGGTGGCAAAACTTATCTTCTCCATGACAAATATATGACCTTCGAAATGTTGTCCTGGATTTCATATGTAAGGAAGTGAGCAAAGCGGACGTCTAGATGATACCACATTTTGATGACTGTTCTTTTTATGGTCAGCAGTCCAAAAATGTTATTCAAAGCAAAAAAGTGAAGCTATTTCCTTGCAGACCATGAAGTCCCTTGGGTCCGCCTCTGTGGTATAGTGGTTAGTGTGATTAGCTGCCACCCCCGGAGGCCCGGGTTCGATTCCCGGCTGTGTCACGAAATTTGAAAAGTGGTACGAGGGCTGGAACGGGATCCACTCAGCCTCAGGAGGTCAACTGAGTAGAGGTGGGTTCGATTCCCACCTCAGCCATCCTGGAAGTGGTTTTCCGTGGTTTCCCACTTCTCCTCCAGGTAAATTCCGGGATGGTACCTAACTTAAGGCCATGGCCGCTTCCTTCCCTGTTCCTTGTCTATCCCTTCCAATCACCCATCCTCCCACAAGGCCCCTGTTCAGCATTGCAGGTGAGGCCACCTGGCCGAGGTACTGGTTATCCTACCCAGTTGTGTCCCCCGACCCAGAATCTGAAGCTCCAGGACACTGCCCTTGAGGCGGTAGAGGTGGGATCTCTCCCCGAGTCCGAGGGAGAAACCGACCCTGGAGGGTAAACAGATAAAGAAGGAGAAGAAGAAAAGCAGCAGAAGAAGAAGTCTCTTAGAGAAGTGGGAGGTGAAAGCTTCTACAATCTAATGCGGTACCGTAATCATTTCTGTTCTACAGTCTGAGTGGACTGAAGGGTCAGGAGCCTCTTAAGTGGTAGATATTTCGAGTCAAAATACTTTGTATTATTCAACCTCCTAAAGAGAAATCAAGTCTACGTCTTTCTGGGTGATCAAACCACTTTCTTACTGCTTCAATAGGTAGTCCCATAAAATTTATACTGAAAGAGTAAATGATGCCGGTGCGTGACCTCCGGAAAAGCCTCGTGCATGTATTTCGATTTGACGCCTTTAGACGACCTGCGCATCTGTGAAGGTGGGCCCTACTTTTGATGAATTCTAATGAAGAGGACGACACACACACCCAGCCCTCGAGCCATCGGAATTAATCCATGGAAGTTAAAATCCCTAACCCAGTCGGGAATCGAAACCGGGACCTCAAGGACCAAAGGCCAACACGCTAACTATTTAGCAATGGAGCCGGACGGTGATGATGATGATGATGATGACGATGGCGACTATTGTTTTAAGAGGCATAACACGTAGGTCATCGGCCCGTGAAAGGGTAAAACAAAAAAACCACGAGGCGCATATAGCCCATTAGGGGCCTTACCCTGCTAAGATGACTGCTACCCGGCCAATAGTCTGCAGATGTTAAGATGTCACGTGGTCAGCTGCCTCTGTGGATCAGTGATAGAGTATCGGCCTCCGGATCCCAAGATAGCGGGTTCAAACCCGGCAGAGGTAGTCGAATTTTCGAAGGGCGGAAAAAAAGTCCATTCGACAGTCCATGTTGTACGATGTCGTCATGTAAAAGATCTCTGGTGACACATTTGGTGTTTACCCGACAAAATTCATTAAATCTCAGCCATTTCTCAGCGTTTCGGTTTACACGGTCAGCCATCTAGTTGGCCTAGAGTAAAACGGAACATCGAAATTGACGAGCAGACAGCCAGATGGCGCCAAATTGAAATGTCTGCACACGGTAGCTGAGGCCATACGATTATTATTAGTAGCAGTATTAGTATTATTATTGTTTGCGTAACGGCATTTACAGTCTTATTTCTTACTTCAATGACCAGTTCCACTGCATCTCGATTAATACAGCTCCTCAGTTGGTTTCATGAGGCTGGGTGAACCACATTCCAGCCCTCGATCCACAATTATCCTAGGAACGGCCGGGAATCGAACGCGGCGCCTCCAGGTGAGAGACAGACATGCTACCGCTGCACCACAAGGATGGCGTAAATGCACCACTGTTCAACGAAATCATAACATCTGACAAAAGTTATTCTGTGCTGTTTATAGGCAATACTGGAGAAATGATTAGCACGTGTGTCCTGCGGTAAGTGTTGTGGCTAACTTCGGCATTTTATAACCTGGTCTAAACGCTAGCAATAAAATATTCTATGAATGGTATCCTGTGGTATGGACAACTATGCTCTATTTACTCGCATCCAAAATTCATCGAGTCTCTGAAAGAAAATCTTGCCGCTACGCTTCCTTTTCAGAACATATTCCAGACATTTTTGAGAAATCAGGCGATCTATTACAATTTGTATTATAGTCGCTCTTCTGTAAATAAGTACATACGAAAACCGCTATTTGATAATATTGTGGGAGAAATACTGACCCGCAACATATCTATGTAAGAGCGAGAGTTATTTAAGTTATTGACGTAGTATTTAGATAATTATTTTATTCACATTGATTTAATTTCGCACAATGTGCATAAGTAGAGTGGGGTACATAATCTTAAGCTCATACTGTTCATAGTTGATAAGGCAGCTATAACTCTCTCCCGAACATGGATACTGTACACATTTCCATGGGTCTGCGATGTGATTCCTAATTATTTGTAATGTGTGACAATCGATAGTGTCTCTTTTATAAATTACTAGCAAGATACCCGTGCTTCGCTACGGTATTATACTGAAATTTATAATTGAATGCTTATTGTTTTAGATATATAATCCGCCGAAATTCGCGATCTGACTCGTTTTCTGCGAGAATCCTCCAAAATTCCCGATCTGACTCGTTTTCTATTATTTTAAAGCACGTTTCCTCCCATTTTTCAATATTCCTTTCCAGCAATCGATTTTGTACTTCCCGGGCTAGGCTCAGGTATTCCTCCTGGTCAGTTGGGTCCGTAAATCTTTGCCATATTTTCCTTTAATCATTTTTAAAATGATTAAAATCCTTCAGGAGATCCGCGTGGTGTCATATTGGGTGATTTGGCGGCACTGAACCCGCGGCCGGACTGCATTCATAGTCATTACCCGTCCAGGAGCCGTTGCCAGCGCGGTCCGCACATTTGACGACGGTCTGGAACATTATTATTATTATTATGTGTTGCTGGAATGGCTGATGACAGGGAAAACCGGAGTATCTGGAGAAAAACCTGTCCCGCCTCCGTTTCGTCCAGCACGAATGTCACATGGAGTGACCGGGATTTGAACCACGGAACCCAGCTTTGAGAGGCCGGCGCGGTGCCGCATGAGCATCGGAGGATCCTTATAAGTACATTAATAACAGTAAAATCAATTGGTCTCACCTCCTTCTACACCCCACCGCCGTTAAGTTTATTTACCGCTACCCCCCCCCCCCGCAAAAAAATTAAAAGAAGGCTTGTTTCTTTATGTTTAAGGGAGATTCCAAACACCAATGTTCACGTCTATTACCTTCAGTTTTGAGATATAAGTATCCCCATAAAAGTAATTTAATTTTTTCACTTCATTTCACACTACTGCCCCCCCCCCCCTAAGTGAACTTTACCGAAAAAAATACTTGTTTCTTTAATAGTAAAGGATCTTCTAAATACCAATTATCACGACTCTAACTTCTTCAGTTTTTTATTTATGTGTCCTCATGAAAGGAATTCAACTCCTTTACACTCCCGCCCTCCAAGATGGTTTCCCGGCCAAAACGGGTTTTTTTTTGTTTTGTTTTGAAAGGAGATCCAAATACGAATTTTCACATCTGTAATAACTTTAGTTTTTATTAGATGCATGTATTCTCATACAATTAAGCCAATTAATTTTTCAATTCTAACCCCCCCTCCCCCCGCTTCATTGGATTTTAAGAGAATACGTGTATTTTTACTTTTAAAGCAGATTGAAAATATCAAATTTCACGTCTGTAAAATCTTCATTTTTGATATATCAGTAGCCTAATTAAAAGAATTCAACACCATTTTCAGTCACTTTTACCCCCCCTCCACCCAGGTGATATTTCCGAAAACTAAAAATACACGTTTCTTTATGTTTAATAGAGATAAAAAAATACCATTTTTCACTTCTGTAACATGTTAAGTTTTTTAGATATACTGTAAAAATTCTCATTTCAAAATTTCACCCTTTTTGAGTTCCCCTTAAGTGGAGTTTCCAAAAACAAACAAATGTTTCTTTACATTTACAGGAGATTCCAAACACCCACTTTTTACGTCTGTAACATTTTACGTTTCCAAGATATTCTGTAGATATAGTCTTTCAAAAATTCACCCCACTCCTGTTTAACCGCCATTAATTGGATTTTCCGAAAACAAAATATACGTGTTTCTTTATTTTTAAAGGAGATTCTAAATACCAATTTTCACATCTATAACCTTTAAGAGTTTTGAGATATAGATACACTCATTTTAAAATATTACCCCCTTTCACCCCCTCCCTTAATTGGATTTTCCAGAAACAAAAAAATACGTATTTCTTTATTTTTAAAGGTGATCCCAAACACCGATTTTCAGGTCTGTAGTATCTTCAGTTTCTGAGATATAAGTAGTCTCATTAAAGGCATTCAACCCTTTTTCCACCCCTTTTCATTCCTCCTATTGCGATTTTCCGAAAACAAAAAAATACGTGTTTCTTTATTTTTAATGAAGATTCTAAATACCAGTTTTTACATCTGCAAACTTTAAAAGTTTGGAGATAGAGATTCACTCATTTTAAAAATTCACCCCCTTTTCACCCTCCCATTAATTGGATTTTCCAAAAACAAAAAAATACGTGTTTCTTTATTTTTAAAAGAGATCAAAAGTACCAATTTTGAGGTCTGTAATATCTTCAGTTTCTGAGATATAAGTACCGGTATCCTGATTGAAGGCATTCAACCCATTTTTCCTCATTTTCACCCTTTTTCACCCCCCCTATTGGGGTTTTCAGAAAACAAAAAAATACGTGTATCCTTATTTTAAAAGAAGATTCTAAATACCAATTTTTACATCTGTAAACTTTTAAAGTTTTGAGATATAGATACACTCTTTTTAAAATTTCACCCCCCTTTTCACCCCCTTAGCGACGGAATATCAAAAAATCCTCTCTTAGCGAGCACCTACATCTTAATATGAATATATCCCCAAAATTTCATTTCTTTATGTCCAGTAGTTTTGGCTCGGCGATGATGAATCAGTCAGTCAGTCAGGACAAGTTATTTTATATATATAGATAACATCGTTAGCTGCCGGTTTGCCTCCTTTTTTCTGAAAGTCATTGACACAGTTTTGTTTTCATTTAATTGAAGTTCGTTCTCGGTAGCCTATACTGTAAGTTTGTTGAAAGCATCCTGGGAATTCCTTAACTCAGTGGATAAAAGCATCATGTCGTCCACGTATGCGTACAATTTGACCTTTTCTGTTACAATGCTGTGGGTTATTTCCACAGTTACTGTGTTAAATAGGAGGAGGATAAGCAGATCACATTGTAAAATTCCGTTTGATTGTTCTATTGGATCTGATATATCAACCTTGTCATCTATTTGTATGAAACTTTTGTTCATAATGTTTCTTAAAATCCTCGTGATGTATTTTTTCCAGTAATAGGGAGATAGTGGGTTCGAGCCCCACTGTCGGCAGCCCTAAAGATGGTTTTCCGTTATTTCCCATTTTCAACCAGGCAAATGCCGGGGCTGTACCTTAATTAAGGCCACGGCCGCTTCCTTCCACTTCCTAGGCTTTTCCTATCCCATCGTCGCCATAAGACATATCTGTGTCGGTGCGACGTAAAGCAAATAGCAAATAAAAATTCCAACGATTTTTTCTAGTTTATCGATTGCTATAATTCTCTTTACGGGATCGGCATTATTTTTAAAGACAGCATGTAGTTTACCATTGTGGAATTTTAATGCAACTCCTATATCCCCTTGTAAACATTTTGCTTCTTGGAGTCCACCTCTGTAGCGTAATGGTTAGTGTTATTAGCTGCCGTCTTCGGGGGTCCGGATTCGATTCCCGGTACTGTCAGGAATTTAAGAATGGCAGGGGGACTGGTATGTGGTTAAAATGGTACATGCAGCTCACCTCGATTGGGGGTGTGCCTGAAGAGAGCTGCACCACCTCGGGATGAGGACACAAGTTTACTCATTTTACTGCTGGGAGAGTGAATCCAAATTGCTCTTCCGGTATTGATCCTGCAACCAAGCTGTATAGACGTTTTGTTATAAGACTTGTCAACATTTTTAGGGCTTTACATACTAGAGCTATTCAACGACATGCGTTTGGATCTAGTATTGAACCTTAGGTGACAGAACTTTACCGGTAAAAGTTTTAAGCTGAAATATTTCACATAGCAGTTTTCGCAGGCACGGCGACGATATATCGACGCCTAAGAAGCAATACTTCGTATCTCATAATGCTCTTCCTATCCATTATTTTCCTTAAGACTGGTCACGCCTCCCAGACCCGTATGGATATGCAGTGCTTCAGAACAATTCCCCCTGTGTTCACGTTCATATGTCTGTGTATAAAGGAAAATGAACCTTAAATACATTATACTGTAGGAGTCCGCATATAATGTACGTCATGCAAACATACGTCCCCACCGAGCTCGATAGCTGCAGTCGCTTAAGTGCGGCCAGTATCCAGTATTCGGGAGATAGTAGGTTCGAACCCCGCTGTCGGCAGCCCTGAAAATGGTTTTCCGTGGTTTCCCATTTTCACACCAGGCAAATGTTGGGGCTGTACCTTAATTAAGGCCACGGCCGCTTCCTTCCCATTCCTAGCCCTTTCCTGTCCCTTCGTCGCCATAAGACGTAAAGCAACTAGCAAAAACATACATCCCTACAATACTGTGTGGTAAGGTTAATTTTCCTTTACATGTAACCATAGCAGAATAAACATAACGAAAATTGTTCTGATGGATTGCATATCCACAAGTGGCTGGGAGGCGTGACCTGACTTAGGAACATAATGGATAGGAATACATTGTGAGATAAGAGGTATTGCTTCTTAGGCGGCAATATACACATTCCCTTCTTGCTGGCAATTTCTCTATTACTTGGGGCCCAGTTTTGAGGCTGGATGCCTTTCCTGAGACCAGCCGTATATGGGAAATATATTTGCTGTTGCGGGTATGAACGATGTACGATAGTGCCATGTGTTCCATGTGAATGAAGACGTGTGTATTAAGACGAACACAAACATCCAACCTCTGAGCCAGGAGTAAACCCCCGCCCCCATGCCGCAACAGCCCCGAAGGGCCATGGCCTACCAAGCGACCGCTGCTCAGCCAGAAGGCCTGCAGATTACGAGGTGTCGTGAGGTCAGCACAACGGATCCTCTCGGCCGTTATTCTTGGCTTTCAAGACCGGGGCCGCCTCTTCACCGTTAGATAGCTCCTCAATTGTAATCACGTAGGCTGAGTGGACCTCGAACCAGCCCTCAGATGCAGGTAAAAATCCCTGACCTGGCCGGGAATCGAACCCGGAGCCTGCGGGTAAGAGGCAGACGCGCTACCAGAGAAGTAAATCAGACAAATCTAAAATCTCCGATCCGGCTGGGAATCGAACCTATGGCCCTCTGAACCGAAGGTCGGACTGAGTAGCTCAGACGGTAGGATGCTGGCCTCCTGAGCTCAAGTTGGCCGATTCGATCCCTGCTCAGTCCGGTGGTATTTGAAGGAGCTCATATACGTCAGCCTCGTGTTGGTAGATTTACCGGGACGTCAAAGAACTCCTGCGGGACAAACTTCCGAAACCTCGGGGTCTCCGAAAGTAGTTAGTGAAACGTAAAACTAATAATATTATTATTCGTATTATTTTAACCGTCGTTAAAATCGTCGTTCTGCTGTCTATATTTGGTTTCTATGCAGGGTAGGATAAATAGTGGTCTGTATCGGGTTCAGTTTAATTTGTGTCTGCTTCTATGTGCGTCTGTTTGTCATCATTTGTTACAGTGTCACGGGGAAACGGATTGGTGGACTTTCATGAAAATTGGCATTTAAGTTTAGGATCTTCTGAAACATAAAACTCGACGTATCTCCTTTACGGTTAGTTTTAAAGGAAAAAATATTCGTGACAACATTTATTCGAATATTCTGTTTTGTTCTATACCTTTTTTAGACTCAGTGAGAAACAAGTGCAATATCAATGACAGTCGTGTAAAAGTATAAGTCCAAGAGCTGATAACTCTGTGGAGAGTTACCACGGAGATCATCCCGGTGATGGTTTAGACGCTTTCTACGTGCATCTGTCTGTATTGTTTTAATATTAACCTGGTTTTTATACCGGGATATTCCTATCCGTGTGGAAGGGAAGGAGGGCAGAGACGAAGGCCTGCATAAAGGAAACCTAATACGCTGACATATATACTTGATTAATACCGTCAGACACATATCATATAGACTAAATGTTTTAGAATTTAATTTCATTGCATGCGAATTTAGTAAAGACTTGGCCATTAAGTAACAAGCAAGAACAGCGAGTACTACATATACAGAGTGAAGCGAAATTCGCGCACTCGGGCATCGCAGCGCGACTCCTCACACGCCATCAGTAAAAAAATGTCTCTCACAAAACTTCGTCCTGCGAGTATATCTGGCAGAAAAAGGACGTTGAAGAGTGGCAGTCTGGCAACACTGTAACCACATGTAGGGTAACTACCTCTGTCAGCACATATTAGTCTTGCTGTAAGTCCGACTCGTTGGCTGAATGGTCAGCGTAATGGCCTTCGGTTCAGAGGGTCCCGGGTTCGATTCCCGGCCGGGTCGGGGATTTTAACCTTCATTGGTTAATTCCAATGGCCCGGGGGCTGGGTGTTTGTGCTGTCCCCAACATCCCTGCAACTCACACACCACACATAACACTATCCTCCACCACAATAACACGCAGTTACCTACACATGGCAGATGCCGCCCACCCTCATCGGAGGGTCTACCTTACAAGGGCTGCACTCGGCTAGAAATAGCCACACGAAATTAAATTTAAAGTCTTGCTGTACAGTTGGTGCAGTGGATAGAGCTTTGGTTTAGCATGCAGGAGGTCGAAGGGTCGATACTGGGTTGAGGCGTATGTTTTTTATTTCGTAAATGTGGTTCAGATGGTATGGTGTGTTGTTTTCATTGGTCAGCTTTGAAAGACGTCCGCCTCTGTGGTGTAGTGGTTAGCATGATCAGCTGCCACCCTCGGAGGTCCGGGTTCGATTCCAGGCTCTGCCACGAAATTTGAAAAGTGGTACGAGGGCTAGAACGGGGTCCACTCAGCCTCGGGAGGTCATCTGAGTAGAGGTGTTTTCGATTCCCACCTCAGCCATCCTGTAAGTGGTTTTCTGTGGTTTCCCACTTCTCCTCCAGGCAAATGCCGGGATGGTACCTAACTTAAGGCCACGGCCGCTTCCTTCCCTCTTCCTTGCCTGTCCCATCCAATCTTCCCATCCCTCCACAAGGCCCCTGTTCAGCATAGCAGGTGAGGCCGCCTGGACGAGGTACTGGCCATTCTCCCTAGTTTTATCCCCCGACCCAGAGTCTGAAGCTCCAGGACACTGCCCTTGAGGCGGTAGAGGTGGGATCCCTCGCTGAGTCCGAGGGAAAAACCGACCCTGAAAGGTTAACAGAGTAAGAAGAAGAAGCTTCGAAAGACGCCCTTTCCAAGTCGTAGGCGTGAATTTATTCGCTGTTGACGATTAAGATGCCCGCCTCTGTGTTGTAGTGGTTAGCGTGATTAGCTGCCACCCCCGGAGGCCTGGGTTCGATTCCCGGCTCTACCACGAAATTTGAAAAGTGGTATGAGGGCTGGAACGGGGTCCACTCAGCCTCGGGAGGTCAACTGAGTAGAGGTGGGTTCGATTCCCACCTCAGCCATCCTGGAAGTGGTTTTCCGTAGTTTCCCACTTCTCCTCCAGGCGAATGCCGGGATGGTACCTAACTTAAAGCCACGGCCGCTTCCTTTCCTATTCCTTGCCTATCCCTTCCAATCTTCCCATCCCTCCACAAGGCCCCTGTTCAGCATAGCAGGTGAGGCCGCCTGGGCGAGGTACTGGTCATTCTCCCCAGTTGTATCCCCGACCAAGGGTCTGAAGCTCCAGGACACTGCCCTTGAGGCGGTAGAGGTGGGATCCCTCGCTGTGTCCGAGGGAAAAGCCGACCCTGGAGGGTTTTGTTAGAGACATTCTTTTATTGCTGGCATGTGAGGAGTCGCGCTGCGACGCCCGAGTGCGCGAATTTCGCTTCACTCTGTATATGCCAATGCCTTTATAGGTGATGTCACGGTTGATGATTGATGTATAAAACATGCTTCCGATAGATAGATAGATAGATAGATAGATAGATAGATAGATAGATAGATAGATAGATAGATAGACAGATGGATAGGTGTCTGCGGGGTGATATAACCAAGGCCATCCATAGTCAGGCAACATACTTTTATTTTCTTACTTCACGATATTGATACAGTATTTCAACACTTGGGCAATGTCTTTGAAACGCGAACATATTAAAATACGCTTTTTTTCTTTCTTTCTTTCTTTCTTTCTTTCTTTGTTTCTTTCTTTATTTCTTTGTTTCTTTCTTTCTTTCAACTACACACGACGTGACAGAAACCACTTCACCAGACGATTCACGACATTATAAGTACTGCCTACAGAATACTTTCTGAATGAGGATTTTATTAAGAACTACAAATTTTACCCATATAATTTCGACGTAGCTGTAGTGGTTAAGAACGTATGCAGAGCAGTGCAACTCGAAACATGGAGTCATTAAAACAATATCCGGAAGGCCCAGTTTTGTGCAAAATGCTCTATAAATGGTCGACGAAAATGTAAACATGTGCATGCTATCCCATCAACGGCGGGTACAATAGCTAGGTCACTTGTCACTCACTTACTCCACTGAGGAGAGTGAAATTTGGCATAGAGGCTCCCCTTTGGCCATAAGTAACAGCTAAGAAATATTTTTGAGAGAAATAGTAAGGGGCTAAAATTACGAAGAGTATGTAGTGTTTCGGAATGATACGCCACGGGCAACTATGTTAGTCAAATGTTATGCTGCTTGGTTGCGTTTAAATTGGAAGCAATTTCCAAAAGGGGAGGAAATCGTGAACGCCTTCACAAAGTATTTCTCTGGACATCTTGAGAAAAAAAGAAAGATGTTCTCTTTTATTTTTCTTGTATCCAAAAGAGGTCCTCGCTTATTATATCCGTCCGGTTTATCATTCCTCGTTTCCTTGCAAGCTAGTTAATATCCATCACCGAGTCGCTAGGCCTGTCGTGACTTCACCAGAGCCCCGTTGTCCGCCATATTTTTGAGGATTCCTGTAGGGGCTCCACAGCAACGGTTGCGGTTTTGGAGCACACATAGTCCCACTGCATTTCACCCCCACAGGATATGCCCTACTTTATGACGTTGCCCAACTCCCACGACATGGACGAGGGGGTTGAACTTATGGGAAACAACGGTTGTAAACTGTATATGAGGAGTGCCTGTTCAAAAGTGCTAAATCCGCCTTAAGAAAGTTGTGGGAAAAGCCCAAGAAACGTAGAATAAAAGGCACATGGAACGTAGCCATGATCGGGTTTTGCACACATTTTAAAGAATTACATCTTCCTGGTCTGGATTTCTTATGGCAATTGGTAATATTAAATACTCTAATGCATGTGGACGAAACACTGATTTATTTTCCTATTTTCCTTTCCTATACCATTGTCGCCATAAGACCAATCACTGTCAGTGCGACGTCAAGCAAATTGTAAAAATTATTTTTCACTAGCATTCAGAACATTCCTTGGTGGTGGTGGTGATTATTGATTTACAAAGAGCAGGCCTACAGTACAACTGGATAATCATCCTCTCTTAACAGTAATCAAAGAAGAAAGTTGAAAAGATCTGATCCTTCGAAGATGAGGCTGTCGGAAAAAGGAAAGGAAAGGGCAACGAAGGGCATGAAAATGAAATACTCTCTTGACATTACAAACCTATTACCGCTGAGGTCGGAAGAGAACAAGAATTAACCAAGGGAGATCAGATAGAAAATACGGAAGTGAGAAGCTTGAAACAAGTACGTGGAAGGATCTCAGTCTCAGCTAGGAACCCCTTGGTCACCAACCCTAGATCATTCTCTGCTTATATAATGTAATAGCAACTCATCCCATTTTAATAAACTCTATTACCGAGCAAGTGGCCGCGCGGTTTGGGTCACGTAGCAATTAGCTTGCATTCAAGAGAAGTGGGCTCGAACCCTACTGTCGGCAGCCCTGAAGATGGTTCTCGGTGGTTTCCCGTTTAGCACCATGCAAATGTTGATCCTGTAACTTAATTAAAGCCACAGTCACTTCCACTCCACTCCTAGCCCTTTCCTGTCCCATCGTCGCCATAAGACCTATCTGTGTCGGTGCGACGTAAAGCAAATTGTTTTAAAAAGCCTACTTTTTTATGCAGTCGCGTAATTTTACGGCACACCGAGAACCGTTAGTCTACGGTTACAAGGAATTATAAACAAGAGAGTAATATTTTGCCTTTTTTTGAATTTTGGAGTGGGTTGTGACTCACCTGCATTAGGAGGAACTCGGTGCGATAAAAGACGGCTAGTCCTTGCGGCACTAGAGCCAAGACGGCAGCGAGCACTAGGCTTTGGCACATGGTGGTGGACTGACTTGGTGAACCTTATTGCTCACCGCCTTCTGTCCCCACTCCTACTGCCCACCACGTGCGGAAACTTTCACTGTCACACCGAATATTACGTTACATGGCGCCCACCTGCGTAAACTGCAGAGCTGACCGCTATCAACAGCTGTACTATTCACCAACGACCTGTCTTCTTGTCAGCTGAATGACCTATGGCGGAAAAGATGGTAGCGTGATAAAAATGATTGCCCCCGTGTGTACTGTTAAACGTAGCAAAGCCATATCATAGTGCATGTCGAAGAAGCTTGTCTTTCTTTACCGGCCACCGCTGATGAGCAGAGTGCATTCTTCATCATCTTCTTCTTCTTCCTCTTCTTCTTATGCTTTTCCCACTTCCGGCTCCAGGGCTAAATGCATAGCGTGCTGGCCTTTGGTCACAGAGGGCCCGGGTTCTATTCCCGGCAAGGTTGGGAATTTTAACTATCATTGGTTAATTCCTCTGGCACGGAGGTTAGGTGTATGTGTCGTCTTCATCATCATTTCATCCTCATCACGACGCACAGGTCGCCTGTGGACGTCAAATCAAAAGACCTGCACCAGGCGAATCGAACATGTTCTCGCATACTTACGGCACTAAAAGCCGTACTCCATTTCACTTCCCACTTCCATGAGGTCGCGGGTGCGAATTGTGTCGCATATATGGATTTGGCCCTGTTTTAATGCCAGATGCCCTTCCTGACGCCAACCCAACATAGAGGAATGTAATCACTATTGCGTGTTTCCGTGATGGTTGGTAGTGTAGTGTGTTGTCTGAATACGAAGATGAAAGTGTTGGGACGAATACAAACACCCGGTCCCCGAGCCAGAAGAATTAATCAGACGAGATAACATCCCCGACCCGGCCAGAAATCAAACCCGGCACCCTCTAAACCGAAGGCCAGAACGCTGACCATTCGGCCAAGGAGTCGGAAAGCAGAATGGAAGTTACTTCATTCATATCAAATCGAAACAGTTGGAAATATCATCGGTCTGAGGATAGAGCCAAGAAGACGAAGCCAATTCCTTACAGAACTTAAGGGTCCCTGGAGGTGTGTAACATGAAAGTTTCCACTGTCCGTAACCTCGTGGTTCTGTAGTGATTACTGCTTTGAGGGGAGGTACAACTAAGTCACCATCTTTTGTTAATAATAAATTATTATTATTATTATTATTATTATTATTATTATTATTATTATTATTATTATTATTATTATTATTATTATCACGCATTCATCCAATGGAGGACCAAGCGACTATAAGCAGGTTTCTTCGGGATACTTCTTTTTGTCTGGTAAAGGCTCCTTCTAATGCCAAATATTCATGTCATCCAAGGCATGACCACTCGTTAGAGTAATTATTTCTTTCTGGGGATGACTCATAACATCAACATGCTTCTCATTTTCCGGCGGAACATCAGCTCAGGTAAACGAGGCTACGAACGTATTATTAGGTAATGGAGAAATAAATGAACGATGAAAGTGGTGGTACCGAGCGAGTTGGCCGTGCGATTAGGAGCGCGCAGCTGTGAGCTCGCATCCGGGAGATAGTGGGTTCGAACCCCACTGTTGGCAACCCTGAAGATGGTTTTCCGTGGTTTCCCATTCTCACACCAGGCAAATGCTGGGGCTGTACCTTAACTAAGGCCGAGGCCGCTTCCTTCCCATTCCCAGGCCTTTCCTCTCCTATCGTCGCCATAAGACCTATCTGTGTTGGTGCGACGTAAAGCAACTAGCAAAAAAAAAGTGGTGGTTGTTCTAAAGAGCAAAACTGCGCCTCTAAACACAGGAACTAGAAAAATAGTTTTTCCATCTCAAGAAATTACAGTATCGGCAATAATAATAATAATAATAATAATAATAATAATAATAATAATAATAATAATAATAATAATAATAATAATAATACGGCCTCAGATGCTATGTGCAAGTATTTTGGTTTAACGACATCTAGGTTGCCTGCTTGTCAGTTTCACTGTTCCACTTTACTCCAGCGGGTGGCAGAGTAAACCGGATCTCTGTTTGGTGATCTGTGGCTGAGCTTTAATTAATGAGTCACCAGACATCTTTTACACACCGCCATTGTTCGACATGGAGGACTTTTCCGCCCTTCAAGAACCCAGCAACGTCTGGCAGGTTTGACTCTGGAATCTTGAGTTTCAGGGGCTTACTGTGTAGACCTACCACTGATCAGCTTAGGCAACTATCATGATCTATTCTATGTGAGCCTGGCCAGCTATTAAATATTTAACCGAGTACAATCGTCGCATTAGCTTCACTGACCAGTCGAAGCCAAACCTAGTCTAAACCAGTTTCTGCAGGACGCTAGAAAGTTATATGCTTCCCTGTTTTCAGTATTTGTAACCTCACCTTATTCTCCCTCACACCATGGATCACGGAACATATTTAGATTACCAGAAGAGAGAGATGTGCATGTGTGTGTGTGTGTGAGAGAGAGAGAGAGAGAGAGAATACTGCGCGAGTGAGATAAATTTCTTGTACACATTGTAAATATTGATAACCATGTAAATAGTGTATAGGAACAACAGGTACTACCTTTGTATCGCAACAACTAAAATAGAAGCACATAAACATGTCTATTGACCTTGAAAATGATGTGATAAGGTGCCCAGGCAAGAGAGATGGAAACTTATGATGGCAAAAGTTGTGCCGGAAAAGTATATGAGGGCTGTAGTGGAACTGTATGGAAACGCAAAGACCCAGGTTCAGACCAGTGTAGGCACGACAGAAGGATTCAAGGTGGAAGTGGGAATATACTACGGATCAATTCTCATCCCATACCTGTTTTACCTGGTAACGGATATGAATGTGCGATATACATGGAGTATGTTTGCAGATGATGTCATCCTACACAAAGAATCCAGGGATAAGGTGAATGAAACAGAGGAAGGTGTTAGAAGAAAGGTGTGTGAGTAACGGTAGACTAAAAACAGAGCACATGGCAGTAAAAATGTCCAAAAAAAATATGTCCATAAAAATTCAGGATGTGACTTTAAGCTCTGTAAATAAATTCAAATGTCTAGGTCCAATGCTGCCAAAGATGGAAAGGTTGAAGTCAGAAATACAGTACAGAATACAATGCAGCTGGATGAACTGGAGAAGGATGAGTGGCGTGCTATGTGATAAAAGTGTGAGCTGTAGAATGATGGGTAAAATGTACAAAGCAGTGGTTAGATCGGCAATATTTTATAGTTCAGAGGTAAGGGCAATTACGAGGGCCCAGGAACATAAACTGACAGTTGCAGAAATGAGGATGCTGAGATGGGTGGTTGGAGTAAGAACGAGAGACCGAATAAAGAATGAAAAAATCAAAGGGAGGGTGAAGTCAGACCGATGAGAAATTGGAAACGACAAAATTGGAAGTAGATGGGAAAACAAGGTGCACAAAGAAAGGTTGGAGAAAGGACCAAGGACCAAGGTGGATGTTTTCATTCCCCTTCCCGAAGGGAAGGGGCGGGTCACCTAGAAGGTTACGCCTTCTCTCTGGCCAGGAGATTTGGCGGGATTTGGGGATTTATTGGAGTTGGTAGATGAAAATAGAGGAGCTTTGTTTTAGGGAGATGTGGAGAAGTGGCCTCCTGGTTAAGAGGTGTAGCTCTGTTCTCGTGCTTTTTATTAGTTTTTATTACATACATCGGCTGATTACAGTGATTTTCTTACAAACATTGCTTGATACAAGTTACAGAGATTTTGAGTTATAATTTGTTGTCTATAGTGAGGTACGGTTGTTAGGGAGGAATAGGTGAATGATTTACTGATAGAAGGAGGTGATACTGGCGAGGGAAGTGAGTAACAGGAGAAGAAGGTGGGAGTTATTATGTGAGTTAGGTAGGGGGGGGGGGGAGACGGGGATGGTTCCGTGATGGGTTAGGGCGGGTGGGTGGTTGTGGAGGAGAACGAGATGGTTCCACCCGGTGTTGTTTCCCGAAGAGCTGAATCCCCTGCTGTATGAGCCTTTGTACATCGTCGGGTTGGTGGAGAAGGAGCCGCACTATGTAGGTGGGCCGGCTGTGTTGTGGATCCTAAATGCTTTCTTCAAGTTGAGTCCTGTACGTCGTATTTCCAGTGTGATGATTTCGGATGGTATGGTCGGGTTAACTCCTCTGACGACGCAGCTGACGTTGGGCTGAGGCGCTGTTGGTGGCGGTGGCGGGATTGTTCCGTTGGACTCGGGAGCTGCTGGTGGTGGTGGTGGTGTCTGTCTTCCCGCTTCTATGGCCATGCTGGTGGCGTCTTCTTCTTCGGTCGGTAGCTTGAGTGGACTAGACTGTGTAGGGGGTAGGGGAGACATCATTATGGGGGAGGAGTGGGTCATCACTGTGGTGGTTATGGGAGTATTGAGGGAGGTATGGGCGGGAGTAGTAGCAACGGTGGTGGTGATGGTGGTGATGGGGGTGGTGTACGGATGGATCAACGGCTGGAGTGGTGGGGTATATGGAGGTGGCCTTGTTGCTGGTTGCGGTGACTGTGGGGGTGGCTTGGTGCCCGGGTCCGGTCCAAAATCGTTTTCCATATGAGGTGGACATGGCTCTGCGAAGCGTGGAGTTGCATTTATATAAATGCCCCTCCTTATGGCCTTTTGGACTGCTTCCTCTGTAGCGAGTTGAATAAGGACTCGGTCGGTGGGTGTGAAGTTCACCAGAATCCGGCTTAGGTTTAGTACTGGAACGCCTTCGCTCTTGAGGTATCTGTATAGGGCTGCGTCTGTGAAGGAAAGATCTACGCCTGGTAGTACACAGTTTGGCATGGTGGGGGAGGCCAACTTCCAGTTTGGTGTCAGGCCTGATTTTGCTTTATTGACACAGCTAGGGTACGAAGTTAGAGTTGGAGTGTTCCCTAGCCGTATTAAAATCAGCGTAGATCGATTTTCCGAGTTTTTGGAGAAAGGAGAACACCCAAGATTCAAAGAAGGACATGCCGACCACATACAGAAATGGGAAAATGTGAAGATAAATAAGAAGGAGAAGAAGAAGAAGAAGAAGAAGAAGATGCCTAGTATAGACCGGTACGGTAGTTTGTCCCTGGATATAGAGATACAAATGTAAGTGAGGCTCGCCTTTTCTTTATTTTGATGTTATTGTGATGCGATTTATAGCATATGATCACTGTATTATGTAAATTGTACCTCAGAAATGCATGAAATGTGGAACAAATTCCAGTATATAAGTGGTCTTCCATGCAATAAAGTTGCGAACATCCTGAAGTCAGGAAGCCATAGAAGCCACAGAACGTACAGCAATTGCTTCCGATGAGTTTAACAATAAGGTCGTGAATATAATTTGACAAGTGTAAAGAAATAACCTAACTCGTAAACAGAAGCTGTTCTCTCTCCCCCAGTGTTACCACAGGAGTCGTTTTCAATTACAAAGAAGTAAAACCAATTAGGTCATTAGTTACACGTGGGAAATGTAGGAATCGCCGTAAAAATTCCGATACGAGATAATTTTAACTTTGACTCATACAAAGCGAAATCACTGTGTGTGACCTATTACAGAACAATGTGGCTCTGCGGTCTACTCACGCCCACTGCGGTGACCTTTCGCCCCCAGGTGTGTGTCTCTCACAATGTCTTCTATACCCCAACCGCTCCTACGGCTCAGAAGCTCATGTACTCTCTCTCAGCTGCACACATTCATTTTTCATTACCCGCGTAACTGATTTAATCCAGCGTTTATTATATAGAGCTAGCTGGGCGGTCTGAAATAACGCAGATATTTCTGGTTTTCCCGTCTGATATTGTCAGCTGAAGATAATAATATTATTAATAGTAAAAATAATAATATTGTGACAATCTTAATGCCTCTCGCTAGTAGTAGGAAGCGCTTTAAACGCCCGGAGGCGGTGAAGTCTTTCAGAAATTAGTTGAACTTTCTATAGAGCACTTAACTGTCTTGTGTATTAACTGATGTCACTGTTTATGGTTTTAGTGCCACCTAGGGACTTGGTATCTTAATGCTTTAGTAGAGTGTTGCTTCTGTTAGTGTGTTTGCACTAGATATTTATTCTAGTTTATAAGTTAGCGCTACTAGCTGCACAAATCAAACCGACCTATCAGCGCCCAGCTCTTCCCTGTAAATATTGGTAATCTTGACCCTTATGAATATCTTCTGGTCGAACTTGATCTGTGCGACGGAGAGTGAGGTTATCCTCATCAAAGGTTACGGCGAGCTGGGGCAGTATGTAAGGTAAGGGGAAAGTCTTCCCCTGAAATGAAATGGCGTATGGCTTTTAGTGCAGTGAGTGTCCAAGGACATATTCGGCTCGCCAGGTGCAGGTCTTTCGATTTGACGCCCGTAGGCGACCTGCTAGTCGTGATGAGAATGGAATGATGATGAAGATAACACATATACGCAGCCCCCGTGCCAGCGAAATTAACCAATGATGAGAAAATTCCCGACCTTGCAGGGAATCGAACCCGGGACCCCTGTGACCGAAGGCCAGCACGCTAACTATTTATCCATGGAGCACTAATACGAAATGTGAAGTTCTCTTTGCGTGGAGATGAGAAGATTCCAGCGTTTCGCTTTAGCATGTAAGTAAATGTGCCACATTTACCAATATTATAATAATGTAGATTTTTACAGTTGGGTTATAGGATTTTAGAATGTCTGCGGACAGAGTGTAACCACCCTAAAAGGTATCATGTAAATCCTAAGGACGTACGAGTTTGGACCTTCGTTTCCCTCATTCACTTTGCTTTCTGGTGACTAAGCTTTACTAGTTTTACAATTTTTCTTCCCATCTTTTTGGCATTTCATTTTCTTCCACTCATTGGCTTGTATGGTAAGTCATATCACAGGATAGCTTGAATGGGTTCAGCATCCCATTCCATTTTTTTCTCGGCTTTCCTACTTACCTTTTCTTTCTTTCTTGGAGCTTCGGCTCCTGTTATTTCTCTGATCCACTTATTGAGCTGTTGCTTCCCTATTGCGTAAGGGCAGCGAGTTTCAGAGCTGGTAAAAGCTGCTAAGCTTTCCTGTGTGGTACCTCCGAAGCGTGAAATAGCCCCTTTAAGGTTTAGGAGTTTCCTTTCGGAAAATTTAATTTATTTTTTGTACTTCACCAAAAAGATTATGAATTCTTAATAATTTGTTGTTGAACTAATGAAATTATATCAGAAGCACATACCTCTTTTGCTAATTACCAAACAATTGTGTACCGAGTTCGATAGCTGCAGTCGTTTAAGTGCGGCCAGTATCCAGTATTCGGGAGATAGTAGGTTCGAACCCCACTGTCGGCAGCCCTGAAAATGGTTTTTCATGATTTCCCATTTTCACACCAGGCAAATGCTGGGGCTGTACCTTAATTAAGGCCACGGCCGCTTCCTTTCCACTCCTAGCCATTTCCTATCCCATCGTTGCCATAAGACTTATCTGTGTCGGTGCGACGTAAAGCAACTAGCAAAAAAAAAAAAATGTGAGGACCTATTGGCTTTGCGAAGACTTAAAAATTGTAAAATGTGAGGTCATTCTGCCCCCACACTTAATTTCTGTTATAGAATTATGGGAACTAGTATTTCCTGTTGGGATTTGTTGCCAATTGCTGTTGTTAAGCCTTTTGAAATATTTATTCCTCTGTTGTTCAACTAATATTGTTTTGAGAAAAAAGAATCAGTGAAGAAGAAAGAAAAGAAACTATTTTTGGAAATATCTTCAAAATTAAAAAATGTTGGTGTTGTCTTTGTTGAGATGCCTAGGACCTGCCGCTTTTCCCTCTCACCTTGGTGGAAATAATAATAATAATAATAATAATAATAATAATAATAATAATAATAATAATAATAATAATAATAACTGAGCGGAGTGGCCGTGCATTTTAACGCGCTACGGGTATGGAGCCAAGCTCTGCATTCGGGAGACGAGTGCATTCAAACCCAACCATCGCCTGTCTGAGAATGGTTTTCTGTGGTTTATCATTTTCACTTCCAAGAAAATGCTGCGTCAGTTCCTATTCATAGCTGATTCCTTCCACCTCCTTACCCAATTTAATTCGCTATCATTCATTTCATCTTCATTAGCTCATCAACTGAAGTTGGCGTCAAGAAGAGCATCCGGTCATAAAACATCCCATATAAATTCATCTCATCTTATCCCCGACATTGTCTGGCGTCATTTTTTCGCACATAGCAAATGTTGCACCTGTATCTTAATTCAGGCCACTGCCTCTACATTTTTATTCCTTCGGACCCTACTATCGGCAACCCTGAAGATGGTTTTCCGTGTTTCCCATTTTCACACCACTTCCTTTTCATTCCTAGTCCTTTCCTACCCCTTCGTCGCCATAAGGCATACGCGTGTCGGCGCGACGTAAAGCAAGTTTTAAGGAAAACCTGAATTCACTCACAAACCTCTCCGCAGTGTTCTTATATGTAGAGTGAGAGCATACGACGCTGTTGATGGTGACTCGTCCATCAGATGGAGACGTTAAACCTTGAGCAGACTCCTTGGTGTTATTCGACAGGCTACGTGCCGACACCAGGTTTCACCCTCTCCTTATCTCATTATCATAAGAATCTCACACCGAGATGTAGATGTTGCCCGTAGGTGTCAAATAGCTCGGGAGACCTGAGTCAGGTGAGTCGAACATGTCCTTCAAACATTTTAAGTGTCGCCGATCTGAGTGGTTCAGACGGTAGAATGCTGGCTTTCCGAATCCAAGTTGACGGGTTCGATCCCGGCTCAGTCCTGTGATATTTGAATGTGCTCAAATAGCCAGCCTCATGTCGGTAGAATTTGCGGGAACGTATAAGAACTCCTAGAGCCTCCGTGGCTCAGACGGCAGCGCGTCGGCCTCTCACCGCTGAATACCGTGGTTCAAATCCCGGTGACTCCATGTGAGATTTGTGCTGGACAAAGCGGAGGCGGGACAGGTTTTTCTCCGGGTACTCCGGTTTTCCCTGTCATCTTTCATTCCAGCAACACTCTCCATTATCATTTCATAGCATTTATCATTCATTAATAAATCACCTTGGGAGTGGCGACCCCATTGTAATAACAGCCTATATATGTTTCATTCATTACATCCCTGACCCGGTCAAGGACTGGAAAACAGGTTGTAGGTTTTCATTTTCATATAAGAACTCCTGCACCTCGGCATCTCTGAAGAAGTTGACACGGAAGTTTGTGGGATGTAAAACCAATAATTATAAATTGTGTCCTGTAAACAGTCCAAGTCCTGCATCCATAAGCACGTGTTGGTACTGCTGTAGATGGGTCTGGGCACGGAGGACATGGTTGTTGAAGAGCCTTTTGAGGAGACAACCGAAGTTGAGCAACATTAAGAGTAGTCATCACTTGAATGGGTAACTAGAGGAGGAGAGAAAAGGAAGTGGAAGCCCTACCTCATGTAAACTCATGCCCAGGTCCATAGCTCTAAGGGGAGCTGAAGTCTAATTTTGGATAAGGCACTTGGTTGTTTTTAATCTCTTCATTACTATTACGTGTGCATTTTCTCTTCGAGGTCATTTTATTGATTCTACAGTCATTACGCACTTTTCCTATCCGTCTCACTTTCAATTAAACACACACGCTTGGAAATCTGTGTGTACGGTTCTGTCTCTGACACAACTGAATTATTGCTCTGATCTACAGTATATAAGCGGGCTATAAATGTTCTCTCCCCACTCCAGGCTGAACGCCCACTTGCGACGTGCCCAGATTACCATTTACCTACTAATTAATAATGATTATTTCATGTAACCAGAGCTGTAGTCGATGGTACACGCGGGTTTACACCGCGCCGTATGCCCTCTGCTTAACTCCACTCATTAGAGTATGCCTTCTGATTTCTTGCGTATACCTTCTAATGTGGTTTATTTTCTTTCCTTTTTTTCTTTTTAATTTCGCCATTTCCGCCTACACTCGTAATCGTGAACATCGAAGGTTTAGCTTGATTAATAACATTATCAGCCATCTCTAACGGTACTTGAGGTCATCGCTGCTCGTTGCTTACGTCTCCAGCCTTATGCTCATACATTCGAATGCCGGTTGAGCGATTTCAGCCTGAGAAATATTCCGGTGAAAAGTGTGATCGCGAATCAAAAGAGGCATCTTGGATTTGTTTTGAATAAATCGCTGGAAGTAGGTGTAGTAAAAAGCTATTCTTCAGCCTGAGAAATATTCCGGTGAAAAGTGTGATCGCGAATCAAAAGAGGCATCTTGGATTTGTTTTGAATAAATCGCTGGAAGTAGGTGTAGTAAAAAGCTATTCTGTAAGCAAATTAAGATTTTCAAACTAGTTTAAAATACCGATGTAATCTTTGTCACCAAAAAATGTCTTATATATAACGTTTCATTCTAAACTGAGGGATCCTCATTGTAAGTATAGATCATTCCAGTTAAGAAAAGAGTATTGCTCTTACGGACCTACAAGGAGCGAACATACCTCCTCTTAGACACCCATAATTCCTCGTGATTAAGGAATATTGTCGTGTACTTTATACTTTCTGAGAAGTGGTACAAGGGCTGGAACGGGGTCCACTCAGCCTCGGGAGGTCCACTGAGTAGAGGTGGGTTCGATTCCCACCTCAGCCATCCTCGAAGTGGTTTTCCGTGGTTTCCCACTTCACCTCCAGGCGAATGCCGGGATGGTACCTAACTTAAGGCCACGACCGCTTCCAACCCTCTTCCTTGTCTATCCCTTCCAATCTTTCCATCCCCCAACAAGGGCCCTGTCCACCATAGCAGGTGAGGCCGCCTGGGCGAGGTACTGGTCATACTCCCCAGTTGTATCCCCGACCGAGAGTCTGAAGCTCCAGGACACTGCCCTTGAGGCGGTAGAGGTGGGATCCCTCGCTGAGTCCGAGGGAAAAGCCGAACCTGGAGGGTAAACAGATGATGATGATGTTAATTTATACTTTATTATGAAAGAGAGAAAAAGATGAGGCATTTTTTGCCAGTGCGTTATTAAAATAACTGCTGAAGATTTTCTATTTCATAAGTATATACCCAGGGGGAAGCACAAGGACAGGAACAGCCATCGTATTATTCCTTCATTTTCCTTTTTGTGTCGCTCTGGTATACAGTATGTCACTTTCCTATTCATACACAATCAATTTCGTTATAAAGAGTTCTATGTGCCTATATATTTATGGAAATTATTGATGTATAGTTGTGTGACGTGAATGTAATAACAAGACGTAAACACTCAATGCACAACATTTTTGTTAGTGCAAATCATTTATGTTTATACAAACAAAATCTGCATACACTCCAAAACTTCTAGTCACTTTGTTATTCATACACTAGTATAGATGGTGTCATCCGACAACATTGAACGGGGCATACGTTAGTGGTGCGAGGAGAGTTGTTGCTGGTTTTGTTCGTCTTAGACCTGTGATAGTGCTGGTAGAAATGGCGGAGGTAAAGAGCTAGGCTATGAGCTTAAACAGACAGTTGTCAATCTAGCACTTATAGCGTACACCATACGAAAAATAGGAATCATGGCGAAGAAAATTAATGCCACTGTTCAATATGTCGTGAATAAGTTTAAGTACGAAGGGTCGGTGAAGAATGTGCCAAGAAAACCCAAACAAAATAAACTAAGCCTACAAGAAGAAAGACTTATTGTGAGGCAAGTGAAATCCAACCCTCTCATAAGTACTCCGAAGCTGCAGTGCTGGAAGATGTACTGGGAAGAAATATGTACTCAGACGGACCTGCGAGTTTTACATCGACACGGTTACCATGACTGTGTACCAAGGTAGAGGCCCTATGTTAGTAAGAAGAACCATGCTGCTGGACTGCTCTAGGGCCAAGAGTTTTGAAACCATGTCATCTGGTCCGATGAAACTAAAATCGACCTGTTTGGTTCCGATGGTGCCCGTAGGGTGTGAAGAAAGAACAATACGGACGACGATTTGGCCAATACAATTCCCTCGGTGAAACACGGCGGTGGAATGGTTATGATGTGAGGGTGTATGTCGGCACAAGATGAAGAGAATATTCAATTTATTGAAGGCACGATGGACAAAGTAGTGTACAATAATATTTTGAAGAACAATGTTAAACAAAATGCTGAAAAATTGGGAATGCTACCGACCTACATGCTTCAACAGGAAAACGACCCCAAACATACCACTGCTCTGAACAAGGAGTGGTTAATTTGGAACATTCCAAAAAACTAAAAACACCTCCCCAGTCTGCTGACTTAAAACCTATTGAACTTTTATGGATGTTTTTGAATCCTAGGGTTCACAGTAGAAGGGTTTCATCCAAAGATGAATTAAAACGAGTGGTGACCCAAGAATGGTACAGTATTAGCCATGAAACGTGTGCGAGGCTAGTAAAGTCCATGCAGCGTAGGTGTCAAGCTGTCATTAAAGCCAAGGGTTACTCCACAAAGTACCAGGATTGGTGCTGTGCTTCATTTCATTCATATGTTTAGTTGAAGAACTGGTATCTGTATGAATAACAATGTGACGTAGGAAAAGGTCATGTTTTGTTATATTCTCCAGTATTTTTTACTATATGTTGTTATAAATATTATTTTTGTATATTATTGTAAATAAATCTACCAGAAATAAATTTCTTAAAAGAGAGTTACTGTAACATCCATTTGAATGTCCAAAATATACTGCTCTTTCCACTATATAAAACTGTATGAATAAGAAAGTGACATACTGTATGTAATGCGCAGTCCGTTACTCTGTGAATCCTAGCAGCTTATTACTGTTGCATTTATGTGATGCGTACGATTTTAGTCCTTGTGTCAGTGCGTGCTTGTCTTGTTCTAATTGTGAGTGCATGTTATGTGATTAATTAGCCTACGTTTGCGATTTCTTTCCTTAACATTAATAGAATGATTTATGTACTCAATGGATAAGGCTGAGGAAGAACTCGACGTAAAGTGTGCTTAATTTTCAGCGTATTTTCTTCCCTCTTTGTCGTTCATAGTTTACATGGATCATCCGCTCAAAGGTTTAAAGTAGGTTCTTTTTTTTTTTTTTTTTTTTTTTGCTAGTTACTTTACGTCGCACCGACACCGATAGGTCTTATGGCGACGATGTTTAGAGTAGCAGAAAGGGATTCAGTTAGATGGAAATGTAGTAAGCAGTCTGGCCTATGCTGACGACTTGGTCTTAATGGCAGATTGTGCCGGAAGCCTGCAGTCTAACATCTTGGAACTTGAAAATAGATGCAATGAGTATGGTATGAAAATTAGCCTTTCGAAGACCAAATTGATGTCAGTAGGTAAGAAATTCAACAGAACTGGATGTCAGATACAAAGCTAGAACAGGTCGATAATTTCAAGTATTTAGGTTGTGTGTTCTCCCAGGATGGTAATATAGTAAGTCAGATTGAATCAAGGTGTCGTAAAGCTAATGCAGTGAGCTCGCAGCTGCGATCAGCAGTATTTTGTAAGAAGGAAGTCAGCTCCCAGACGAAACTAACTATCTTTACATCGGTCTATTTTCAGACCAATTTTGATTTACGGGAGCGAAAGCTGGGTGGACTCAGGATATCTTATTCATAAGTTAGAAGTAACAGACATGAAAGTAGCAAGAATGATTGCTGGTACAAACAGGTGGGAACAATGGCAGGAGGATACTCGGAATGAGGAGATAAAGGCTAAGTTAGAAATGAACTCGATGGATGAAGCTGTACGCGTAAAAGGGATTTGGTCGTCGGGTCATGTGAGGCGAATGGAGGAGGATGGGTTACCTAGGATAATAATGGACTCTGTTAGGCTATGGACGGTAAGAGAAGTAGAGGGAGACTAAGACGACGATGGTTAGACTCAGTTTCTAACGATTTAAAAATAACAGGTATAGAATTAAATGAGACCACAGCACTAGTTGCAAATATAGGATTGTGTCGACGTTTAGTAAATTCACATAGGCTTGCAGACTGAACGCTGAAAGGCATAATGGTCTATAATGATGCATGTATGTATGTAAAAACTGAGTTTCACAAATTTATTTATTTATTTATTTATTTATTTATTTATTTATTTATTTATTTATTTATTTATTTATTTATTTATTTATTTATTTATTTATTTATTTATTTATTTATTTATTTATTTATTTATTTATTTATTTATTTGGGAAACCAAATTCACGTGCCACCGTTTTCGCGTAATGTTGTTGAGCAGAGCCGTTCGAAACGGCAAACCTGTTGCCATAAGAGCAACATGGAATGACGTATAGCTGTAACCCAGTAATGTTTAACGCCAGGATGGTCCGGCATCCACGATTTGTTATGCCCTTGACTTTGAGTTTACCCTATGAGAATACTGGGACTACGGCCTGCATGTAACTGACATAAAGTTCAGTTTGAGGTCCTTGGTGCCTATGTCTACTGTTATTTCGCGATGAATGTAATGTATCTGTATGTCTCTTGGCAAAGGCACAACAAAATATTGCTTCAACTGAAGTCTCAGTCCCATGTATCGCAGTGAAAGTGTGGAAGCTGGGTGGATTCGATCTGGCCACAGTACGGTGGTTTTTGAAAGTGCCCACACACGCCAGCGTCGTGCCGGTAAATTAACCAGCACGTAAAAAACTTCTTCGAGTCAAAATTCTGGCACCTTGGTATTTCCAAAAACGAAAGAAGTATGTAACGGAATGTAAAATCAATGACATTTTATTAACAATGCACTAACCAACAAGGACGAACGTACGTATCACGATAATTGCAATCGTGTGAATTGTGTGAATCGTTATGTCAATACATAAAATATATTTTAAGTGTTGAACTCTGAAGAATATATTTAACATCGGAGTTTATGGTAAAAACCTAAAAAATGCCCCGAGAGACTTCTTGAACAAAATATAGCTAAATAGAAACTCCAAAGGGCTAGATTTAGCCTCAAGGGGTCTTACGGTGGCTGCCATTGAACCTCAGCAGCCTCAGTCTTATTGGAGACATAACTTAATTCTTTCAGACTGTTGTCCGATGAATGAGTTATGTAGGGTTGCCACGCACAAATTAGGTGGTTTGTCGTTCAGAGAGGAACGCGAAGGACAAATAAGCCCTACACTCCATGGAGTAAAATACTGTTGGTCAATCACCGATATGATATGTGCAGGGTGAAACGAAACGGTACCACCACAAGCCGTGAGGTTATTCCACATGATACACATATAACAAAACGTGTATGACACTATCCTTGGATAAAGCACCGTGAAGCGGGGAGAAAAATGTCAAAAGTTTGCAGTGATCTTTCATACTCGTGGTATGGAAGATGAAGCAAATGACTGAACAAAGACAAAGCTAAAATTTACGTTAACAAAAGCATGGCAGTGTGTATGTTGTAAATTCACACATTTAATAATAATGATGTTATTTGTTTTACGTCGCACTAACTACTCTTTTACGGTTTTCGGAGACGCCGAGGTGCCGGAATTTTGTCCCGCAGGAGTTCCTTTACGTGCCAGTAAATCTACCGACACGAGGCTGACGTATTTGAGCACCTTCAAATACCACCGGACTGAGCCAGGATAGAACCTGCAGGAAATAAAGCCGGAGGTACTGCCCAAATCACCTAGTTAAATACTGCGACTTTTGGGACAGCCAACGGAGGGGCTGAGAAGTGGTGATAGGATGATGGCACTATACTCGTAATATTGAAAGATGCGTTATGACAGTTCTTAGAACGAGGTCAGTTTACTGCCTGCCTGAGCGGGAAGAAGGGAGCAGAGGGTATGGTTGCCATGGGAACGTGGGTGGATCCACTGCAGTTGCCATGGAGATAAGCCTGCTGGCCGACTCGGTTTGCTTGGAGTTGCTAAACCTTTCACTTCCGAGTTACGTACAACAGAACACAGCGGTCTGAACGAACGAACAAGAGAGCCGGAAGCGAAGCGAAGGGACGGAGAAAGGAATGTCTCAACATCGTGCAAGAGCACGTACAATGCTCCTCACTCCAGCCCGATCTGTCAAAAAGCTTCTTTTAATATTACTGGTATAGGCGATGTGTTATTGTTTATGTGTGACGCAAGCTCTTGGCCACAAGCCAGCTAAACACACCATAGCCGACTGGTACATGTGGAAAACTATTACAGCAAAAGGTACGGAACATAGCACTGTTTATTCCTCTTGCTAATAGAGGTTTTATTCTGGTGATAGAGGTACTCTCCACACAGTACGTGCAATACAGGGCAAGCAAAGGGAAGTTATGAGGAGATTCGACCTAATATTATAAATAATGGAAAGATTTTCGCACGGAAGGTTGCATAGAGTTCGGCCATATGAATCAAACTCTTTAATGCAATCACGAATAAATATTATGAACTATGAAATCACGAACGTGTACATTATCTTTGATCTCAAAGTTACGATGGTTTGCAAAGTGAATAAGGCATATTTCCTTTACAACTGAAACGGACGGGCATAATAAGAAAGGTCTACATGAATTCTATGAGTTTGTTTGTCTGTTACCTGCGAGTGGTCTGTTCTGATGTAAAACATCTGTTGGTTAATCGCAAGTTAATAGGGGGTGGGGGTAATATAGTGCAGTTAATAGCAAACTTTGTTTTTCATAGGACAACTTCACCCCCGCTTCACAAACACATCTATAGCTTTGCAATCAGTTAACATAGAACAAGGGTTTACAAACTTATAAACTGGCGTACCACTAAACCAATATTCATAGTTTCGGCAAACCACCAAGTTTTCAACGCTAACTTTTAAAATTCCATTATTTTATCACCTAATATTAGTAAGTATTGATCAAACAATTAATTACCAAAATTGTACCAAGGTTATCTTCTTTTATTAGCGTTAAAATAATAAATACCATTCTATTCACTTATTAATAACGTGAACATAATACAATTACTTGGATAAAAACTATAACTTGATGTTATTATTTATTCCCAAATGAAGCAGTCCATAAACTTACGATACATTTTTTGTTTTTGTTTTACAATAGTTTATTAAAGCCAAACACACTAACTTGACTTGTTAATGTGAGGGGTAGGACTGCCTAAGCAAGCACATCTTCCTTGTGCCCGGTTCATTGTCCGTTACTTTTAGCCGTATGTCTGAATCAATAGTCAACTTACTTTATTCCCGTATTTTATTTTTTATTTTTTATTTGTGTACAATGGGGAAGGAAACGTACTCTCACATAGATAAGTAGTGCTAAACACAAGCAGAGATTTTACAGCTTTCTCTCAAGTAAGAGGATATTCCTTTCCCCTCACCAACCAAAGCTTCGTCAGATTCATCCTATTGAAAACGTTCCCAAGTGTTCCGTCACAGGATAGCCTTTTCCCTTTGCTGGAAGTGATAGTGGCAGATGTCTTCAACGTAAAAGGCACCTCTGATCCAGAATTCTGATTTTAGATTTTCTGGAAAATAGTATCCTTGAAATCTGGTAGTAGGGTCTCACAGCGTTCAATTGCATCGTTCTCCAGTTCAGGATGCTGTAACGGTTCAAATCCCGTTACAAGATGATATCTGTATTTTTATTATTCTATGATTTTATCTGTATTTTATTATTATTATTATTATTATTATTATTATTATTATTATTATTATCATTATTATTATTATGTCAGTATTATTATTATGTTATCTGTGATATTGTTACTATTATTGTAATTATCAGTCTTATTTAATTCGATTTTGCAATTGCCTGTTGCTTGCAAGATTGTACTTAGATGTATGCATATATGCGTATGTGTAGTATAACACTCAATACCTGTACAGTGAGAATTGTTGTATATATCAGAGATTGGGTGTGACGTTGGGACATTGTGCAAGATTAGTGGCGATTCTGCCAAGTCATCGCCGCGCCATGGCTATGTCATCGTATTTATTTAGAATATGCGCTCACGGAGTTAGCCGCCTCCGGGCTATTTCACCACTGTATGTAATATTTGCCGCGTTGTGGGAGTATGTCATGGTTATTTCTGGAGATTACGTAGCTGTGTCAACCAACGTCTATATAAGGTGGGTGCATATTGTAGCGTCAGTCATTAGTTATACGGATGCAGTACAGTGAAGAAGTCTACTAGATCAAGAGGCCTTAGTTGGTCAGTCAACCAGTGTGAACGAGAGATGGTGAAGACTCAGTGAGCCATTATTGGTCATTGAGAGAGTGAGACCAAATGGTTGGTCCGTCACTTAGTGGAAGACACGGACGCAAGGGCTTACCATGAAGTCAGAGAGGGCAACCCAGGACCTACCAAGAGGTAATACCATATTGACTTACAAAGAAGTCAGATGAGATGGAGAAGAAGCAGTCACAAGGATGTATCACCAAGTTAGGCGTGACACATCTACAGTAAACACCAGATCAAAGGAATACGTCGTAATTACACTAAAAGTGTTGAAGGTACAGTCAAGTGAATCAGTGAGGGAAATATTTCGTATAAATTGTTAAATGTCCGGTCAAGAAGAATTCAAATTTATGTCTAGTTTCTTTCAGTTGCAATGTCATAATTTCATATTCTCATCTGTTTTATCGCAACAAGACTCACTATTTTTGATATATTTTTTAAAGAATATATATTGTTCTATCAAACGAATTCATAGTTTTATTTCAATGAAAGTAAAATATCTTAACCTCAAAATTAATGGGGAAACCGAACGCCAATCTCCTTTTCCCAGAACTTATATGGTATGTTGTCAAAAGTAAGCTTATTACCCCACACCCTAGAGATAGTCAAGAGTCTCATTCTATTATTGCTGTACTGAGTGACAGCTGGCGCCCTTCAAATAACGTATGTGTAAGTAAGCAGGTAACAAGTAAGTGTGAGTACAAGGTTCGACGAGTGTGTATTTTATTTAATGAATGTTAATTTTCATAATTTCCATTTTAAATGCAGATATTAAGATTCTTAAGTTAAATGCAGATTTATATGTTTGTAAAATTAGTCAAGCAGTCAGGAAGATCTTACAATGCATGTCTACTATTTCATTTTTACTCATGAAACTGTGCAAGAATAGAAACGATGACAGTTCCACCTTTTAATCCTTAACAGCGAAATACATTTCCTTTTTGAAGGCACTTGTTTTGCCATGGACTGAGAAAGGTGTGTTACTTCAGTCTTGCAGGCTCTTATTTAACTCATTCAGAAAACAAATTATATCTTCCAAGTATGTCAGGCGCTAAAGCCATAATTCATGAAGGAAACGGTCCTTAAGTCCAAAGAAGTGTCGGAGAGTAACATTTGCACTTCTGAACGAAGTTCAAAGAGGCGACATTTCCTGGCGAAAGCCATCGCACCTCAAGAAAAGAAAAAAGGTAATCTGGCATACTCACTATCCATCTTTATTAAAATAGAAAACACCCTTTTTTTTACAATGTGCTTTACGTCGCACCGACACAGATAGATCTTATGGTGACTGTGTGATAATGAAAGGGCTAGGAGTGGAAAGGAACCGACCGTGGCCTTCATTAAGTACAGCCCCAACATTTGCGTGGTCTGATAATGGCAAACCACGGAAAACCATTTTCAGGGCTGCCGACATTGGGGTTCAAACCCACTATCTCCCGAACGCAAGGTGACAGCTGCGTGGTCCAAAACCCGCAGCCACTCGCACAGTAAAAGAGAAAACTAGTCTTGAACTGGTTGCTCTCGGTTTTACAAAGTTAATAAGTTTAACCCCTTCGAATTGGCGTTTCTTTTTATTCGAGGCTATAGCCTCAGTGAACAAATGTCGCTTCAGGGGCAAGCTATTTAATTCTGGAAAGACTCCAGCACCATGTTTGCACGTCATCGCACGTGCACTATCGGAGCAGACACCGATACATTTTGCTCCATTCTGTTGCATTCATTCTCATAAACTGATGCAGCTTTTCAAAATTATCATTAGAAGTAGCTCGTTTGGCCTGGTAAAGGTTCACAAAACAACAACTCTTCCTTCAGTTAACTCCGTCTTCATAGTTTACAAACATGAGAAACTGGGTCATGTTTGGGTCATGTTTGTAACATCAGTGCTCTCATCCAACTGAATGGAGTAATACCGACTGGTTTTAATTTCGTTCACTTAACTGTTCTTTAACATCTGAAGCCATGTCTGCAATAGCTCGTGGTACCGTGTTATTTGACAAAGGGATTGATTCAAGTTTAACGAAAACTGCATCTCTTACACCTGCAAATATAGCTCCGACATTAGAGTGATTGACAATATCAGGTACGCCCAGCTATACCCGTAATATTAAAGGAAGCGTTTTGACAGATTGGACTGGAGGGAGGAGCAACTCTAGTGCCATTGCACGGGGTTGCCACATCCCTCCATTCCTCTCTTCTTCCCCCCACTTTCGGCTCACTTGTTCATTTCGTTCAGACCGTTGTATTCTGTTGTATATAACTCAGAAGTGAGATGTTCGGCAACTTCAACTAACACCAGCTAGCCAGCAGGATGGTTACCCAGGTGTACTTCCTATTAAAACAATAATCACCACCACCACCAGCAGCAGCAGGCTTATCTCTATGGCAACCACAGTGGGTCCACCCATGTTTCCATGGCAACCATACCCCCTACTCCCTTCTCCCCACCCAGGCAAGCAGTAAAAGGATCTCCCTCTAAGAACTGTCTTTCAATATTACGACCGTAGAGACTCGTACATAGGAAACACAAACAAGCTTACCAACATGAACTTCTCAAAAACAGAGGTATATTTGTAAGCTTGTTAGAAAAGTGGCCCCATGCTGCGAGCAGTCAAGAAGAAATACCCAGCCGCCATTAATGTTGGAATGTGCTGAGGCAGTACCGCTGTCCCTGTCCCTTCGTTGCGAGATACTTACTTAAGACTGGAAGTACGTAGATGTAGTTGCTAACTTCATAAAAGGGGACAATAATAATAATAATAATAATAATAATAATAATAATAATAATAATAATAATAATTGATTTGCTATGCCCAGCTAAGGAACGCATTAAAACTTAGCACTTTTTTGTTTTTTTCTTCATCTCTTCCCAATATCTCTTCATCCTCTTACTGTGTTCCTTTTTACGTGATTCAGTCCATCCTGTATTTAGTCGGGAGGGTTTTACAGAAAATTTGTGTTTGTGAATTAAGGTTCTGAATTTTAATCTATCTTGAATGGTTTCTTCATCAATGCCAATTTAGTTTAGGTCTTCACTGATTTCTTTTAGCCAATGATTGTGATTTTTCATTGATAGGGCAAGTTTAAAATTTTCTTTGTGAGCCTGCTAATATCCATTCTATATAGGTGATCATAAAATTGTAATCACCGTTTCATATAATAATAATAATAATAATAATAATAATAATAATAATAATAATAATAATAATAATAATAATAATAATGTGGATGTGAATTCTGAAGTAACAAACAAGAATACAGAAATATCGTTTTTGTAAGTACAGAAGAGTAAGTTATACAATGTTTTTCTATGAAGACTGATGAGACTTATGGTGGGTATGATACTTGTTTGTCCTAGACTATAGAACTCTGTTAACATCTAGCACAAAATAAATAAACTTTAAAGAAAAACTACAATTTAGAAGCTGGATTAATTGTAATGTTTAATGTAATTATAGGGAAAATAATGTATGTATCAAAACACATTTTGGATTACAATAAATGATCCCTCCCTCCCTCCCCAGCTTCAGGTTTCTATTCTATTCAATTCTATTCCAAAGAGGGCAAATTTAATTTTTACCACTCTCCATATTACGATAAGAATTCCATTTCAAATATATTCCTGCACTGGGGATGTGTTACTAGAGAAAGAGACGAATCTGGTATTACGTAACACTCACTCTTTTAGTGGTAATCTCGTGAAAATATCGGCATTAATGAAAGTTCGGCATTTAGCTCATGATCTTTTGTTCTCCGGAAGGGAGTGACATTTCGTGTTATCATAGAGTATGGAATGCGTAGACTGACAGCATTCCTCACGTGCAGTGTATATCTGTCACTGTACATTGACAGGCAGGTGAGGCTGTCAGCCTTGACTTCACTGAGTGCAATATTTTACACTCTCTGGCTGAGCAAAGAGGTAACGCCCCACGTGCAAGGGCTGTAATAACATTGTGCGAACCAAGTAACTTGTTCCGTAAAATCAAAAACTACTCTTTATTTATGTACTTTCACATGCTTGAAATACATTCACTGAGCTTGGGAGAGTGAGTTGAAGTACGGTTCAGAGTAATGATAGCGGCGTTGTGACCTTCTTTCCAGGGTTTTCGATCATGATTTTTAATACCCGCTGAAATAATACAAGTCTGTGGTTAGTCGGTTCGAGTCTCGTTGGTCACTGAACTGCGTGTGAAAAGCCTAGGTTCAATTCTAAACCTCTCTCTACTGCTCATATGGAGTGAGGGCATATGACGCTACTGATGATGATTAGTCCGACGGATGAGAACGTTAAGCCTTGAGCAGACTCGTTGGTATTATGTTATTCGATTGGAATATAATTATAATGCGCCGACATCGGTTTCACCCTCTATAGGCCTAATCTTCACACACTACACTACAAGCAGCAGCCACACGAAATTAATAATTAAAGAGATTGACCATGTGTATGTATGTTGAATAATTGTATAACCATCCTAATTTACATATTATAGATCTTCTGGTTAAGGTCCCAAATGATGTCTTAAAATGCATTTCAAAGGGTGATAGCGCTCTTTTTAGGAATGTGCATTATGTGCGTTTCTTCTCTTCTTCGTCTTCTTATTCTTCTTCTTATAATTATTATTATTGCAGATTCCCCGCTCAACCTGCGCTTCCATCCGTTATACCTGCTTCCCTCATGTTTACTATGAATAGTCCCCATCCATTGCTGCTTTGGCCTTCCAAGATATCTGTGTCCATTTAGTTCCAGATTAACGGCTGCCACAGAGGCTGGTTGTGCTCCTTTAACAGATCTATAACAGCGAATATTCATCTATATCATCTTTTATTCAATCGAGGTACTCCCGTCATCTCTCTGATCGTTTCTTTTCGTATTTTATCCAGTCTGATGATTTCAAAGGTTCAGCTCAGCATATTCACAGACGTCTTTTAGGATTATTTAATTCGGTGTCCTCGAAGATAAGTGAAAACTGTGAATTATTTTTATTATCCTAACCTACACCTTCTGATTGTAGTAAAGCACTAACTTACGTTTTAAAAACATCTCTTCCATTCGGTGTTAATGACCTTTAATGAAGATGAAAAGTAAAGTAGGCCTACCTTGCAATGAGTTTTTATAGATGCATATTTGTACTATTTAAATTTAAGTCATCGAGGATAAAAGATCTGAACAGTAAACAATTTGTTATAATCAAAGAGTAGAGAAAGAACCAACCGTCTGTTTAGTAATGCAGCTTCTTTTTTTTTTTGCTAGGGGCTTTACGTCGCACCGACACAGATAGGTCTTATGGCGACGATGGGATAGGAAAGGCCTAGGAGTTGGAAGGAAGCGGCCGTGGCCTTAATTAAGGTACAGCCCCAGCATTTGCCTGGTGTGAAAATGGGAAACCACGGAAAACCATTTTCAGGGCTGCCGATAGTGGGATTCGAACCTACTATCTCCCGGATGCAAGCTGCAGCTTCTTTATGAGGACAATCACCTCATACCGGTGTGCGTCATTCATCACTGTATACGTGTATCACCAATCGGAGTACGTAATTTGAGGAATATTTAATAAGGTCCATTAATCCCACATGTAGGCTAATTTGGGGAAAATTCTTTAAAGGTTCATTCTTAACTTGAATAACTAGCTCAAATATTTCAAGACAGATTTTGAAACATTTTTCTGTACATAACAAATTCCTTCTCATTTTTCCCAGACTTGCGACTGGCAAATTACAGTATTTCGGTTTAAAATGTTTTGAGTGTTTCTGCAGTACAGTTCTTAATTTTGTCCCCCACCCATCTCTCTACTACCACACTAAAGTAACATTCAAAAATTCAAGGATGATACACAGACTATTACTGGCGTATATGACCAGCTGAAATCTCGAAGGTTATATTGTTCCAGCGTTAGAGGAAGCGTCTGCTGACGTTTGCGCACAACGATACATGTATTTTCCACGTCGCAGATGATTTGCAGTTTTATGTAAGTTTGAGTCTGATACTGAATTAAAATGTTTATAAAATCGAACAAATTAAAATGAAATGTATAAAAGTAAGCATTGAAAGCTACGCGAAACGATCCACTTTCGTGATGTTTTCCAATGTCGCTCTAGCTTCAGTCCACATTTCAGGAGAAATTTGAATAGCTCTATAGGTTCGTCCAACTAACTGCACAAAGAACACTGTATAATTATGTAGATTATAAAACAAATTGCTGAGAGGGTGACAATGAGGGACAAAAGTTATACCGGCATTTATCTTCGATAGGACAAAAGATCCAAACCAAATGGTTCATGCAATAACGTCCATGTTTGAAGTTCCAATATACATATCCGAACCAAAATGTCCACAAGGAGAAATCGTCCAATCTAAAATGTCCAAAAAGGAAAGGTCATTTTGAAAATGTATTTACAGTTACATTCATTGATTTACACTTTAAATTATGCATTTTTATTATTAAACTAGCAAATGTACCCGTGTCCTTTACGGTATTCCACCCTGTATACGGTTTCTACGTAAATTGATGTACACGCAGTGAGTAAGGTTATATTAAATTGCATGTCTCTTAGCGTTTTCCGAGAAACACCACTGGGAGAACCCCATACGTTCTTTGCGATATAAAGTGGGCGTTGGGAAGTTTTGATGAAAATGGCAGGCCACGTTTCCTACCGCAATTCACAATCGAGTTCGGGAGTTTCTGATATAACGGCAGGCTCACTTGTCTACTGCCATTCACAATGGAGATGTGGAGTTTTCATTATAAAGTCAGGCCCAATTTCCTAAAGCCAGTCAGAATCGAGTTGGGGAGTTTTGATTATCGACAAATGTAGCTTCATCTAAAGCTAAAACCGAAGTAGATGTATTGGAAAAATGAAATGTCCTTCACTAAATCGTGATAATATGAGTTACGGATTTAAAAAAACTGTAACAGAGAAAAAATTAAGGCGCAGGGATTCTTAGATAAGAAGATGACACACGGTGTTATTACTATAGCCTAAAGAGGGAAAGCAGAGGAACCCGACACATAGAGCTATTCGAAGGCGATTGTAATCTCCAATGGTATTCCACAAATATCCCGCAGAATGACAGCTTGACGCCTATCTCGCTTTCTACCCAACGAACAACCGCGAGTTTACAGAAATAATGACGAAAATGGCATTGTGATAATTCTCTGCTGGCAAGCAGCCAAAGACGTTGCCATGGTAACCGGCAGGTTCATTGTAGGTCACTCAATGCAGAGCATTAACCCCGCAGAAAATAGTAATTTTCTCCGTCATTTGAAGAGTAATCGAAATTATGTACATAACAAAAATTGTTTAAAACGAAGGGAAGTTTCACATATGATCTTCAGATTTTACAGAAAATCAATAGTATAAGAGAAAATTGAAAAAAACTGTTCTGGTTTCCGTATAAACCCCCAGTCTATTCAGCGATTCTTAAATTGTATGCATATCAAAGCCTGCCTCTGGATGTGTGTACTCGAAATACGAAGTTTGGTTGAGATCTATCTAGCCGTTTCGCCGTGATCGTGGAACAGCCGGACAGACAAACAAACAGATAAAGAGGTACGAAAGCTAAAAACCACTGATACGGTCTTGAGTAGACCTAAATGGATAAATATCTGAAAAATTGACCAAGTAAACTACATTAAGGACAGAGGACCCCTACAACTTCATTTATATAGATAATAATTCATCATCTATGTGTTCATCTTCCTCAACCTCGGCTGGATTTTATTTATTCCTGTACGGTATATATGTGGCCAACAGTCTTACGAAATTTTAGGACTGTCTCCCTGGTTGTGTAAATATTTCCGAGAAACAGGTAGTTTTTTTGTTTTTTCTTTTTTTTTTTTTTTTTTGCTTTACGTCGCACCGACACAGATATGTCTTACGGCGACAATGGAATAGGAAAGGTCTAGGAATTGGAATGAAGCGGCCGTAGCGTTAATTAAGGTAAAGCCCCGGCATTTGCCTGGTGTGAAAATGGGAAACCACGGAAACCCATCTTCAGAGCTGGCGACAGTGGGGCTCGAACCCACGATCTCCCGATTACTGGATACTGGCCGCACTTAAGCGAATGCAGCTATCGAGCTCGGTAAAACAGGTAATCGCACTTGAATATGACCTCAGAAAAGTCGTGTGATGACTTCCTTTAAAACTACTATGAACTTCGAGATTGAAGGGTAATGCAGCAAGGTTGGAGGTAAAAATGTCAAATGCAAGACGTCCACAAACATAAATGCCCACAATCAAAACTTTGTACAGTACGTTAACGTCCAATCAATTTAAATGTCCTCAACCAAACTGTCCACCTAACTGTATGTCCAAAAATGTCATTGTATAGGCTAAGTGTCCAGCGTACGGAAATCATCTTACATTTTTTTTCTATCTCGTGATCTTCACCGTCTTCTTATAGATCCCTATGCACTTTTAAATTTTACCATATTGCTGCCTTTCTACCTATCTCTCCTTCTTTCTGGCGTTCTGTCGTTGTCAGGGCTATTTTGTTTCCTATTCAAGACATTCGAGCTAATGTACGGTATCTAACACTCTGACTGACTGACAGAAAACACGGAGAACTTATTTAACTTAACCAGTATTAAATATCGAAAGTATTATATTACTTTGTAAATTTAATCGCTGCAGTTCTCTGCGTATGGATTTCCCCGACTTTCTCTACATTCACTCCAAGCAAGCACAGTGATGCGAACTTACTAGGGACTCCTAAGCTAGGCTCAGATTACTGCCTTCACCAGACACTGCAACGTTCACACAATCGTTCACTTCCTGACACAGAAAATGATGGGCTGAAATTGGATAACCGGGCGAGTTGGCCGTGTGGTTACGGGCGCGCGACTGTGAGCTTGCATCCGTGATATAGTGAGTTCGAATCCCACTGTCGGCAGCCCTGAAGATGGTTTTCCGTGGTTTCCCATTTTCACACCAGGCAAATGCTGGGGATGCACCTTAATTAAGGCCAGGCCACTTCCTTCCAATTCCTAGGCCCTTCCTATCCCATCGTCGCCATAAGACCTATCCGTGTCGGTGCGACGTAAAGCCACTAGCGAAATTGGAAGTCCCAGAGAGCAAGCGCTACAGAGTACAATATTATAGAGATATTTTGGCTGGTTAATACGCAGAGATTTACTACACCTTTGCAATAAAAGGTTGCAATTTTATGTTTCTGAGAAGCGTTTAAATAACAGCATTCTCTACCAATTAGCGTGAACGATGTTTGTACCTTTCCTAACGAACCAGAACTAAGCAGTACTATTTTCAAACTGTACATTGGAGAGATGAATATTAATAATTTTTCCCAGAAGGGAACCATAATTTACTGTCACTAAATGCGAATATAAAAATTTTCAAGCCATTTATGCTGTTTAAGTTGTGAAATTACCACTGTTTTACCTCATACGCACTAGCCGTCAGTGACTTGAAAATGTGTGGCAATCCATCTGACAAGCCCACTGCCACACAGAGGTGAAACTTTGGTAAATTCGCGATTGAAAAGGCCGCTTTAATAATTTACGAAATGGTTTATTACGAAAAACCACAGGGCGACATATCTCGACATTGCAAGGCAGCCGTAACATCTTTTGATCTTAGTATGATGCACTGAACAGTCCAGCAGATAAAGTCAACGTATGTTCGTTGTGCCGATCTGTGGTGCAGTCTGTCATTGCTAGTTGCTGCCCGGTTTCTGGAATGATGAGATATCTTTCCGATAACTATTGCTTTGTTACAGCTGTCGACTCGATAAATCTTCGCTGCGTTGCACAGCGGAACAGCAGCTAACTTATCGAAATGTCAACTATTGGCTCGTTGATCAAGTTTCATAAATACACACTAGATGCCACCCCTAGTACTGCTTTGTTTCTTTTTGGGCTAGTTCTTGCAGAAGTGGGTGTCAGTTTCGTGGTGTTTAAGGACTGTCAGAAGAATTTTATATTGTTTGAGGATTTCGAATGAAATATGCACACGAATGGCACATGTCACGCGCAATTCAGTTTGTACTGAGCCTTATAAGTATACCGTATCTCTTCCCTGTTATTACAAAATATGAACATTGTTTGATCACAGTATAACGACATACATCGCGTAATTAACATAATTATATAACCTGTTAGTTCCTTGTAATGTAATATCGTTAATTAAAAACAATCCCACGATAAAAGTATATGCTCACTGCCAATTCAAGAAGGCCTGCAGTAGGCCTACTACGATAAATGTGTAATTATCTGTTATATTCAGTTACTGGTACCAGTGCTTTTATGGACACGAATGCAGTCACAGATACAAATATGACAAGACGCAGTAGTACTGAAACTTAAAGGTTATCGTAATTAATAATTGATCAACAGGGGACAATGGAAAATTATTTGTCACAGGACGCAAATTGTCGCCTGTAACCTCTACCATACCTACGACAGTATATTTGCTTAGCCTCAGTCTGTCTTTGAATTCATTTTCACTACTGTATAGTTCATTAGAACATTAGGCCGACGAAAGAAGATGAAAAAGCCATAGAAAGTTTTAACAAACGCAATGTTAGCTGCTGATATTGAAGTACTGCGCACGCGCCCAGCAAGTTAACAAATAGATATCTCCTGCTCAGGGCCCTCTAAGTTAGCAAGCGATTTGTCGAACCGATAGATGTATCTTACGTTCGTGCAACGCCAAAACACAAGTTAACCATTCGATACCGCTATAGGTTCGATATCTCACGTTCCAGAAACCGGGCATTGTTAGCCGCGCAGAAATGAAAACGAACACGCCGCACTGTACTCTTGCTATTGTGACGAGTAGAGTTGGGAAGTGAAACAAATGAAAATCCACAGCCTGTTCCCAGTCATTTGACCGGGTCAAAAATGGAATGAATGAAGGCTCCATCCAGCGGTGAGGATAGGAATTGTGTCGGCTGCTGAAGTTTGTCGCACTCCTCTGAGCCAATGATTAATGACTGACTGATAGATGAAATGAAATAATATTGGAAAGTGTTGCTGGAATGAAAGATGACAGGGAAAACCGGAATAACCGGAGAAAAACCCTCCCGCCTTCGCTTTGCCTACCACAAATCTCACGTGGAGTGACCGGGATTTGAAGCACGGAACCCAGCGGTGAGAGACCGGCGCACTACCACCTGAGCCACGGAGAGTGAGTTAGGAAGTAATTGAGTAGAAGTAATCGAATTACTTGTAACGATTACGTGTTTAGTGGTTTTTACTGGTAATCGTTACTTTTTACAAAATGTAACTTTTCTTGTACGATACTTGAAATAAAGTTATGATCGCTACATACTATTGATGGGCATACATCGCACGGAAGACGGAATGTGAAAAAAAAAATTATGATGAAGATAACTTTTTCAGTTCTACTACAGCAGAACCAGTAGTTTTACCCATTTCGGGTGGGGTACTTTCTAATCTCTGCAGTGCTTTCAAATACATTCCAACAATGTTCTAAAAATTAAAGACAGGCATTCCTACAAGTGACCCTGTAGGGCTACTGTTCAGTAAATGCAAAGATGTACGTTTTTAACTAAAATAAAACAATGGGATAAGAGCTTTTCGAAAATTCCAAGGTATCATGTTTGGACTCACCTAGTGATGATAACCACTTAATGCCTCCATACAAAAAAACACAAAATGAAGTAATTTATTCTTTTTCCTTAAAAATGTTGTATTATTTCAGCCCCAAGTGAAAAAATCAGTGATTTCCTTAAGATTAGCATTCTGTAAAGTAATTTTAATTACAATTTTACTGACTAGTTCAAAAAACGTAATTTGTGATCGTAATTGAGTAAAATACACTGACTGACAGTGACAATGCAACACCAAGGAGGAGTGGTTCGAAAGGGATGAAAGTTGGGGAAAAAACAGAGACGGCACGGATGAATAATTGATGTTTATTTCAAACCGATATGCAGGTTACACAATGCGCACGGTATCGACTCAGTAGGATGTAGGACCACCGCGAGCGGCGATGCACGCAGAAACGCGTCGAGGTACAGAGTCAATAAGAGTGCGGATGGTGTCCTGAGGGATGGTTCTCCATTCTCTGTCAACCATTTGCCACAGTTGGTCGTCCGTACGAGGCTGGGGCAGAGTTTGCAAACGGCGTCCAATGAGATCCCACACGTGTTCGATTGGTGAGAGATCCGGAGAGTACGCTGGCCACGGAAGCATCTGTACACCTCGTAGAGCCTGTTGGGAGATGCGAGCAGTGTGTGGGCGGGCATTATCCTGCTGAAACAGAGCATTGGGCAGCCCCTGAAGGTACGGGAGTGCCACCGGCCGCAGCACATGCTGCACGTAGCGGTGGGCATTTAACGTGCCTTGAATACGCACTAGAGGTGACGTGGAATCATACGCAATAGCGCCCCAAACCACGATGCCGCGTTGTCTAGGGGTAGGGCGCTCCACAGTTACTGCCGGATTTGACCTTTCTCCACGCCGACGCCACACTCGTCTGCGGTGACTATCACTGACAGAACAGAAGCGTGACTCATCGGAGAACACGACGTTCCGCCATTCCCTCATCCAAGTCGCTCTAGCACGGCACCATGCCAGGCGTGCACGTCTATGCTGTGGAGTCAATGGTAGTCTTCTGAGCGAACGCCGGGAGTGCAGGCCTCGTTCAACCAATCGACGGGGAATTGTTCTGGTCGATATTGGAACAGCCAGTGTGTCTGGCACATGCTGAAGAATGGCGGTTGACGTGGCGTGCGGGGCTGCCACCGCTTGGCGGCGGATGCGCCGATCCTCGCGTGCTGACGTCACTCGGGCTGCGCCTGGACCCCTCGCACGTGCCACATGTCCCTGCGCCAACCATCTTCGCCACAGGCGCTGCACCGTGGACACATCCCTATGGGTATCGGCTGCGATTTGACGAAGCGACCAACCTGCCCTTCTCAGCCCGATCACCATACCCCTCGTAAAGTCGTCTCTCTGCTGGAAATGCCTCCATTGACGGCGGCCTGGCATTCTTAGCTATACACGTGTCCTGTGGCACACGACAACACGTTCTACAATGACTGTCGGCTGAGAAATCACGGTACGAAGTGGGCCATTCGCCAACGCCGTGTCCCATTTATCGTTCGCTACGTGCGCAGCACAGCGGCGCATTTCACCTCATGAGCATTCCTCAGTGACGTCAGTCTACCTTGCAATTGGCATAAAGTTCTGACCACTCCTTCTTGGTGTTGCATTTGCTCTGTCAGTCAGTGTATTTCTCAAGTAACTGTAATCGAGCCCAATTACTTTTTAATTGTACTCTTCCCATCACTGGTGACAACATCGTACTCACCAAACGGAAAACATTGCCAACGGGGCCAAGGAGTAATAGAGCTCTGCGGATTTTCGAGTACATATCATGGACATTGTACCGTAGTGAACATAGTACCGTACTCAATATTGCACCCATATCCCGAATTTATATTGAAAAGGATACCAATGGTGAAATGATACGACGTGTGACATAGAAATTAATTCTGCTAGGAAGATCCACCCACATAGTGGAGGAATACAAATTGTACGAACCCCCTGTGGTTAGGAGGATGAACCCCGTGGTATTCACGCAAATATTAAAGAGACCGGCCACCGCACACATTCTCAACAATCCGAAATAAACCATCTAAGTCTAACTTCAACATGTTAGTAATTCGGAGTCTTGCCGTATAAACTATATAATTTAATGACGAAGTAGCAATTCTAATATCCAGTATGCCTGATGTAAATACTCCCCAGTTAGTTTGAGAGGAAACGAGGAAACGAGCTGTGCATTGGTTAACAGGACAGACACTGTGTAGTCGTCATTTTTCAGAGGAACAGATAGCTGAAAGGGTAAAAATGCGTGCAGTAACCGAGCAGCTCATTCAGGCCATTTCAAATTCCGAGCATAGCAGGGTGGCCGACCTTCAATCATAAACTGTTAAGCGACCTTGGAGGAAGGGAGTGGAACTAATCCCGTCTGACTGACCAATACTTTGGGGAAAATATTTCAGAGCCCAGATGATTAGGAAGTTACGAAGGAACGTGACCAAGAGTTTCTTTGTGGGAGCAGTATTAATGCCCGAGTGTAGATGCAATCATTGATAACCAAAAGTTTGATTCTAGTATAAGATAAATTGTGTAATTAGTAAGTTCATCAAAATCGTGTTTCGTGTGTGACGAAGTGTACTTGAAGACGGCAATCATGTCTGGATGAGCCTGTTTTATTACGATGTCCCGTATCTCTGGCACCATGTGCTGAACAAGCGGGACGGCCTGACGGGCTTGAGATGAAACGCCCGGCAATCCTCAAATGAGTAAGTGAACAAAATCCAAGATTTTTAATAATATAAATAATACTTTTCTTTAAGACGCGAGTTTGTCGAAGGTAAATATCAATGGCATAATTTGCACTCAATGTTAGTCACATAATGATAATAACGCAGTCGTCACCTTGTAAATAGCTATTTTCCATTCACTCACAATAACAGTAATCATTAGACTTCGGATTTTTAGGTGGTAATAGGTTAGAATGCAAACTGATTTGGTTAATAGGAAGTGTCGCAAAACCCGCTCTTCCATACTGTAGCAAGAGTAACATAAATTCTAGGAGTTCCATAGGCCGTACTCCTAATGTCTATACAAACCTTATAGCATATCTGTTGTACACGGTAGGGTACACTTCTTATTGGCTTAAATAAGTTTGCCGTCTAACCTATCAGCACCTAAACATCCTGGCTCCAGTAATCATGTTATTTACTTTGAGATTAACGAGTTGGCCAGCAGTGATTCGTATTTCAGTACGGTACAATTTTAAACTTATATTTCATGGAGGAAATTGTCTTACATGACATCTTCAATGGCAGTAAGGTCAGAGAATTTTCATTCTATGGGATTAATAGTAATAATAATAATAATAATAATAATAATAATAATAATAATAATAATAATAATAAAATATACGTGTGAAACTCAGATAACGCATTTTAAGTAAATTTAATTATTGATTTAAATTAAAAGTCACGGATAAACGAGTATTAGGGACGTTAGTTGCCACTAACCATCATTGCAATGTCGGAATAAATAATTATGTTTGCGTAAGATAATAATAATATTTTGCGGGGGGAATGTTTATGACGATTTTGAGAGTCTATCCCATTAGTTATGATATTTTATGTTCATTGTTCCATATTTTACGGGTTCACTAGTAGCGTAAGTCCTGGAAACCAGTTGAGATTGTTTTAGAATGAAAGCCAAAGAGCCATTGTGCCTACGCTAAACGCGATGAGTTAGTTGCGGAAGGTTGTTGAACATTGATTGGTCCATTATGACGGGTAATTACGAGCATTTGTTTTTAATTTTATCCTGAGAGTAAAGAAGAGATATTTCTATGCCAGCGGATAAGCTGAAAGTTAAGTGATAGAAACATTAAGAGTATAAGAAATGTGCGAAACTCCGTGTATTTAAAAAGGAGCAATAATTTGTATATTCAGGAATATGAATATCATTTGAGGTCGACGATGATATAAATAAAGGCAAAAAGGAGAAATAATGAAGCAAGAAAGTGCTCACTACAATGATAAAAGGACCTAAAAAGCCATGCAACAAACTATAGGACATCTGTTTATGTAACGTTTATAGAAGGCTCGCTGACCCTTGCAGTTGAGCTAAGATCATTTTAACGAACAATAATATCAAATGGTTTTCATGAGGAATTTGTGTAAGGGAGATGATATAGTAAGTATTATTATATTTTTATTTGATGTCAACACCATCCGAGAGGTTTCCCTGCGCCATGTTTTGAATTGATAAATGAGAGTCGTATGTCAGGAGACAGCCACGAATAATCCACATCAAGGTCATGGTCGTCGCTGATTTCAATGATAACAAATCAATAGACATTGAAATTAACACGCGCCCTAGAAATCAGTAAATTACTGTTCAGTATTTTTGTACTGTAAGTAACCAAGTGCATGAATCGGCGTGTATGTAAATTAGTGTAGGATTAGTATAGATGTATTTTTATTTCAGCAGTGTTTCCCTTTGATTATTTTATTTAGCATAGGTGGTGATAGACTGCGGTTATAAATGTAGATAGATTTTATTTTCATTAAGGTGGGAGAATTTCTGCTGTATTTTGAATAATGCAGGTTCATGACAACTCGCGTCAATTCAACTAGACAGCATCTTAGATTCACTTCTTGTTTACATTTTAGCAGTAAACATAATTAGTAACGTCATCGAACAATACATTCAACAGTTATAAATTTTCTCATGTATAAAAATCCAGAAAAGATTGATCAAGAAATTACAAATGTGTGTTATGTATTTTTTCATCTGTTCAGGTAGTTTGGATCCATGTGGGACCAAATATGATCAACGCATGACATACAAATATAAACATTGCCTATTCAGTTGACTAGACAATCAATTAGACCTGAGGTGATTGACCTCCCATCTTCATGGGTTTGCACATTGATACCACCATTAAATCTGTAAACTTGTGATAAAGAAAGAAATCAATCAATGGCAATTAACTTTATGATGTAATTTCTGAAATGTCAGATGGAGACATTCAGCAGTGAGAGACCACTAAGTCTATGTAAAATCACTGTAATCTAATTTATATGAAGATTATTTTTCCCGTTCTTTCTCTTGCCTTAAATTATACTCCACACCCAATTTGGCTCTTATTATTCTCGTTAGGTCTTTTTGGTTCCGCATTGAGCTGGGACTAACAACAGCCATTGTTCAGTAAAACATAACCATCTCATGAACACCTCGCTACCTCAATAATTACTTGGACATAGATCTTAAAGATACCGTCGAATGTAAACTAGGATTCTTATTTGTTGCTGAAACCTGCATTTTATATTAATCAACACTTTAGTGCTTGACTTCAGTTTCCTCGCAGCAAGTCAAATAGTTATATGTATTTTTAAGCCTTAATGACACATGTGAAGTTCCACCACAAACAATTATTGTGGCCTTGATTAAGGTACAGCCCCAGCATTTTTCTGGTGTGAAAATGGGAAACCACAGAAAACCATCTTCAGGGCCGCCGACAGTGGGGATCTAACCCACTATCTCCCGGATGCGAGCTAACAGTTGCGTGCCTCTAACAGCACGACCAGCTCGCCCGGTATTATTATTATTATTATTATTATTATTATTATTATTATTATTATTATTATTATTGGGACGTGATAATATCACACGACATTTCAATTCTAAACACATTTGTTTACCAGTAGAACGCATAGAAACATTAACTAAATGTCAAAAGCGCGATATAAAGAAGCGTGATCTAAACGATATACCCTCGTCACAGCTTACTACAACTTCTGTTACTAACCTCACACCACCAGATAAAGAGGAGATGCATAAGGAAGAAAAACAAAAACACAACGTTTCTTTTCCATCGGAGCTTTTTCATTCTACTTTATTTTCTTACCCAGCAACATGTTCTGTAGTTGTGCAAGCATCTCAAGAAGAGACGTAAGATGCATCAGTGGATGAAAAGGAAGAAGATTTAACCGCTTCTTTTCAATCAAACCGTGTTAAGTTTTTATCTGCTGATAATATTGCAGAAGCCCATACCGCATCAAAACAAGTTCTTCCCTTTTCTACACATCAACTGTCTACACGTATTAGGAGAACTCTGTTACCCTATGCACATGTACACGTAAGATACTGTAAAGACATTAACTTACTCATTGAACGATTACAACTCCTAAGAGCTTATCAAGATGCTGGATACACAGTATATGTACGAGAGATTCAAGAAATGGAAGACAAATCACGCCGTAAGCGTATTATTGTATAACATAATCCCTTCCCAACACTACTTTTTTAAATGAACAGCTGTTAAGATAACAGCTTCTTCCTCCTCCTCCTCCTCCTCCTCCGACCGGACATAGCCATGTTCCTTCCCCTCCGCCACACAGGTCAGCTACGTTCCTCCTCCTCCTCCTCCCCCTCGCAGTTACTGAGGTTAGCTCAATCCCTCCTCCGACGGAATAATCCTCTATCATCAACATTAGTGTGTGCTTCGATATCGTACGCTATGGAACAGAAAGCTGTTCGCATGCTCATACGCAACATCTTATTTATGTCACACGAATAAGTAAGGCTATTAAGATGTTCTATAAACATAGAACCTCGATGCCAAAACATCTTATTCAACACTAGCAAATGTACCCGTGCTTCGAACGGTATTCTACATTGTATTCAAATATCGAAGTAAATACTGTGCATGCAGTAAATAACATTGTTTTAAAATTGCATGTCTCTTGGCGTTATCCGAGAAACGGCATGGGGAGGTCCCCATACGTTGTTTCCAATGTAAAATGTTTGTTACGGATTTGTGATATAACGATAGGCTCACTTGCCTACTGCCATTCACATTCGAGTTGGAAAGTTTACATTATAATTGCAGGCCCCAGTTGCCTACTGCGCGGTCACAATCAATTTGGGGAGTTTTCGTTACAATGGCAGCCCCCTTTCCTACTTCCAGACAGATAACAGTTGAGGAGTTTTTATTTTAATGGCATGCAACTACCCTACTATCAGTCGAAATTGAGTTGTGCAGTTATCATTTTAATGTCAGGCTCCTTTTCCTACTGCCACCAGCTTACTGCCAGTCACACCAAGTTGGTGAGTTTCCATCAAAATAGCAGGCCACTATGCCTAATGCCAGTCACATTTTAGATGAGTACATTTGTTTATAATGGCGGGCACCCTTGCCTACTGCCAAACACAATCGGGTAGGGGAGTTTTAAACAAAACTGCATGCTCCCTTGCCTCCTGCAAGTCAAATCGAGAAGTGAACTATTCATTACAATGGTAGGCCTTCCTTACTAATGCCAGTTACACAGGAGTTGGAGAATGACCCCGTTCCTACTGCCAGTCAAAGTCGGTGTGGGGAGTACTGATTACAACAGCAGAAACACCGTTTCTCGATCGCTACAAATCGACATCATTGAATATATATAGATCGACATACGGAAGTATATGCGTGTTTACAATATTGCAGACTTTCATTTACAGATTAACTGCTGCTAAACGTACGTCATATCGACAAAGGGTTGTACCATAAGACGCCGCATGTAGTGGCCTAAATGGCTGGTCGTATGATATCTCATCTATTCTTGTGTCAGATTGAGTTAGAAACGTTGAAGAGGGTAAATTTATTGTAAGATTATCTCACATTGCATTACTTTTCGGATAATTATGTGACAGCTACATGCATAGCATTTGGCTCACATATGGCTATAGGGTGGGCCAATTTTCGTGAAGAGTTTGATGATTCTGTATTTCATATAAGTAATTGAAAGTATGAATTATGCATGTGAAAAGTCCAAATTTAGTTAACATCGATTAATAGAGAAAAATCAAACGTAAAAGTTATAGAGATACGACAAAAAGTCAGAAGACCAAGGTTGTAGATCATTCCCCAAATTGAACGGAGATTGAGCAATTCGTTATGTGATAGGACTTTCCGAAGGTATGCACCATCATTAAAATTGCCGGCATCTTTCGATATTCTTCGGGGATAAAAAGTGAAATATTTAATGATCTTGGAAGTTTTCAGTCCGTTACAGGCTAAAACGTATAATTTTGTCAAATTTAAATTATCTTTTTTCTTCTGGCAGATTATGCCGCAATCTGGATTTTAGGCGAGGAGGGTAAAAATTAGGACTTTCAGGAAACTAAACCAAAAAGTATGCAGATGGTCATTATTACCCCTTAAACGGAAAGCTGTACGAAAATTTCGCCAAAATAGTCAATGTAGAGGCACACAGTCGTTACGATTTGATTTATATAGATAAGAAATCTGCTCCATGTACAACACCTTTTGGGCTATGTCCGCTGGACTTATCCTGCAAAACTGACCATTCATGATATCTCCCTTATTAATACTCCTGACGAAAAAAAGCACATGAAAAAAAGTTTTACAGGTGCAATTCCATCACGTTTGGTCGATTTCCAGTCAGGTTGGTCTTGTTATATATATATTGTGGAAGAGTAAAATCACCATTTCGGTTCCCTATAAACCGCCAGTCCATTCCGGAACATGAAATGTTATTGACCTTTAAAACCTACCTTTGGACAGGTGGATGCTAAATATAAATTTTGGTTCGAACATCTTCAGTAGTTTTCAAGTTGTAAGGAATACGCTTTACACGCACCCGCTCGTGAGTTAAGTCCGATGGAACTTGTACCAAAGAACGGTCCGTTAATGATATCTTCCTTATTAATCCTCGTATCGAAATGATGCACATGAGATAAAAGGTTTAGAAGTTAATTTCCATCAAGGTAGGTAGATTTCCATGAAGTTTGCTTGTGTATATTTTGTTGAAGTGCAAAATCACTGTTTCGGTTTCGTATAAACCCCCAGTCAGTTCAGGGATTTAGAAACAATATTTGCCCTAAAACCTATCAAGGACAGGTGGATTCTAAATATGAAGCTTGGTGGAAATACATCCAGTAGTTTCTAGCACTCGCGTACATACGGCGTAATTATGGAAGAAAATAATACAGTTAAGAAAGTTGAAATTAATAGAAAATGGATTATAATTGAGGACAGCCGGATAACAACAAATATGTAAATGCCAAGTGAATGTATTGGAAAATGAAATACCCCTCAATAAATTATGCTGGTGTGAGTTATGAATATAATAAAGCGGTAACAGAGGAGAAATTTAGGTGCAGTGATTCTTAGGTAAACAAATAAGAATATGACTCATGGTGTTATTACTGAATCTATTCGAGGGCGGTTATAACCTCCAACGATATTCCGCCAATATCCCGCAGATAGGCCGATTGACGCCTCTCTTGCCTTCTACCCATGGAACAACCACGAATTTAAAAGAACGATGAGGAAAATGGCAATACGTTATTTTCCTGCTGGCAAGCAGTCACACACGTTGCCATGGTAACCTGTAGGTTCGTAGTTCGTCTGTCGCGTCACTCAACGCAGAGCATGATACCCGCAGAAAATAGTAAATTTCTCCGTCATGTGAAGAGTAAGATAAATTATGAACATAACGAAAGTTGTTTATAATGAGGAGACGTTTCAAGTACGGTCCACGGAGTTTACAGAAAATCAATAGTATAAGAGAAAATGGAGGATAAACGTTGTGGTTTTCCTAAAAAAAACGTCTATTCAAAGATTTTAAAATGACATGCATATCGAAGCCTTCCCCGGGATGAGTATACTCCAAATATGAAGTTTGGTTGAGATCTATCCAGCCGTTTCTACGTGATGGTGGAACAGACAAACAGACAAACAGACACGAAAAGTAAAAACTACTGATTCGGTCTTGAGTTGACCTAAAACGGATAAATATCTGAAAAATTACCAAACAAACGAAATTACAGACAGTGGACCCCTTACAACTTTATTTATATAGACTTACCGCCAGGATTTTTATCTACGTACGCTGCCCTTTACGTACATGATTTTTGGGACATCTTCCTCTACACAATAAGATGTCAATCGATGTAGTTTTATGCAGAACCTGTCAACGTCATTACAAGCATCGAGGGGAAAATGGTGATGATGATTGGAATGGACCAAATCTAAGGACTGAACACTGTACACAGTGTATGGATGAACTTTTTCCAGTACCTGATGGCGATGATTCAGAAAAGGAATAAACCACATGAATAACAACAAGGTAAGAACTGCATTATCTTCTTTGTAAAGCGTAACATACACTGACTGACAGAGCAAATGCAACACCAAGAAGGAGTGGTTCGAAAGGGATGAAAGTTGGGGAAAAAACAGAGACGGCACGGACGAATAATTGATGTTTATTTCAAACCGAAATGCAGGTTACACAATGCGCACGGCATCGACTCAGTAGGATGTAGGACCACCGCGAGCAGCGATGCACGCAGAAACACGTCGAGGTACAGAGTCAATAAGAGTGCGGACGGTGTCCTGAGGGATGGTTCTCCATTCTCTGTCAACCATTTGCCACAGTTGGTCGTCCGTACGAGGCTGGGGCAGAGTTTGCAAACGGCGTCCAATGAGATCCCACACGTGTTCGATTGGTGAGAGATCCGGAGAGTACGCTGGCCACGGAAGCATCTGTACACCTCGTAGAGCCTGTTGGGAGATGCGAGCAGTGTGTGGGCGGGCATTATCCTGCTGAAACAGAGCATTGGGCAGCCCCTGAAGGTACGGGAGTGCCACCGGCCGCAGCACATGCTGCACGTAGCGGTGGGCATTTAACGTGCCTTGAATACGCACTAGAGGTGACGTGGAATCATACGCAATAGCGCCCCAAACCATGATGTCGCGTTGTCTAGCGGTAGGGCGCTCCACAGTTACTGCCGGATTTAACCTTTCTCCACGCCAACGCCACACTCGTCTGAGGTGACTATCACTGACAGAACAGAAGCGTGACTCATCGGAGAACACGACGTTCCGCCATTCCCTCATCCAAGTCGCTCTAGCCCGGCACCATGCCAGGCGTGCACGTCTATGCTGTGGAGTCAATGGTAGTCTTCTGAGCGGACGCCGGGAGTGCAGGCCTCCTTCAACCAATCGACGGGAAATTGTTCTGGTCGATATTGGAACAGCCAGGGTGTCTTGCACATGCTGAAGAATGGCGGTTGACGTGGCGTGCGGGGCTGCCACCGCTTGGCGGCGGATGCGCCGATCCTCGCGTGCTGACGTCACTCGGGCTGCGCCTGGACCCCTCGCACGTGCCACATGTCCCTGCGCCAACCATCTTCGCCACAGGCGCTGCACCGTGGACACATCCCTATGGGTATCGGCTGCGATTTGACGAAGCGACCAACCTGCCCTTCTCAGCCCGATCACCATACCCCTCGTAAAGTCGTCTGTCTGCTGGAAATGCCTCCGTTGACGGCGGCCTGGCATTCTTAGCTATACACGTGTCCTGTGGCACACGACAACACGTTCTACAATGACTGTCGGCTGAGAAATCACGGTACGAAGTGGGCCATTCGCCAACGCCGTGTCCCATTTATCGTTCGCTACGTGCGCAGCACAGCGGCGCATTTCACATCATGAGCATACCTCAGTGACGTCAGTCTACCCTGCAATTGGCATAAAGTTCTGACCACTCCTTCTTGGTGTTGCATTTGCTCTGTCAGTCAGTGTACTTAGTATAATATATTTCTAAATGTTTTGCTTCATTTGAATGTTGCAGGAGGCATTACAATTTCGGAAGCATGCTACCTCTTCGCAGAAAGCTGTTAAGAAGCATAGCAACCTTGTCAGCAGCAAAACGAAAACTGTTGTAGCACATTATAAATAAATATTTGATTGCATTCAAAATGCTGTACTTATTGCATTCCTTACACCTACTCTAAAGACTTGAGAAAACGAACAAGTCTAAACATGCCCAACTATGATGACGTTATCTCTGCAGGTTAAAAACACGTGCACACTCTTGCCTACGCGATGCATGTTTAAACTTGTTCGATAGAGCTATGCCTTGACAGAGTCTGAGGAGGTGGAGGAGGAGGAGCCACGATCTTGCGCAATCGCCCGCTAGGCCGTCTCATAAGAGCTCATGTATAGCCGCCGTCTTGTGCAACCGCCCATAGCCGGCATCTCTAACACCATCTTGGTTTTAAAAACTTAATAGTTTGTTGAGAAGGGCTGCTCGGTAAGTATGTTGAGAAGGTCTGCTTGCTACAAGATCGTAGTAAGTTGAGAAGGGCAGCTTGCTTACTTGCTTGCTTGCGACCTGGCTAAGTCTCGCGCTATAAAGTTTACTTTCGTCAAGATAGCAGTAAGCCATGTGCATGTAGTTAAAGATAGCGGCGGACAGCTGTCAAAAAGCACGTGGATTTTTTCAAATTGCCCGCCACTACATGCCAAAGGTAGCAACCATAAGGTTTGGTGGTGTAAAGATAGCAGCACGATGCGTTGTTGTTTAAATATGGCGGATGACAGCTGTCAAAAAAGCAAGTGGAATTTCAAATTGCCCGCCACCACGTGTCAAAAATTGAGGTTTAATGCCGTAAAGATGGCAGCACGGTACTCTGTTGATTGAAGGTGGCGGCTGTCAGCTGCCAAAAAGCACGTGGCTTTGTTTACAAACAAGAGAAGGTGGAATTTCAAATTTCCCGCTACTAAGTAGATATAAGGTTTAGTGCCGTAAAGATGGCAGCACGATGCTCTGTTGATTAAAGATGACCGCTGTTAAAAAAGCACGTGGCTTTGTTTACAAACAAGAGCACGTGGCGTGGTTTAAAGATGGCCGTTGACAGCTGTCAATAGCACGTGGAATTTTAAATTGCTCTCCACAACATGCCTAAGGTGGCATCCATGAGGTTTAATGCCGTAAAGATGGCAGCAATGAGGTTAGCGATGCAAGATGGTGGGTGACAGCTGTCAAAAAAACACGTGACTCTCAAAAAACACGTGGAAATTTTCAAATTGCCATCCACCACGTACCTAAGGTGGCACCCATGAGGATTAAGCCCCGTTATGATGGCAGCATGATGCTCTCTTGTTTAAAGATGGTAGCTGTCAAAAATCACGTGGCTTTGTTTACAAACAAGAGCACGAGGAATTTCAAATTTCGCACGCCCACGTGCCTATAAGGTTTATTAAGGTAAAGATGGCAGCACTGATGTTAGTGATGCGTTGTTGTTGTTGTTGTTGTGGTATAGTGCCGTTAAGATGGCAGCACTGAGGTTAGCGATGCGTTGTTGTTTAAAGATGGCCGCTTGACAGCTTTCAAAAAGTACGTGGCTTTGTTTACAAATGCAAATTTCGCGCCAAAATTCAAATATCCCGCCAAAATTCAAAATACCCGCCAAAATTCAAAACTCAAATTTCCCGCCGCGTTCGAATTTCCTGCCAAAATTCAAATTTCCCGCCATGACGTCAGCATCACGTGACCCACTCTGTGGCCTCTGATTGGCCCGCTGTTGAACTCCCACAGCTCCCTTACTCACACGAGCAACATTTTCCCGGTTGGATCCATCACGTTCTCTCATGCCAATAATGCGCCCTCTTTCAAACTCACTCATTTGACGGTAAGGTTCTCGCATACGTCTGCGACACATCCTGCACGTCTAATCAAGTCACACAGATCCATTACCTTCGGTTTATAGCGACAAGGAGAGCTGCAGGCACATTTTACTAGTCGGTGGTGGTGCGCCAAGATATCGATTTGAACCTTGAACCTGAGGGCCCAAATGGTTCAAATGCCAATCATTTCTTCAGAACATACTAATTCAAATGCCCTGTGAATATGTACTTCCTATCTGTAGTCGTTCAAGGTGTTGTGTTTTTTATGAACAGGAGTGCATATCGCTTTTACACTTGAATACATTTGTTTTTAATGAAAACTATATGCAAAGTAAAGATACTAAACTCTCCCTCCATTAGAATTAAAGGATTAAACCAAAGAACATGCTTTGAAAATGCGAATCTTTAGTCTATAATATTTTCCGTCCAACTGTTCCTCAAAATTTATCAATTTCACATAGTAAACACAGGCACTTTCTCCTCCCCTTAAATCAATCGTAATGTCGTGGCAGAACCGGAATTGAAAACGTAATAACTGAGTGGGAAGTTACCTACTTAATCTCTTGTGACTTGTTCCTCTGAATAGACTGGCCACTGCATGCTGTACTGTGACCAACCACCACGAGCAACGTTGTTGGCAATCCAATCACGTCCTGGGCGCTACTGTCCGATATTCACGGGGCTTCGATAACAAGGGAAAACCGCAACGTGATAGAACTGGCTAAGTGGCCTACTAACACACAGTCAACACTATCCACCGATTTCCTTCTCTCGTTCCTTCAATTAAAAGTCAACAGAAAACTTCGTTTCCCACACCAACACACTCTGATTTTCTAATTACCTGAGATGTCATGAATGAATAAGGCTCTCTGAGCAAAGGCTACGCTGAGTTTATTACCAGAATCTATATAGTCCTCGCCTGAGTTTAGTATTTTATGCCACTTTCTTACTTACGTCTCGAGTCTTCTCTTTTATATTCAGATTTTAAATACCGCTTATAATAGAACTGAAGTGCCCAGTAGTCTACAAACTTAATATACTTCCGCAGAAAACAAGATGTTTTCTCAACTATTTACAAATCGAATTCATTTCTAATAAAATTATGTATATTCCCTTTATTATGGTCGTGGTGGTGGTGATCGTGATTACTGTTTTATTTGTTTTACGTCGTACCGACACAGATGTTTTTTTTTGCTATTTGCTTTACGTCGCACCGACACAGATAGGTCCTTTGGCGACGATAGGTTAAGAAAGGCCTAGGAATGGGATGGAAGCGGCCGTGGCCTTAATTAAGGTACAGCCCCAGCATTTGCCTGGTGTGAAAATGGGAAACCAAGGAAAACTATCTTCAGGGCTGCCGACAGTGGGGTTCGAACCCACTATCTCCCGATTACTGGATACTGGTCGCTCATAAGCGACTGCAGCTATCGAACTCGGTACATATAGGTCTTATGGCCACAATGGGATAGGAAAGGGCTGGGAGTGGGAAGGAAGTGGCCGTGGCCTTGATTAAGGTACAGTGGTGTAAAACTGGGAAATCACGGAAACCCATCTTCAGGGCTGCTGACAGTGTAGTTCGAACCCACTGTCTCCCGGATGCAAGATTACTGTTTTAAGGGGAAGTACAACTAGGCAACCATTGCTTCTAACACTAATCAGAAGAGAAAAAGAATAGGTCTGATCCTTCGAAAAATGACATTATCGGTGGAAAAAATTGAAGTACTGGGATAGGCATGCAATTAAAAGCCTCACTAGATCCCTCAAACGTAAAACCTTCGGAATATGAAGAGAACAAGAGTTGACCAAGGGAGGTTGGAAAGAAAAGCTGGAACAAGTAAGTGGAAGCAACGCCAAACTCGGCTAGGGCCACCGTGGACGCCAACCCATGCTCTCAAGTGGAGATACTGGGAATCCTCCTTTCAACCGCCTTTTACGACAGGGAGAGGGTACCATGCATGTATTCCATCATCCCCACCCACAGAGTGATTCCTTTATTGTATCAATATTTATCTTTTTGTTAATGATTACCCATAAAAGAGTTTATCTTTTCACTGATCGAACTATCAATACTTTGTGTAATCACACTTCTTGGAATATTTGAAGTGCATCTGATTTCACTGTTAGTGTGAAGGTACATTATCTTCTTTCAGTTCTTCACTGTGGCAGAAGATGCTGTTTCATATCACTATACAAAGCTGCTACGACTAGTAACCCGGGTGTCTCCCCTTGAAGGAGTTGAACACGTAAGGTTTGATGTAGATGAGAGTTAACTCTCCCTTTCAAATGTGCTTCAGTAACAATCTCTTTAAAAAATACACATGTAGATGTTCTTTTCTGTTCATAACACAAGAGATTGTATGCTGACTGTTCAAAAATTTTCTGTTCATACAAAATACATGTATATTTCAAATTTATGAACAAGGTAAGTTAAAAACAGAAAATATGTGTTCAAAACACACACACATATATATATATAAGTTGTATGCCTTTCAAAATTGTCAGGCGTGCCGCTATCTTGCACACAATACATTTTCGGTCCCTCTCTCTTCCCTCCACCCACACAGCTGAGACAGGATTGAACCTGCACAGTTTTGCGACGGGAATGCCGGCGCCGTCCGAGCCATTCAGCGTAACAGGGTAAGGTAGGTAGTAGTATACAATTTATAATTAATAGATTTTATGTGCTAGAAAAGCCTTCCAATTCTCTCCACAGTGCGGGGCATATAACGCTGATAATGGTTATTTGTTTGTCGGATGGGGACGTAAGGCCTTGTGCACACCTCTCGATGCTAATCGACAGGAGAGGGTTTTTTACCCTCTCCCTTCCTACTATTATATATAACATGTCATTCATTTTACCTTATTATCTTCCCTGATGAGATTGACGTGAGGAAGGGAATTCGGTGATATACAATTTCTGAATACTAGATTGTGAGTGCCAAAAAAGCCTTAAATAAATTCCAAACCTGTATATAACATGTCATTCATTTCATCTTATTATCTTCCCTGATAAGATTGACGTCTAGAAGGGCATCCAGCGGTGTACAATTTCTAATTACTACATTGTGTATGCCAAAAAACCCTTGAGTAAATTCCAATCCTTTCCGCAGTGTGGGTATATAACACCGTTCCTAGTTATTTTGTCCATCGGATGGGGACGTAAAGGCTCGAGCAGACCTCTCACAGTAAAACTAGGTCATCTGTCCGTAAAACTGAGCCATGTGAGGAGGAGGGAAGGGCATCTGACTTTAAAACTAGGCCCTATGAGGTTAGGCCCCTCCAAAATGGCGTCTGAGAAGGGGAAGTTCATCTAGCCGTAAAACTAGGTCAGGTGAGGAGGAGGAGGGAAGGACATATGACCGTAAAACTGGGCCCAAGTTGGCGACTGTGTGGTTAGACCGCATCCAAAATGGCGTCCGCGAATAGGAAAAGACAGCTGACCGTAGAACTGGGCCCAAGATTGCGACTGTAAAGTTAGGTCCCTCCAAAATGGCTCATGTGAAGAGGGAAGGGCATCTGACCATAAAACTGGGCTCTGTAAGGTTAGACCTCTTCAGGATGGCGACTTGAGGAGGGGAGGGCATCTGGCCGTAAAACTAGGCCCTGTGATGATAGGCCCCTCCTAGATGGCGACGGGAAGGGAATTTGGCCGTAAAACTAGGCCCTGTAAGGTTAGACCCCTTCAAGATGGCGACTGTGAGGAAGGAAGGGCATCTGGCCATAAAGCTAGGCCCTGTGAGGTTCGGCCTCTCCAAGATGGCACCGGGAAGGGCATCTGGCCGTAAAACTAGGCTCTGTGAGGTTAGGAAGGGCATCTGGCCGTAAAAGTAAGCCCTGTGAGTTTAGGCCCCTCCAAGATAGCGCCAGGAAAGGCATCTGGCCGTAAAACTAGGCCCTGTGAGTTTAGGCCCTTCCAAGGTGGCGACTGTGAGGTTAGGCTTGCTCTCGTTTGCAAAATCCGCGAACCACCATACCCCTAGTTCTCAACTAGCGGTCAATGACCCCGGGTCTGAAAACGCTACCCCTACTAGTAGGAGTCAATGACCTCGTGGGAAAATGCTGGCGTAGCACCCATTGTTTTAGAACATCCATTGCTCCACTACTATGGTCCGGTAGGCAATATTGGAAAATTCATCCCATTGGATTAAGGAAATTGCTTTACAGTAGTCTGCCAACACTTAGGTCTAGCATTTTGAACATTAGCCCCATCGGATGGAACAGAATCAAGATTGACTGAAAAACAGCTCGAGCTGCTAACTTACTTGTAGAGTCTCCCCTGTTTGCTGAGAAACAATTACAAGCTTATGTTCCAGCTCATGTAATTACTCGCCAAGGAGTTATCCGTCACGTTGATGTCAGTGTAGGTGACGAAGAGCTCCTACAAAACACTTGTTCCCCCATTAGCATTCTCAGGGTACGCCGTATGATGAAGAAAATCCATCACAATGGCACACAAGAGAGTATCCCTCTTCAAACATGTGTAGTACAATTCGATTCCCAGTTTTTGCAGGATAGTGTGTCTATTTACCGTATGCGGTGTGAGCTCACCCCATACGTTGCTCCTGTACACCAATGTTTTAAGTGTTTACAGTTTGGCCACACTCAGCTATGCTGTCGTTCAACGGGAAGATGCGCTAAATGTGGTAATCAGCACCCTGTAGAACAGTGCTCATCCTTGCAATTAGTGTGTGTTCATTGTAATGGTGCACATATTGCCACAAGTAAAGATTGTCCAGAATACTGTAAACAGCGGAAGGTGAACGAAATATCAGCTACTAGGAATATTCCTTTCAAGGACGCAATCAGCGTTTTGGAACACCGATCCTACGCGGAGGTAGTGGGATCAACCTTTTCTATCGAAGATGAACGGATCTTCTCCTCGCTCCCAACGCAGCGCTCTAACAGATTCACTGCCTTCAAAAGACCTCGCCTAGCTCCACCACCTGTCTCCCGTGCTCATGAGCAACCACCTCTATTTTATTCCCCTCGTGAACTTCCACAAGGTCCCATCAGACAGAACCCCTACACACCTCAACTTCATCGTATTCCTTCCCAAATGAACGTGGATAACTCCATTTCAAAGAATAATTCTCCTTTTGTGATGGATGTCTTATAATCCAATGTTCACAATCATACTTTATATATTTTACATATTTTACAAGGAATAACCTCATCTTCGACAGGCCCTCCAACGTCTGAAGAATTACGTGAAATATTTTCTCGGTGCATTAACAATGGCAATTAATATAAAAATATTACATTGGAACGCTCATTCTTTGACGGCTAACAAAGACAATTTATTAAAGGACATTCATGACAGGCAGATTTCTGTCGTTGCTGTATCTGAAAGCTGGACATCTCCAGGTTTGGATGTGCGGTTTAGAGGTTTCAGAGTGTACGGAGATTATCGTGTGGAATGTTACGGTGGAGCAGCTCTCATTATTTCCTCTCAAGTGCGACATAAGATGACCCCTTTGAACTTTAGACAAGTGCCGTCTTTCCAGGCCGTAGCTGTACGGATAGACTTGCCTCCCAAGCCTTTTACACTATTATCAATGTATTGTCCTCCTCGATGTGTGATTGAGCTTAACGAATGGTAAACTCTGATATCACAACTCGACCCGCCACACTTAATATGTGGAGACCTAAATGCACATTGTGAAGCCTGGGGTTGTGCGTTCACCGATGCTGCGGGTACTGCCCTATTGAATACCCTCGACGAATTTAACTTTGTTATTTTAAATTATGGAACTCCAACTCTCGTCTCTCGACTTGGAAAGCGTCCTTCTGCTGTTGATGTTACATTGTGCTCTCCTCCTCTCTTGAATACAGTGTCATGGAAAACTTTGCCGTATGTCATCGGTTCGGACCATTATGCGATTGAAATATATTTTCATACTCTTTATATCTCACTATGCACGATTTACCCATCCACCAAGTGGAATATAAAACTTGCAGACTGGTACGCCTATATTTCTAAAATCGAAAACAATCTCCAGTTATTGTGGACTCCGTTAACCCTGTTAGAAGACTATGCTGCTTTCCTAAAAACAATAAATTCTGCCGCCCACCTTTCAATGCGCGAAAATCACCCATACACTCTTAAAAGAGGACCTCCAATCCCTCCTCGGGACCGAGGATGTTCACTGATGATTGCAAAGCGTAAGCAAGCTTTTAACCAGTACCGACACCAACTTACTTAGAATAATTATGTGTTGTACCAACAGATGAATGCCAAAGTGAAACGCTACTTGAAACAAAGAAAACGTCAAAGCTGGAGGAGTTTTTTTTTGTGAACGTATTAATAAAGATACCACCGAGTTCGATAGCTGCAGTCGCTTAAGTGCGGCCAGTATCCAGTAATCGGGAGATAGTGGGTTCGAGCCCCACTGTCGGCAGCCCTGAAGATGGTTTTCCGTGGTTTCCCATTTTCACACCAGGCAAATGCCGGGGATGTACCTTAATTAAGGCCACGGCCGTTTCCTTCCACTTCCTAGGCCTTTCCTATCCCATCGTCGCCAAAAGACCTACCTGTGTCAGTGCGACGTAAAACAAATAACAAAAAAAATAATGATACCCCTCTAACTACAATATAGTCCCAAATCAGAGGCCTCCGGAAAGGTAGCCACACTACATCCTTTCCGTCCAACATTGCAGAGCTAGGAGAACAGTTGTTTGACATTATTGCACCTCCGTTCATGCCTCCGCCCATAGATACACTGGATGACGTCTGCGACGATCCCAATCACTTCCTCACAAGACCATTTACATTGCATGAGTTTCAGCCGACTTTTAAAGACTGTAACAATACTGCTATGGGAAAGGACAACATACAATACTCCATGCTTAGTAAATTGCCTCTCTCGGCTCAAATTCTCCTTGTCCAGATGTTTAATTCCATCTGGACACATGATCCACTGCCGAAAGACTGGACTACTCATTATTATTATTATTATTATTATTATTATTATTATTATTATTATTAGTAGTAGGCCCTAGCCGAACATCACAAGAGGGCCAACGCAAATATCCACCGGAATGAGGAGAATTAAATATCTTTAATAGTGAATTTAATTGCATGATTATGTAGGCAACAGGTGTATATGAGCACATGTAAGTCACTTAATGGTGTATTAAAACTCCTATTCCTTCCTTATTCTTTCTTCGTAAATAGGAAAAACTACACCCAAACACTACGCGGGTATTCACCATTCTGCTATGCAGTAGTTTGCCGAAGCATTAATGTGAAATCTGCATTTTAAAAAAAACGTGAAACAAAACTGCACATAACACAGTAACATGCATGTTTACAGTGGATGAGTAGTGACGTAAGATGGCGGCAGCCGCAAGTTTCCGGTTTCACTAACACCCGTGCTACGTCAGTCTATTTATTATATGTCTGTGTAGGCAACCTATGTTACTGCCGTATTGTGCAACCATCTTCCATTAACACCAGCCAATTGGGGGCTCTACCTTAATAAATGAAATGTCGTATGGCTTTTAGTGCCGGGATATCCCAGGACGGGTTCGGCTCGCCAGTTGCAGGTCTTTCTATTTGACGCCAGTAGGCAACCTGCACGTCGTGATGAGGATGAAATGATGATGAAGACAACTCATACAACCAGCCCCCGTGCCGTAGGAATTAACCAATTAAGGTTCAAATCCCCGACCCGGCCGGGAATCGAACCCGGGACCTTCTGAACCGAAGGCCAGTACGCTGACCGTTCAGCCAACGAGTCGGACAACCTTAATAAATTAAGGCCACGGTCACTTCCTTCCTTTTCAATCCTTTTCAATTCCACCGTCATCATAAGACCGGCCTGTGATAATAATAATAATAATAATAATAATAATAATAATAATAATAATAATAATAATAATAATAATAATAATAATAATAATAATAATAATAGAAAGGACTTGTACATTAAACAGCCATGGCTAAGAGCAGGCTCTGTCCAATATGAAGAGTGCAAAGTGCAGTGAGTAAAGGACGGTGGGAACCACCAGGTGTCCACCAATCTCGGCTGTCGGCAGCAGCTGTACACTTTTGACAGGCAAACATTCATTACGACGAAATGTCGAACTTTGCAGACGTCACCTGTCCTGATTACAAGTAGCTGCTACCTGGATCATGAGCTGGGGCGTTCAAACGTGCAATCCAACTACAAATTACTGATAATAGTCCTCGCTCATTTATCTGTACTTTAGAGCAGCTATTTCCAACCAGAGTTCCGCAACGCCACATTATTAGGGGTTCCGGAAAATGCGTTAAATATTTAAGGACAGTCACGACCGGTTCCTTGACTGAATTGTCACGTTCGATTCCCGGTCAGGCTTGGAATTTTAACTGCGTTGGTTAATTCTTCTAGATCGGGGTCTGGGTGTTAGTGATCGTCTTAATACACGTCCAAACTTACATACAACCGGAGTTGGGAAATAATCATATAAAAGTAATCCAATTACTTGTAACGATTACATTCTTAGTAATCTGTACTTGTAACGATTATATTCTTAGTAATTTGTACTTGTAATCGTTACTTTTTACAAAATGTAATTTTTACTTGTAATTTACCTCTTGAGTACGCCTCTGTGGTGTAGTGATTAGTGTGATTTGCTGCCACCCCCGGAGAGCTGGGTTCGATTCCTAGCTCTGCCACGAAATTTGAAAAGTGGTACGAGGGTTGGAGCGGGGTCCACTCAGCCTCGGGAGCCCAACTAAGTAGAGGGAGTTAGATTGCCACCTCAGCCATCGCCGAAGTTGTTTTCCGTGGTTTCCCACTTCTCCTCCAAGCGGGTGCCGGGATGGTACCTGACTTGAGGCCACGGCCGCTTCCTTCCCACTTCCTTGTCTATCCCAATATTCGTATGTATGTATGTATGTATGTATGTATTGTAACGGTTCAAATCCCGTTACAAGATGATATCTGTATTTTTATTATTGTATAATTTTATCTGTATTTTATTATTATTATTATTATGTCAGTATTATTATTATGTTATCTGTGATATTGTACTATTATTGTAATTATCCGTTTTATTCAATTTTGCAATTGCCTGTTGCTTGCAAGATTGCACTTTGATGTATACATATATACGTATGTGTAGTATAACACTCAATACCTGTACAGTGAGAATTGTTGTATATATCAGAGATCGGATGTGACGTTGGTGCATTGTGCAATATTGTTGGCGATTCTGCCAAGTCATCGCCACTCCATGGCTATGTCATTGCATTTATTTAGATATGCGCGCATCGACTCGTCGCCGCGGGGCTATTTCACCACTGTATGTAATATCTGTCACGTAGGTGGGAGTATGTCATTGTTATTTCTGGAGATTACGTAGCTGTGTCAACCAAAGTCTATATAAGGTGGGTGCACATTGTAGCGTCAGTCATTACTTATACGGATGCAGTACAGTGAAGTAGTCTACTAGATCAAGAGGCCTTAAGTGGTCAGCCAACCAGTGTGAACGAGAGATGGTGAAGACTCAGTGAGCCATTATTGGTCATTGAGAGAGTGAGACCAAATGGTTGGTCCGTCACTTAGTGGAAGACGCGGACGCAAGGCTTACCAAGGAGTCAGAGAGGGCAACCCTGGACCTGCCAAGAGGTCATACCATATTGACTTGCAAAGAAGTCAGATGATATGGAGAAGAAGCAGTCGCAAGGATGTATCACCACGTTAGGCGTGACACATCTACAGTAAACACCAGAGCAATGGATTACGTCGTAATTACACTCAAAGTGTTGAAGGTACAGTCAAGTGAATCAGTGAGGGAAATATTTCGTATAAATTGTTAAATGTCCGGTCAAGAAGAATTCAAATTCATGCCTAGTTTCTTTCAGTTGCAATGTCATAATTTCATATTCTCATCTGTTTTATCGCAACAAGACTCACTATTTTTTGATATATTATTTAAAGAATATATATTGTTCTATCAAACGAATTCAGAGTTTCATTTCATTGACAGTAAAATATCTTAACCTCAAAATTAATGGGGAAACCGAACGCCAATCTCCTTTTCCCAGAACTTATATGGTATGTTGTCAAAAGTAAGCTTATTACCCCACACCCTAGAGATAGTCAAGAATCTCATTCTATTATTGCTGTACTGAGTGACAGCTGGCGCCCTTCAAATAACGTATGTGTAAGTAAGCAGGTAACAAGTAAGTGTGAGTACAGGGTTCGACGAGTGTGTATTTTATTTAATGAATCTTAATTTTCATAATTTCCAAGTTAAATGCAGATATTCAGATTTTCAATATAAATTCAGATTAATATGTTTGTAAAGTTAGTCAGACAGCTAAGGAACATGTCACAGTATGTAGGTAGGTAGGTAGGTAGGTATGTACTTTACGCGAACCTTTTCTTGAGCCCTGAGCTCCCTAGTGCTGAATCGGTAGACCTCGGTTATCTTCGACATCCATATTGGCAACCTTTGAAACACAAACTATGAATCGCTTATGCATCGCTGTGCGACATCTGGCGTACACTTTACGAACTAATACTGTTGTTGTTTACACAGCAAAGCCAAATTATATAATTCATGCTAGGAACAAGATTCACATCGAGAAATGTTATATAATGTTAAATAATGTATGCGTGGCACAGTTGTTGGCGTAAGATAATAAATGTTAAGAAAATTCATATCGATCGTTCATATTATCGATTCAATTCATATTTCATTTCCATCGGGTTGGCAGTATAACCGGAACCGGAAGCGCTCCCTCCTTACTCCTCACCCCGTAAAAAACGGGCTCAAGAAAAGGTTCGCGTATAGTATGTATGTATGTATGTATGTATGTATTGAACCCATGACCTTTGTGCCATAATAATTTTAAGTATGAAAATTATTAAGGGAGGCCCCGTGTAAATTATAATAGGAAGCTCGAAATATTACATATCACGGGAGTGACACGTGACAAGGAGGTAGCTACTTTCCGTCCCACGCTCTGAGGTGTGACGTCATCCGCACGTGTCGAATGTGGAAGGATACAGAAGAAAGTTTGTGTTGAATGAATATAATTAAATGAAAGAATTAGTGATGAATGCAATATAATGGGGGTCCTGTATTTATCTATAAGACGATTGGTCTTTAGTAAGACGGATTTGAGACTGCTAAGCCATTTCTGGGGATTATTTCAGATGGACGCGCGTGTCTAACTTACCCACGCTAAGTCGACAAAAAGTAGTGCCTATCAAATGAGGTCATTTAACCAGTTAATTTAATAGGAATAAATTTTTAATGTCCAGGAACACTACTGTTAGCGATGTAGCAAGTATGTGGTTACATCAAAATCTCTTTTAAATACAGTTCATTTAAGTCGAAAAAGTTACGCAAATTTTCTTGGCGGCAAAGGGAAAATGCCTGCAGAGAGGGGGTACTGTCTTTAAATACAGAAGGGACGCCATGTTGTAACCCCTGTATTTTGTATCGTGAGGCTGAAGACAGAGGGTTGAACTGCTCTGTAAATCGATCGACAAGTAGACTAAGTCCAACCAACAGAGTTTATCCGATGTGGCGTGAGTCCTGACTCCATGTGGAGATAGTTTTTCTTTGAGTAGAAGTAATTGTATAAAAAGGACGGTCAAGATACCGAAAAAGTTTTTATAAATTTGTGTGTGGTAAGGAAAGTAATTCGTGTGCGGATAATAAATACTATCAGTCGAGTGCGATCAACAAAAACGACAAGTGAAGGGCATTTCATTTTTTATGCTTTATTTCCAGGAAACAGGAAGAAAAATGCAATGTAAGCCAAAATGTAAAAAATGGCTAAATAAACGACAGAGGGTCGCCGGTGAGCCCAAAGATGAACGCTGGCGTGATTTAAGGTAGGTGACATGCCATCTTACCGCCTACTATATCTTGTTTCATGATATCAGATTTATATGTATTTGAAGTAAGTATTTATGACGCAGTTGGTCACCCATTATGTTTGTGAATGTAGAGTATGACGAAAAGGGTCATCTGTTTTATTTTCTGCTTGGATAAATTTTTAAAGTATTGCGAGTGCCGTGTAATGTTGTAAAAAGTTACTAATGAGGGTTTCGAAGTGATATCACGTCCAAAGTCGATCGTCACTTCCGTGTATCTTATTGCTTATATTTTGTGATGTCAAATTAATATGTTTATTCTACGTAAAATTTTCAGTTGGAATTTTGATGGAATTGGTGCAAAGGGATCCGTGGTTACCCATTTTCAATCGGATGGATGCACTGTGTGTAGTGTTGAGTAATGCAGATCGGTGAATTTTGTCACGAAGTGTAACGTATTCTATGTCCGTTCAAACTGTGTCTGAGTGACTATAATAACAGTAAAATTTGTCAGTTATTTTCGTGAAAATCCTGTTTTAAAATACGAGATCATTTTATGCGAAGTTGTTCATTATTAAAGTATTGTGCGTTATTAGGCGTCGTGGATTCTAGTAAGGATTTTTATTCCAGTTCTTTTGTCAGTGAGAGTCGTTCAGTTTGAGAAGAGAGATCAGATTTGTCGTATGAGTTGAGATATGATTTGTGAATCAGGTGATTAGGAGCCTGTAGGTGATGCCGGGACTTTGTGGGAGGCCGAGGAAGATTTTATAATGTTTGGGATGGAAAGTAGAGTACGAGAATCCCCGCCGGTATTAATTTGCGACGTGTACAATTATTGTGGGACATTTTAAAGTAAATCTATGTGCATATTTGGTTTGGTCAGAATATCGTATTTTGTTCTATTTTGCAAAGTCAAAGGGGTTCATTCTTTGAAGCCAGTCATGTATGATGTTGACAGGTGTTTCATGTTGAAGCTGACAGACAGAGGAGGGTCGTCTGTTTCGATACCGCCAGCTGATTGATTGGGGACATTTAGTATAACGGAAGACGTGTAGAGTGTTACGTATTGAAACGAGATTGCATTCTTGGCAGCGGATATCATTAACTACGGGATCTAGTTGAAATTTTCATCCGGGAATAAAGTTTAGGTTATTAGATAGCGTGAATTTGTTTAATTGAGATTGTAATGTATATTTGAAACCCTAAAGTTAGAGTATAATGAGCGAGGTTAGCCAATTTCAAGGTTTTTGCAAAATATAGAGTGTGGTAGTGATGATTGTTCTGTTTGTTAGGGTGCACAAATTTTATATAATGTTATGACAAGATATGGCATCGTATTCGGCTTACATTATACGGCGAGTTACTTTTGGTTTGTACTAGATTATTAGGGTTATCCAAGTGTTAATAATGGCTAGGGTTAGGTTAGATTTAAAGTGTGATGTCATGAAACAAGATTTAATACTGGAAATAAATGATGTAAAAAAACATTTCTAACTACAAATTAACGCCGGATGATAAACATTAAACATGAATTGAATATAACTGCGTCAAACATTGAGTAGGGACTTGTGAAAGAAACCATTCGTCCGTGGAGATGCATTCTGGAAATCGTAGTTTATTTTTCTGGGAATATTTAAGTGTTAACGTAACGATTAAGGGGACATATCCGAAGGCAATGGTATTTTACTACCACAAAGCATTGTGAGCGTTGTTATTGTTGCATTATTTGACTTTGATTGATTTAGCAGTAAGTGTGCTAGAGTTAGTAAAGTGGAAACTTTGGTCATCAACCGATGTAACTTAATTGTGTTTAGCCTTCAGCTTAGAAACTTGGATGGTCATGGGGTCATCAGCCTCAGGGACTTAGATTAGGGCCATATGCCACTGTAGCATCATTTTCCTTGCTGTCATCATCCACAATGACTTTAAAGTAACTTAGAAGTTTAGAGGTCGGTCCATGAAAGAGTCGCAGGTCACATCGATTCAATTAAGGGTCCATGCCGTATAACCACTGTGTGGCACACACCGATTGGACTGCCTTAATTGTACCCAGAGTCCAGAGTTCGTGTTACGAGGGCTGGACCATCAAGAATCATTATGATGGCACATGTAGTCTCATATGGAAGCCGAATTTAAGAATTTTCAGACTTTCCTTTCTTTATTTAATAATTGAGACGATGGTTTCTAGTTAGGATGCCTATCAGGCAGTTACGTTAAAGGCTCAAACCAGCGTTCGGTCCCTCTGTGTAAAAAATGAATGTGGTGGAGTGGGCAAGATAGAGTCCGAATTATACATGGATTACAAAATATTAGTTTCTTCAGGAAAGTTTTTCCAACAATAAAATACAAATATTTTATGAATAGACCTTTCATTTGAGTAGATAGATTAGGATTACTGTACCTTTTACCTCAGCAAGTGACGAAGAACCCGATACGACGCAAGAGACAGATCTCATGAAATTTTGCTGATAGGTAAGGAAGGTAGGTATCCTTCAGAGTAGACCAAAGGATTCAGTATGTATGTATGTATGTATGTATGTATGTATGTATGTATGTATGTATCTCAATAAAATAAATTTGCTCACTTCAGTCACTGATATAGGAATAAGAAAGATTATTTTTGAAGACTTTCGTCTGGAGCGTAGCATTGTACGGAACTGAAACATGGAGTATAACTTGCTCAGAAAGAAATATAACAGAAGCTTTTGAAATGTGGTGTTACAGGAGAGTGCTGAAGTGAGATGGATAGATCGAATCACGAATGAGGAGATACTGAATAGAACTGGTGAGTGGAGAACAATTTGGCTAAATTTGACGAGAAGAAAGAATAGAATAATTATAGGACACATCTTAAGACACCCAGAACCTGTGCAGTTTGTTTTTGAGGGAAGTGTGGGTGGTAAGAACGGTAGGGGTAGACCAATGTATGAATATTACAAGCATATTAGAGCAGATGTAGGATGCAGAAGTTACGTAGAAACGAAAAGGTTAGCACAGGATAGGGTGGCATGGAGAGCTGCATCAAACCAGTCTATGGACTGATGACTCAAACAACAACAACATAATGCACATATTTTGGAGAATGTGCTACACAATATGCACTTGAAAAATCAATGAACTTCATGAATCTTCTGGTTTAGACATGAAGAAACTTTAATTCAGCAAATGCAAGTCTAATTTACCAGATGTAGGTACATTGTTGTGGACAGACAATCTAATAATGCACCCCGCAAGCCCGGGCTACCAGCCGTAGACAGATACAGAACACAACGAATAGCTGTTGATACCGTCCTAGATGGCATATAGGAACGGAAAACTCATTAAAACATCAGTGTTTCTTTTAGATTGGCCAGTAGGTATTAGAAAGCGTTTGTTTCCTTGACGCTGCATCACACAATGAAAGGAAAGGGGAATCGAGCTACCCCAGTAGAGTCTATCGAAATAGAAGGTATATTTTTACCTGGATAATTCGCTTTCAAAATACTATTGATTCTGAATGCTAATTCTACCAGCCACTTAAACCCAAAAACACTTGAAGCAAAAGCCCTCTCAAATATACATTAATAGTTTGGGATGAAGCTCAACTGACGCATATGTATGCGTTTTTAGTAGCATTCGGGCTTCTCTAACATCTCAGTAAATGTTCTGAACCATTCAGTGGTGAAGTAATCCTCCTGGGTCAGTATTGCCGTCAATTTTTGTTCGGAAGGACGACGTTTCAACCGTATGAACCACTTAGCCCAGTTCATATTAAATCAAATCCTGCTTTTAATGTCGAGGGGTTCGCATTCTCTGACTGTTGTCAACTGGTGTGAAATAAATTCCATTTAATGAAATTCAGTCGGGACATGCACACTCTGAATTCTGAGATAGACTTTCAAACATGGCGGTTAAACGTAGAGGAAAATAAAGACTGGAACAAAGAAGGTAAAATAAATGAGCGACCAAAAAATACAAGATCCACTTGAACAACTGTCAGCTTGCAGGAAGAACGTCTTGTACTGTTGCTAATGAAGAATGAATTGAAATAAACAATCGTGTTCTTCAAGTTTACATGGGGACCGGGTGAGTTGGCCGTGCGGTTAGGGGTGCGCAGCTGTGAGATTGCCTCCGGGAGATAGTGGGTTCGAACCCCACTATCGGCAGCCCTGAAAATGGTTTTCCGTGATTTCCCATTTTCACACCAAGCAAATGCTGGGGCTGTTCCTTAATTAAGGCCACGACAGCTTACTTCCCATTCCTAGGCCTTTCCTCTCCCAACGTCGCCATAAGACCTATCTGTGTCGGTGCGACGTAAAACAAATAGCAAAATAAACTTTACATGGGGTTGTGGTAGTCTATGAAAGTGATACTTTGAATAACCTAGGAGAAGATCAACCAGCTTATCTTGAAAAATTAAGAGCCTAACACCAACCAGGATACCTTTACACAAACTGAGAATGAAGAAAGGTGACATAATCATGTCGTTATTAAATATAATATCCTCCAAAGACATCTGCAGGAGGACTGGATTTATAGAATTACATAATGATTTAATAGAGAAAAATGTTGCAGATTCTCTTGCTACAGAATTAAGAATAAGAATAAGAATAAGAATAAGAATAAGAATAAGAATAAGAATAAGAATAAGAATAAGAATAAGAATAAGAATAAGAATAAGAATAAGAATAAGAATAAGAATAAGAATAAGAATAAGAATAATTACACGATCCATTACTACATTTACGGATTTCGGAGACGCCAACGTATCATAATTTCGTTCCCCTGGTAAATGTACCGGCACGAGGCTGGCGTAATTGAGGACCTTCAAATACCACCGGACTGAGAAGGGATCGAATCCGTCCACTTGGGTTCGAGAGGCCTATGCTTCTGCCAACTGAGTCACTCACTCCAATCCATAATAACATTGATTCCCACTGACGTATGCATACCTTTAAAATTTAAACGAAGAGGTTTCCAGTACGGTTGAATTTCTCAGCTATATACAGTAAGTCTCAAGGTCAAATTTCCCCTCCCCTCGTACATCAGCCTTCATATGCCTTGGCCTATCCCAAGTGACCACTACTCAGCTGGAAGCCTTTCAGATTACGAGCTGACGCGTGATCAGTTTGATAAATCCTCTCGTGGACTGTTCTTGACTTTCTAGACCGGGTATGCTATCTCACCATCAGATAGCTGCTCAGCTGTTCTAACATAAGCTGAGTGGACCTAAACCAGCTCTCAGACCCACCTGAGAGCAACGTTACGTAGATCTTTCACGAGTGAGAACATTCAACTCGCTATATATATATATTGTAGCAGGAACTGTTCCAGCGCGGTACAGTATTTTAAAATTGCCGGAATATATGGAGACTGCACTCCCAATTTCTTACAGTCTACTCGAGGCAACATTACACAAAATCTATCACTTTCCGACCTCTCTAGGCCCAACTTAACATTTACAATTTGTACACAGGGGTATCTATTACACAAACTACTGGGCTTTCGTGGAAAGAAGAACAGGTTAAATTACTGGCCCAAACACAAAATGTATCGAGGCGTACACTTGCACTCCTAGAAAATTAAATATAAAACCGTAATTGGGCTCGCGGCCCGATGATAGAGGCTAATCCCAAACTACTGAGGTGACTAGAATGAACAAGTTACTTGGAAATTTACAGGAGAAAAACGGTTACAAAATCGTAGTCACCTTAAGATACATTGAAGGGGAACTCGAGAGGGTAAAGCACTCTCTATACCCGATTTACAATTAAAGTCTTTTTGAAATTTTTACCTGGACGGCAGAAATATATGTTCGTATGCCCGACATCTTGTGCGAGCGCTATACGAAGTTCCTCGTGGAGAGCTGGACACGTCACGAGCAACGAACCTGCGGGTGGCGTCACTGCCACATGTTGCACGCCTTTCTCTCGAATGTACTGGAAGGAAAATTTCTAATTTTTCTGCCGATAAAGATACGTAAATGAGACATACATCATCGTGTAGCATGCAGTGTGTTTTATCGTCCCAGCAATTGACAGCAGTTGCAGTGTTAATATACAGCTTTTATCTCTCTCTCTCTCTCTCTCTCTCTCTCTCTGTGTGTGTGTGTGTGTGTGTGTGTGTGTGTGTGTGTGTGTGTGTGTGTGTGTGTGTGTGTGCACTATGAGAAACCAGAAACCTTAAAACCATGAAATCCAAGTACACTATTATGGATACATCATACGTGTGTATGTATTGTAAGTGTAGACTTACTGTTTTCTTTTGATTCAAATGTATTTGTAGCTGGCTGTTTAGTTGGTTACCTAAAGTTGATATTTGTTTGTAAGTTGGAACTGTAAATGATCATCTGTTTACTGTAGTTTAACGAAGATAATAAACTGTACTCAGTAGGGCGCGGATGTTCATGAAGTAACAAGGTTAGAATGCAAACTTGCTGAAGTGAGTAACAAGTAGAGTCTCCCCGCATGACGGTAATGCTGTGAGGTTTGCATAAACATTAGGGGTTCGGCCCATTAGAACCCCGTAGAATTCATGTTTCTCCCACTACATCACGTTAGAGCGGGCTAGTCGACATTTCCTACTAATTTCCTACTAATTTTGTTAGTAGGATATGTCGACTAGCCCGCTCTAACGTGATGTAGTGGGAGAAACATGAATTCTACGGGGTTCTAATGGGCCGAACCCCTAATGTTTATGCAAACCTCACAGCATGACCGTCATGCGGGGAGACTCTACTTCTTACTCGCTTCAGTAAGTTTACATTCTAACCTATTACTGGATAAACATCCAGCCAATCCCAAGCTGCCATTCATATCGATTTATATCGGCAGAGCACGATCTCGAAACCTAGTTGCCAACTCTACTATTTACATTTACCATGTGGTTAACCTATCTCGCTCAGCGTGAATGGTATTCGGTAGGGTTCACGATCTTTTGCATTTTCCTTCAGTAACTGGTGTGTTTTTCATACTGTTTGAGGGTTCCAGTGAGTCTGAGATCAGTGGAGTGTTTGTTCCCTTTGTAGGTCATAACCACCTTCCTGTACCAGCCAGGAAGGATGTGTTATTTCCTCATTCTCTTTTATTCTTAATAAAATATTATCTTTTAGTGTCAGATGTTGTTAGTAGGAAAGTGTAGTTTTTGTGGATTTGTTTTCAATCCATATTCATTAGTTTTTCTGAGTACGGTATTGCATTTGTCAAGGGCTGTTTACTGCAGTCGTACTGCATCAGCTGTTCTCGCGGTGTAGCGCGCTGGCAACAGAGGAAAGGCGATGCTCATTTGTTTTGGGAAACTTCAATTTAGAAGTAAGGCGGAGTATAATTATCAGTATTTGACAAAGAATCATCAACAGCCACCTCACTCATTTCCAGTTTGTGTCTCCATCTACCGGTTCGTTACGAACTGCGTAGTGTTTGCTGGCTTTGCGTGTTTCTTGACAACTGTTTCGGGATCTGGCGGTACATGCAATAAAAGACAAAGTAATGGTTTCGCCAACAAAGAGTATTACAAACAAATTGCGAATTATCTGTTAACTAAAAGGTAAAGGAGTATAACGTTTATAAGCAAATAAAGTTCTGTAAAATGTGTACACATATTAATAGGGACTTCACTGCAACACGGGTTGAGCTACATCAGACAGGTTTCACGTATACAGTAAGTACTCAGGCTGACGACTGAACTGCCCTGTGTTAGTAAATAACATGATAAAACATCATATCCTCATGACACAGTAGAGATCCCTCTATGTATTAACACGCATTCAAAAACATGCATCGGTCTGCTGAGCACATTGTACTCCTGAATGAGAATCCCTGAAAACATCCGGTGAAAATGGTCACTTTAAAAATTGTATAAACGATGTATTTGCTGCTACGCTCATTGCTTTGCATTTGGGCACACGAGCATGGACTTCTGGCACTAAAATATCTCTAAAGCACATTGACCTACGAGGAAAAAAGAGTTAAGAAGGTGGACTTCAGCTTTACAAAGTACCTACAGGATATTCGCAAGTGGAAGCTCATTTGTACAGCTAATTCTTCCCACAGTGAGAGCAGTATGTTACTCCACCACTTACTAATAATAAGTGCTTAGTGTGATTAGCTACTTTCCCGAAGGCGCGGGTTCGATTCCCGGTTCTGCCACGAAATTTGAGAAGCGGTGCGAGGGCTAGAACGGAGTCTGACAGCCTCGGCAGGTTAACTGATTAGAGGGGGTTCGATTCCCACCTCAGCTATCTTGTAAGCGGCTTTGCGTGGTTTCCCACTTCTCCTCCAGGCAAATGCCGGGATGGTACCTAACTTAAGGCCACGGCCGCTTCCTTCCCCCTTCCTTCTCTATCCCTTCCAATCTTCCCATCCTCCACAAGGCCTCTGTTCAGCATAGAAGTACTGGAAGAAAGGTGGGCGTGTCGCCTCCAAACTCACGAATTCCAGGGAGGAGATTAGTAAGAACAGGTTTCTCTACCTGGGCCAGTCTCAAAACTCACGAGCAGGGCCAGTTCTTCTTGAATGGACAAATATCCACCCTATTACTGATGGGATAATGGAATACCTTTAATAGGGCCTAATCGAATAACTTCTATCCGATTATTTACATAAATTGAATGAATAATCAATTTAAATAATCGAATGAGTTTCAAATATCATTCAGTTATTTTCTTAATCAGTTTACCCTGGGTTGGTTTTTCCCTCGGACTCAGCGAAGGATCCCACTTCTACCGCCCTGTGTCCGGGAACGTGAGACATACGGTCGGGGATACAACTGGGCGGAGGACCAGTATCTCACCCAGGCGTCTTCACCTGGTATTCTGAACAGGGACCTTATGGGAGAGGGGGGAAGATTGGAAGGAATGGGCGAGGAAGAGGAAAGGAAGCGGCCGTGGTCTTAAGTTAGGTACCATCCCGGCATTTGCCTGGAGGATGGCTGAGGTGGAAATAGAGCCCCCCCCCCCTTCTACTCACTTGACCTCCAGAGGCTGAGTGGACCCCGTTCCAGTCCTCGTACAACTTTTCAAATTTCGTGGCAGAGCCGGGAATCGAACCCGGGCCTCTGGAGGTGGCAGCTAATCACGCTAACCACTACACCACGGAGGTGGTGATCATTCAGTTATATCGCGCAGAATAATCGGATGCGTCATGAATATTTTTTTTCGGTTTAAGTGTATCGAGTAGACAATCCATTGAAGTAAGCGAATAGATGAACTTTTACGAAAAATAGAAACACGCCAATCTCCAGTGTTGAAACTAAATGAGTGAATTAACTGTCTTGATCTTTAAAACCTCTAAATAACAATCCTTATTCAAGTAAATGCCGCCTTCTGGCCGCATATTGGAACTAAGCCCCAGTACTACCAACTGACAATTTCTTTTAACTAGCAGCGGACAATATACCTACTTAATTTTATATCGTCCGGCTGTATGCATAAACTGTTAGCATGCTGGCCTTTGGTCCAAGGGATCCAAGGTGTCCCGGGTTCGGTTTCCGGTCGGGTAGGAGATTTTAACTTTCATTAGTCAAATCCTACAGCTCGGGGAGTGGGTGTTCGTGCTGTCTTCAGCATTAGACTTCTTCATAGGAAGGGCCTCATCCTCGCAGACGCGCAGGTCACCTATACGGCGTCAACTTTTCTTTTGCAAGTTGCTTTACGTCGCACCGACACAGCAGGACTTATGGCGACGATGGAACAGATAGGGGCTAGGAGGGGGAAGGTAACGGCCGTGGCCTTAATTAAAGTAATAGCCCCAGCATTTGCCTGACGTGAAAATGGGAAACCACGGAAAACCATTTTCAGGGCTGATTTGGTTATTGTTTGTTCTCGTATTCTTATCTAAAAGTATTTTCTTTATATTTTCTGTCACCTGTGCATTATGTTTATAGTTTAATGTGCTGTGTGCCTGGATGTAAGTCCCAATATAGGGGTAGTGCACAAGCTTCAGTATTCATATTTTCATAAAACCCAGTAGTAAGACAGAAATGGTTTAAATAGATTCATAGGGAAAACTTAGAACAAATGATAGGCCTAATACTGTTGTGTGCATTAATCATTTTGATGACGGTAACAATTTTTTTTGTTAGGAACGATATTATACCCATAGAAGGTGTTGATTCTGTTCGGGTGCCACGCAAACTTCCGAAGTTACCTAATGATGCATACCCTAGCATTTTACCCTATCAGCCTTGCTACAAAGAAAAGTAAATCAGTCCCAGAAAAATCCGGAAAATTGTGACCAAGATTTATGCTTGAAGGACGAAAATAATTTTAAACGAATGTGCAAGAATGATCTAATTAATCATTTTCAAGTGCAATAAAATCATCAGGTGCTACAGTTCTGGCTAGTAGTTCAATAACATTTGATCCGCCGCCAGCTAGAGAGGGGTAATCGCCGTTATTCAACAACTCAGATGAATTTTGGAGAATTGATATGTTTTTCGAGAAATTCGTTTGCATGTTTTCGTAATGGTGATGGTATTTCATGTAAGGTTAATAATGTTATTTGTTGACATTTATTTATCTTATTTGCTGGCCGGAGTGTCATACGTGAAATATGTTTGTAGTGTGTGTGGGTTTCGACCTGCGTTGATAAAATAATTCTCCCTTTATTTTCCCTCTGAAATTACTTACAATAGAATTACTCATTAACATTACTTCTGGAATATAATTATTCATATTTTGAGTTAGTGAGTTGCATTTCATGACGTTCGACTTATGATGTTTTCTTTAGGTGACTCGAAATAAGCATGCATAATCTTTCCCTCGACCTCTAATATCACCCACCTATGTCAGCCATGTTTATTCTGGGTTACGGTCTGATGTAATTGTAATTTTTTCTTGCTTTATCTTAAGCCCATGCCCACATCACATCATGCCTCGAGAATGTTTTTATCCTAAACGGAACCAGACTAGCTATTAATTGTGAGAGGTAGTACTTAAACTGTTCCTATACACACAAACAACGTTTACAAGTTAGGTTCTGCATTATTACTAGGGCTCACTATACTGGTCTGTTTCTACAGATTTAAGTTAAACTGAACACACTCCTAGCTGTTGTAAAAATTATGAGACAGCTTTTATTTATCATATTATACTCTATTTTAACCCGTCATTTATAATCAGAATGGTAGAGAAGGCTATCTATGGTCTATTTTAATTGCCTTCTTCGTTGTCCAAGTGACGATAATGCGAAATGATTTTGTTCAAGTATGGTTATTATCTTCCCAGATATGATTGAATTACCCTAATTCTTACCTTTCCAGACATATTTCATTAACCCATTCACTTCCACAATGCCGTCTTCTGCGACTACTATGTACGTAACCGTACGAAACAAATGCGAATCCAATGTTCACTCAGTCTAACTCGATCATCAGTAAAAACTACCTGAGCCATAAACATCAAATTTTCAATTTCATTTTTCATTTTTGGAACAGGGCATCATTTTCACTTTACCAATAACAATCAGAAAAGTATTCGTACTTATCCCCCAAACGTCATTTATATCATCTTTAAATAAACAAGTTTCTGAGTGATTTCAACATAAGCACGTCATTAACTCCAAGGAATTCAAGAATTATGTAGGAAATTAAAGTATCTAGCTTTCATCCTCAGCATTAATCTGCTGAAGCTAGTGTATGCTTTGAACTACCACGTATAAGCCAACTTTTTCAAATTAATTAATAACGGTAACTTTGGAGAAAATTATGACATATTTCGCCGAAGTGAACGTTTTTATATAAATTTCAAGTGCAATAAAATCATCATGTAGTACAGTTCTGGCTGGTAGTTCAATAACATTTGATCCGCCGCCAGCTACAGAGAGGCAAACGCCGTTACAGATTTCTTGCCAAAAATCAGCGAATTCCATTATTTTTTGGTTTGGCTCACATATTTTTATTAAAGTGGCATATTTTGAAGAAGGGTCAAGGCTGAGAGTTTTTAATACAATTATTATAAATAAATAATTGTTTGGGGATAAGCATGTGGCAAAACAGGAATAACCTTTATGAAATCTCCTTCCAAAAGAATAATTTGCTCACGAGAAGAAATGGAATGTCGTTATATATATATATTAGAAGACGATTCACGAACATTCATAAATTACTGTTAGTCCCCATATTGAGATGTGCTAACTGAAAATCGTTAGCTGCTTTGGAATTTAATTTTAATCCAGAAATCAAATACTCATTACAATTTAGAGGAATTGGAATAGAACGTGCACTGTTCAACCGCTGAGTAACAAAACAGCCACTATTCCTGTCCACGTCACTGATATAACATGAAGCCCTGAATTGAATCACTTTTGTGTTATATACTAACAAATGTACCCGTGCTTCGCTACGGCACTCTACACTGTCTACGGATATCGAAGTAAATTACTGTACATGAAGTGAATAAGAGTTTTTAAATTGCATGTCTCTTAAAGTTATCCGAGAAACAGCATTGTGAAGTCCACAGACATTGTTTCCAATGTAAAGTGCGACTTGCGGAATTGTGATGATAACAGTAGGTCCACTTGTCTACCGAAATTCACAAAGAAGTTGGTAATTTTCATTTAACGGCAGGCCCCATTGCCTCTAGTGCACGACCATAATCGATTTGGGGAAGTTTCATTACAATGGCAGACCCCATTTCCTACTTTCAGGTAGATTACAGTTGAGGAAATTTTATTACATATGCAAGGACCTTCGCTACTGCCAGTCAAAATTGAGTTGTGTTCTTATTATAATGGCAAACGCATTTTCTAATGCCAGTCAGCTTACTGCCAGTCACGCCGAGTTGGTGAGTTTCTATTATAATAGCAAGTCACTATGCCTAACGTAAGTCACATTTTAGATGGGTAAATTTGTTTACAATGGGAGACACCCTTAACTACTGACAAACAGAATCGGGTAAGAGTTTTGAAAAAAATTACACGCTCCCTTGTCTTCTGCTAGTCGAATCGAGAAGGGAATTATTTATTACAATGTTGCACAGGAGCTGGAGGACACCATTCTTCCTGCCAGTCAAAGTCGATGTGGGGAAGACTGCTTACAATAGCAGACGCCCTCCTTCTGACAGTCACTGTCAATTTTCAGAGTAATAACAACGCCAGACAACCCTTTCTAGATGGCTACAAATCGACTTCAATGAATGAATATAGATCGTCATACGAAAGTATATGGATATTTACCTTCATTTACAGAATAACCGCTACTAAACGGTACATTATAGCGAAAAACGAATTGAACGATAAGATTGTGGTGGTGGTGGTGGTGGTGGTGGTGATTATTGTTTTAAGAGGAAGTACAATTAGGCAACCATCCTCTATATAACACTAATCAGAGAGAAAAAATGGAAGGGGTCCGACACTTCGAAAAATGAAGTTACGGGCCAAAGAAGGTCAAGGGCCACGAAAGGCGTGAAAATGAAAGACTCCCTAGCCCTCGCAAACCTAATAGCGTCGGGGTCGGAAAAGAACAAGAGTTGACCAAGGAAGGTCGGATAGGAGAGATAAAAGTGAGGAGCCTGGCACAAGAAAGTGGAAGGAATGCCAGGACTCAGCTAAGGGGCCCGTGGTCGCCAACCCACGCTCCAAAGTTCAGAGCCCCTGGGGCCCCTTTTAGTCGCCTCTTACGACAGGCAGGGGAACCGTGGTGTTATTCTACCGTCCCCACTCACAGGGGCTTGAACGATAAGACGCCTCTGGATACATTTAGCAATCTAAATGGCTGGTCCTATGATATGCTCAGGTATCTCATCTATTTAAAGGTAAGATTGTTTTAAAAAGTTGAATAGGGTGAAATTGGTGTAAGCTTTTAATATATTGAATTACATTTCAGTTATTTACGTGACAGCTAAAAACATAGAATTTGGCACACATATGGCTACTGGGTGGTCCAATATTCGTGTAGAATTTGATGATCCTATCTTTCCTATAAGTGCGTCAAAAATGAAATATACTTGTAAAAATCACCAAATTTACGTACAATCCAGAAATACGGCCAAATATAACGTATAAGGGAGAGAGATTCGACAAAAAGTCATAGGACCAAAGTTGTAGATCACTCCAAATTGAACCAAGGTTGTGCCATTCGTTTCGTGATACGACTTACCGTTTAGCCAACAAATACATCAAAAGGAATGTTTGCACAGTCATTAAAATTGCCTCCATATTTCGATATCATTGGGGGTAAAAAGTGAAAAATTTTAACAACTTGGAATTTTTCTGTCGGTTAGAGACTAAAACCTATAATTTCGCCAAATTTCAATTTTCTATCTCGCCTGGCAGGTTGTGCCGCGTCTTGATTTGGGGTTACGGGGGATAAAAATTAGGAAATACCTGAACATTTTCTAAGCCCACGAAACCTATAGGTTGTCGCTTTGGATAAATTATACGACTGGGTTCTTATGCTGAGCCCAAAATTTGAAACCCCCAGCGTGCCCCCTTCAGGGAATTTTGAGAATTTTCGATTTTTCTAGGGATCCTGGGGTCATCAGCTTCTCCCGTACCAAGTTTCAAATTTCTGAGATTTTTGGAAGTGCCTCATTAATTCACGTCTATTTTCATTTTTAAATATTTATATATACATCGCTCCAGACCGACTTGCTCTTATATACATGGATCCTGAATATTTTTCTAGTGACCCCGAGACTATCGATGAAAAATGTATTCTTGAAATTTATGTTGTTTTGTTGGAGCACGTCAATGATTTCAATAATATAAAATTGTTCCTGGTTCATTATGAATACCATGTCGGCCAAATCAAAATTCAAAATTAGCATTTTAGTATGACACGGAGGATCGACTCACTTCGCTTAACTACTGGAAAGGAAGGAGTTCACGGCCTCAGTCTCAAAATTTCTCCGAAATCACTGTAGCTAACAAATATAGGGAGAGACGACATGGAGAAGAAAGCTTTTAATTTAATCCGAAATCACTTGAAGCTAGCATACACAGGGAGAACTACAGAAGAGTCAGTAAAATTGCACTGAATAGATTCTTCTCGGCCAAGTGACTCGTTACAACACAGGCTGGAAAAAGCCGAAGTCCAGATGACCAGGAAGACGTCTGACTGCACAAGCATGCTTAGCCCCTTCTACCTCCTCTATTGTACCACATGCCTCGGCGCTCTCTCGATTCAGGTGACCTTGAAGTACTGGCGAGTGCCTTGGCCAATCATAATGTTACATTTTTAATAATTTAAAAATATACGGCAAAAATTTGTTATGTTTTTAAAGACACTGTGCAAATCTACAGTCCAAGAGCTTTCTGGTTTACGATGCCAATCGGTTCAGCCGTTCTCTCAAACTCGCTGTAACAGAAATCAGAATTACCATACACAACAACTCGTATCTTATGGATTTCATTGGGTGTTTAGCTAATATCCCAACCGTATCGCATCATGACGTACAGTTCTTCCTCACACAATGTCTCCAACATACGAGTTCTTGCTACAGCGAAACACTCCTATTGGTGCGAGCCCTGACAATTTTTTTATCACGAGTTATTTCGTTGTGTGTATCACAATGACTACGCTTTCTTTTCGGCGTAAAAAAGACTTCATAATCATATGCATAATACAGCGAGTTTCTCTCATCAGTTGGCCGGCAGGCGCGCCCAGTTTATCTGCCGCCCGTTGACTCATCGCTCCCCGCTCCGCAGCGTAGCGACAAGAACAGCACTTTGTTCACTTTATCCGTGCATGACATGAGATAACAATTAAAATTAAGAATTAAGAAAATAAGCTCGTGTCTTATGGCAGGAGATGTTGGAAATGTTCTCCTCCTACATCCACACATTTCTGGCATCGTCTTAGGAAACTACGATTCACACGCATAAGTTCGTCTTCTGTAATAGAAGCTATTTCTCTCCGGATTTCATTTGTAACATTTTCGTAGCCCGCCATGCTGAGCTCTTCGAAACCCCGGCTTCTTGTGCAAGTCGTTTTTGAGATGTAGGCGTATGTTCTAATCTTTCTGCGATTTCATTTACTTTTTCCTCGTTAAGTACATGTTTTTAACATTTCCCTCCTTATCGAGTAAAGAACCGGTCTCTATGTGGCCGCTGTACACCTGGAATTGTATTAGAAATCGCCTAACGACTTGCCTGCAAGACTCTGTTTTTTCATAATTATCGTACATAAATACCCTTTCCTCTACCGTGCACACATGTGGAGGAATTGTGAGAATTATACCCCGAAGTAAAACTCGAGAACAGTTGGAGCGACAGATCAGCACGTTCCAAGCACGGACCTGAACTGCGAGGTGCGCTGTGTAACGGGAAGTGATGAGTGAACGGGAGGCGGGTAAGCTGGGTGCACCTGCCGGCCAATCGATGAGAGAAACTCACTGTATTTACTCCACTATCTTTATAAAAACTTTGACAAAGGTGGGATAACTTATTGTCTAGAAATAATTCTTGTTTTTTGGTAGATATTATTATTTCACATATTTTACATTAAATGAACCAGAACTCCTCAAAGTGCTTCTAGCAGTTCATGAAATATTCACTTTCTAACCTAAACTGACTCTACTGTAGATAACATTCTAATTTATTCAACTCCACAGGGATCCAGAAAAGCACACCTACAACATAATTTTCAAGCAGTTCATGAAATGCTGACTTTCTCACCTAGACTGAACAGTGTATTCGGAAGATAAGTGCAAATAACTTTACAGAAAGTAGGAATGCGTTAAATATGTGATTTTTTCTCTCTTAATTTGTGTTTAGCGAATGGTTTGTCCGAGGGAGTGGAATGTGCGAGTGCAATGAGGAATGTGGTAGCTTCGTCTGTCCCTAGGCTTTTACCACCCGCCGTATTATGCTTCAGGCAATATGCATGCGTAATATGTAAAGAAAAATATTCTGAATACATCACTGTACTGTAGCTATACACATCACTTTACTGGGGCTTCTAACTACATCATTCCACTGTTGCTTCAGGTAGTATGCATGCGTAAGTTGTATGAAAACATTCTACTTCAAAGAAGGCAACGTTTTCACACTGGAAAATATTGTATATTGTTAGCAAAGCCCTAAGGCTGACCGCACATTGGATCCGTATTCGTACGAAATTACGTCATACGAACACGCGCAAATATGTACGAACAATCCCGACGCTAGTAATGCTATACAGGCTCGCCCACTGCACACGAGTTAGTCGTGCGTATACGTGCGTTTAGATACGACGTCCGATCACGTTCCCATCTTGCTGGGATTTTACCGAATTCATACGTACGAATTCCGAGCAATGTGGATGTTTGAAAAGTTCACAACATCAATACATGAACGCAAGTGATTGTAGGATCAAAGCGATTGTAAATATCACTTGCGTGACTACAAACGCAATTCATGCAAGGAAATCTCTGAAGAAATGGATATGCCTGCTAATTAGTAATTACATTTTTCATTTAGGCCTACACTTGAAGTGATGCACAGTTCTGTTCGTATACACACAAACAAACGTTTACAAGTTAGGTTCTGCATTATTACTAGGGCTCGAATATCAGTAATAAAAATAAATTTCGTGTGGCTATTTCTAGCCGAGTGCAGCCCTTGTAAGGCAGACCATCCGATGAATGTGGGTGGCATCTGCCATGTGTAGGTAGCTGCGTGTTATTGTTGTGAAGGATAGTGTTATGTGTGGTGTGTGAGTTGCAGGGATGTTGGGGACAGCACAAGCACCCAGCCCCCGGGCCATTGGAATTAACCAATTAAGATTAAAATCCCCGACCCGGCCGGGAATCGAACTCGCGACCCTCTGAATAGAAGGCCAGTAAGCTGACCATTCAGCTCGAATATCAGTGACATAGGCTATACTGGTCTCTTTCTACAGATTTAAGTTAAACTGAACACATTCCTAGTTGTTGTGTTAGGTGTTGTAAAAATTATGAGACAGCTTTTATTTATCATATACAAAATGTGTCATATTTAATCAGAATGGTAAAGAAGGTTATCTCTGGTCGTATTGTAATTGCCCTCTCCGTTGTTCAAGTAATATTCGCATGCTTTGTGACGATAATGCGAAGTGATCTTGTTCGAGTATGGTTATTATCTTCCCAGATATGATTGAATTCCCCTAATTCTTACCTTTCCAGATATATTTCATTAACCCATTCACCTCCACAATGCCGTCTTCTGCGACTACTACGTACGTAACTGTACGAAACAAATACGAATTCAATGTGCACTCAGTCTAACTCGATCATCATTAAATACTACCTGAGCTACAAGCATCAAATTTTCAATTTCATTTTTTTATTTTTGGAACAGGGCATCATTTTCACCTTACCAATAACAATCAGCAAAAGTATTTGTACTTATCTCCCAAACGTCCTTTATATCATCTTTAACTAAGAAACTTTCTGAGTGATTTCAACATAAGCACGCCAACAACATAACCTTACATCTCCACGTTGAAATATACAATCCGAACGGTATGTTCCGTACGGGAATTCTGGAAAATTTGGCATCTTAAGTTCTACAGTCCAGTTTTTTAAGCTGTAACTTCCCTGTAAAAGAAATAAAAATGCATCGTTGTTAAACAGACTGTCAATACATTCTATTTATTTATTTATTTCATGCCTTCATTTGTGGCGAAGTTAAGGCTCACGGCCCTCTCTTACACTTAACCACATATCTAATAAACTTTATAAAACAGAATAATGAAATAATATAACAAAATATAAATCCTAACCTCATTCATTCTTCCATTCATACTGCCATTCATACAAGCTGGTTATACATTTAATAGGTAATCTCGGCAAGACCGCTTGAAAGAAGCTAAGGAAGTGCAATTCCTAACATTAACTGGAAGGGAATTCCATAGCCTTGCACCAGACACTTGAAAGGAGCGGTTAAATGAAGATGAGCGATGCACAGGAATTGAGAGTGTAGCAGTCGATCGTGTGTTATGTTCATGAGAGGAGGAGAGTAAATTAAACTTTGAGGATAAATACTGGGGTTTAGATTCATTCAGCAGACGAAATACGAGAGTAGCAACGTAAAGATGTCGTAGTTTATCGATTGGTAACCAGGAGAGAAGTTCATAATAGGGGGAGATATGAGTTGAAAATTTAATTGAAAATATAAACCTAATGCATGAGTTCATTGCCCTCTGTAATTTTAGTGTCTGTTCCATGGTGGCATCTATCATTACAATATCACAATAATTAAGTATGGGAAATATGAGGGTCTGGATAAGTTTAATTTTCGAGCTGAGTGGAAGAAGCGATTGGCGAGTTTTGAGAGGGTGAAGTGGCGAGTGAATTTTCCTACATTAATTAGAGAATATGAGGATTTCAATTAAAGACATAAAAACACAACTTATTACCAATTGGGCTATTCTTCAGATGTTGCTCCACTTGAAGCTTTCAATATCACAATTACAGTGCCATCATTAAAAAAAACAAAGCTCATGACACTGCAACCTACCAAGTAACCGTTGCTCGTCCGGATGACCTACATATTACCAGGTGGCGCATAGTCAGGGCGACGAATCATCTCAGCGGTTGCTCTTGGTTTTATAGACTGGGGTTACTATCTCATCGTCAGATACCTGCTCAGTTATTCTCTCGTAGGCTGAGTGGACCTCGAAGCAGTGGCCTCCGGCCCTAAACGTTGCGGTCGGCTGCAGTCCATGTATACTATATATCGAACGTGAAGGATGTTCTTGGATGTTTTGGTTTCTAGGAAATCAGATGGAACTTTAGATCATTCGGTTTACCGTAAACTCACTCATACTAATAGATATCTTTATAGGTCATCTCACCACCATCTTTGCCAAAAGCGTGCTGTGCTTAACACCCATATCAGCTGATCAAGGGAGGTTTTCGAGAAGGATAAGTTAAACGGTGAACTGGAGTTCCTAACCAGAATGTTCCTGAGCAATGGCTACTCAAGGAAACAGATTGATAGAGTAATACATCCTAAGCTCAAAGACAGATTGTCACGTCTGAGTCTGTCTTTCCTGCCATACGTACAGTACAATCCGTCACGGATAGGATTGGCAATATTCTCAGAAGGCACAATAACAAGACCATCCTTAAGCCTAATATCATTATAGGCAATTGCTTGTGATCTGGTAAAGATCCTATTGGTTTAAATTGCGCTGGAACATATTTGATTCCTTGCTCCTGAAGATCAGTTCACGTTGGCCAACCGTGTAGGAAGGTAGCAACGAGATCGCAGGTACTTGCGTCTTTGCCAGCCAGAGAAGTCTGCTGTGGCAGATCATGCCAATCATAACGGAACACCAATCAAATCATTTTTGATGCAACTTGTGTAATTTGAATTAATATTTATTGCAGCAAATAGCCATAAGAATTAGTTATGTTAGTACAGATTCTAAGTTATTCAGTACATAGTTTAGTTAGTGATATTTGTCTTTCCCTGCATTCACTAGCATGATATCGACTACATTGATCATTGCAAAACTGACAGACACTGTCCTCACTTGGATGTGAAATCTCTTGGTGGCACACATCTTGTAGTGAAAGCCGTGTACTGCAAAGCGTGTGATGTTGTGTCGCAGTTGGTAGTTGGCTTCTTTCATCATCCCATCCGTAATGAAGAAGTCGTCCCAAATGTCATTCCTTTTATCGTGTAGTATTTGGAGCGTTTTGTCATATGCTATTGTATATGGAAGAGACATGTGTAATTTGTAAGAATCATTCGTGAGGCGATAGAAATTGGTCAATAACCGAATAATTTCAACAAAGGGGATGGCTATATACCGAGTAGATCATGGTTACCCTCCGTAGTTAACTGTTGAACATCTTTTTTCTTGACTCTGAAAGCCCTGGAATGAACTACATTTCTAACAGTGTTTCTCTATCTTGAGTTTGGTTACTATGGAGTGACAGTTGTCACTAAAATCTTTGTTATTGCTCTGTAAATGATCCTTGTTGCAGGTTAGAAACGCATCAGCATAAAGTATTACACAATCTAACATCACCAGAATTACTATCCAAGAAACTTTTAGTGACACTTCGTTTTACGGGGATGAAGGGCAAGGAGGGAATTCAACTCTTCCAGTATAATTTCGAGATGAATGGAATTGACTAAATTGCATCTATGGCGTTATTTATATGAATTTTCCAAACCTTTATTATCTAAAACCCACAACTGCGTCACACACGTACACATGTATGTTGTCTTGTTGTGACATTCTCTTTATTATCATAAATAACATCAGTCATAATGAAATAGTGAGAGTGGCCTACCTCTTTTTACTAGGGTTGCGTGGAGAGTCAGGAAATGTTTTAATTCTCTTAATTGTGGACACCGATTTTCTCGTATATGCGGCAGATCGTTCAATCGACTTACTGAGGGGGAAGAGCAACTGTTTATTTTCTCTGTTCTGCAGCACAGCAGTCTTCTACTGTGCATAGACCGTGATGTTCCTTTCCAAGTAGTTCTAAGCTATTTATATAATGTACTTGGATTTTCCTCAGCCACGGTAATATGTTTCAAAAGTTCATTTTTCACCTATATTTCTTTGCTTTATTGTAAAAAAAAATAACAATAGTATGAGAAGTTTTACGATTACACCACCATATGTCTTACGGCGATGCATAATCGATTTACTTTTGGTGTCATAGGTCGCCAATCCGTATCTCGAAGATAACCGAGGTCTACCGATTCAGCATTACGGAACCGAAGTGTTATTAAACGTTTCGCGTATCTGGCTGTAGTACCAGCCTCTGCTTGGGTACTTTCTCGAATTGTGACGTTGATTAATATTTTACGAACTCTGGTAGATTTAGAGTTCTGTTATGTATTTAGTTTAAGTTTGAGATTATTCAGTTTCGCGTTAAACTTTGTCCTTGCGGAAGCTCAGATTGTCAGAGAAGTAGTTGATCTTTCAAATAAATAATATAAGTAAGTTATAACCGTATGGATTTACCCGTCACGCTGTAGATATATGCATACTTTCAGTGCCATTGGGACTGTTACCAATCAGTTTAGTGACCCTGAAAATTGCGGATTTAACACTGATATTGGCCATTTTGGAAATTTAATTTTCCATTGTCTCAACTCCCATGCCGAAGGAGGCTGAAATTGGACTTAAAGAGCATCTAGAGTGTCACAAATCATCTCTGCGACGCCGAGATCTATGATTCGACACTAGTATCGGTCGTTTTTGATCATTTTTACACGTCACCCCTCCCCTATGGGTGCTAGGGGTGTCTTATCTCCACAGTCTTTTTTTCTTCTTTTCAGATAGTAAGTTGATATGTCTACCAAGTGTGGTTGAGTGCTATACTAGAACATCCAAACACATGTCCATATTATCGGCCATTTTGTAAATTTTCCTTTTCACCCCTTCTTTCCCTCCATGCCAGTGGGGGTAGAACTTAAAACTATACGGCATCCAGAGTGTCACAATTAATCTCAGCGACCCCTAAAACTATAGATTCGAAATTAATATAGCACATTTCAGATTACGATTATTACATTTCGGCACCTCCTGTTGGGGAGGTGGTGGTGTCTTATTGCCATAGTACTTTTCCAGTTTAGAAAGTCATATATGTGCCAAGTTTGCTTGATAGCTATGCTGGAGCATACACACATACATCCATAATGTCGGTTATTTCGTACATTTTCTTTTCCACACTTTCCCACTCCATGCCGATGATTATTGAAATTGGACTTAAAATATATCCGGAATGTCACTATTCATCTTAGGGACCCCGAAAACTATGGATTCTGCATTAATATTGGACGTTTTCACAGAGCTCTCTGTATTCTCCTCCCGAGGCCTAGCGCACCCAGTTCCAGTCCACATTCGACAGCCTGCTTGTTCAATAGCTGAGCACTCTCTGAGCTCCCCTGTGCACTCTTCTCCACCCTGAGCCCACCCTGTGCATGGCCTAACAAGATAACCTGACTAACCAGCAGCTGAGCACCAAGCACCAACTGAGCTCGCCTATGTTCTCTCCCCCCCCCCCCCCCCCCCAGGCTAAAAGCACTGTGTTCAAGTCCTCATCACGACAACCTGCCTGACCGCCCGCTTAGCATGAACTGAAGTCTGTATTTTCCTTCACAAACCCAACACACCATGACCCAGGCCTCATAGTCAAACTGCCTGACAGGACGGTTATAGTCCCCGGGCTGAGCGAACCCTGTTCTAGACCTCACGCGACAAACTGCCCGACACGCAACAGAGTTCTTCTGCCTTCAACCCATGAGGTTGAGCGGACACTGTTCCTGCCTTCATAAGACAAACTACCGAGCTCGATAGCTGCAGTCGCTTAAGTGCAGCCAGTATCCAGTAATCGGGAGATAGTGGGTTCGAACCCCACTGTCGGCAGTCCTGAAGATGGTTTTCCGTGGTTTCCCATTTTCACACCAGACAAATGCTGGGGCTGTACCTTAATTAAGGCCACGGCTGCTTCCTTCCAATTCCTAGGCCCATCCCATCGTCGCCATAAGACATATCTGTGTCGGTGCGATGTAAAGCAAATAGCAAAGAAAAAAAGACAAACTGCCTGACCGGTAGGTGAACATGACCTGAACTCTCCGTGTATCCCTCTCGGGGCTAACGCTCCCTGTTCCAGCCTCATAAGACAACCTCCGTGACCAGTGGTTGAGCATGAACAGAACATTACGTGATCTCCTCCCGAGGCTGAGCGCACCGTATTCAAGTAGTCATACTACAACCTGCCTGACCAGCCGCTGAGAATGAACTTCATCCTATGTGTTCTCCTCCCGAAGTTGAGCGCACCCTGTTCCAGCCATCATATGACAACAGCCTAACCAGACGCTAAGCATGAACTGAACTCGCTGTGTTCTCGTCCCAAGGATCAGTGCATCGTGCTCCAGGTATTATACAACAATGTGTCTGAACGGCCGCAGAGCACGGCCTAATGTGTCTGTGTACTCCTCCCGAGGCTGAGTAAAACCTCTTGCGGTTCTCATACGATAACCTGCCTGACCGGCCGCTGAGAATTAAATGGTTACTCTGTATTCTCCTGCAGAGGCTCAGCGCACCCTCTTCCAGCCCTCATGCTATAACCTACCTGACAAACCGTACTAAACTAAACGTACTGTGTTCTCCTCCGATTCTGAGCGCACTCTGTTCGGTCCTCATAATATAACTTACCTAATCAGACTCTCAGAATGAATTGACTACTTTGTGTTCTCTCCCCAGTGCTGAGTGCACTCTGTCCAAGCCCTGATACGATAATTTGGCTGGCCAGCAGCTGAGCATGAACTGAACTCTCCTGTGTTGTCCTCCCAAGGTTGAGTGCATCCTATTCGATCCGTCATACAACAAATTGTCTGATCACTCTGAGCATGAGGTGAACTATCTGTCCTCTCCTCCCGTGCCTGAGCGTACCCTGTCCCAGGCCTCATACGATTACGTGTCTGACAGCTAACCACGATTGGAGCTATCGTGTGCTTTCCCCCCGAGGTTGAGTGCATCCCATTCCATCCGTCATACGACAACGAGTCTGACCCGAAGATGAACTGGAATTGAACTATTTGTGTTCTACTCCAAGGGTGAGCAAACACTGTTGCCGCTTTCATGCAATAACATTACTCACCAGCCGCTAATTATGAACTGAACTCTGTGTGTTCTCCCGAGGTTGAGCTCACACTGCTCCAATTGTACTACGATAACCTGTCTGACCGCCCGCTGAGAATGAACTGAACTCTCTGTGATCTCCTCACGAGGCTGTACTCACCCTGTCCGAGCCCTCATACGATAACCTGCCTGACCGCCCACTGAGCGTGAACTGAACTCTCTGTGATCTCCCGAGGCTGTACTCACCCTGTCCGAGCCCTCATACGATAACCTGCCTGACCGGCCTCTGAGCATGAACTGAACTCTCTGTGATCTCCTCACGAGGCTGTACTCACCCTGTCCGAGCCCTCATACGATAACCTGCCTGACCGCCCACTGAGAATGAACTGAACTCTCTGTGATCTCCTCACGAGGCTGTACTCACCCTGTCCGAGCCCTCATACGATAACCTGCCTGACCGCCCACTGAGAATGAACTGAACTCTCTGTGATCTCCTCACGAGGCTGTACTCACCCTGTCCGAGCCCTCATACGATAACCTGCCTAACCGGCTTCTGAGCATGAACTGAACTCTCTGTGATCTCCCGAGGCTGTACTCACCCTGTCCGAGCCCTCATACGATAACCTGCCTAACCGGCTTCTGAGCATGAACTGAACTTTCTGTGATTTCCTGCCGAGGCTGTACTCACCCTGTCCGAGCCCTCATACGATAACCTGCCTAACCGGCTTCTGAGCATGAACTGAACTCTCTGTGATCTCCCGAGGATGTACTCACCCTGTCTGAGCCCTCATACGATAACCTGCCTAACCGGCTTCTGAGCATGAACTGAACTCTCTGTGATCTCCCGAGGCTGTACTCACCCTGTCCGAGCCCTCATACGATAACCTGCCTGACCGGCTTCTGAGCATGAACTGAACTCTCTGTGATCTCCCGAGGCTGTACTCACCCTGTCTGAGCCCTCATACGATAACCTGCCTAACCGGCTTCTGAGCATGAACTGAACTCTCTGTGATCTCCTCACGAGGCTGTACTCACCCTGTCCGAGCCCTCATACGATAACCTGCCTGACCGTCCGCTGAACGTGAACTGAACTCTCTGTGATCTCCCGAGGCTGTACTCACCCTGTCCGAGCCCTCATACGATAACCTGCCTAACCGGCTTCTGAGCATGAACTGAACTTTCTGTGATTTCCTGCCGAGGCTGTACTCACCCTGTCTGAGCCCTCATACGATAACCTGCCTAACCGGCTTCTGAGCATGAACTGAACTCTCTGTGATCTCCCGAGGCTGTACTCACCCTGTCCGAGCCCTCATACGATAACCTGCCTAACCGGCTTCTGAGCATGAACTGAACTTTCTGTGATTTCCTGCCGAGGCTGTACTCACCCTGTCTGAGCCCTCATACGATAACCTGCCTAACCGGCTTCTGAGCATGAACTGAACTCTCTGTGATCTCCCGAGGATGTACTCACCCTGTCTGAGCCCTCATACGATAACCTGCCTGACCGGCTTCTGAGCATGAACTGAACTTTCTGTGATCTCCTCACGAGGCTGTACTCACCCTGTCCGAGCCCTCATACGATAACCTGCCTGACCGGCTTCTGAGCATGAACTGAACTCTCTGTGATCTCCTCACGAGGCTGTACTCACCCTGTCCGAGCCCTCATACGATAACCTGCCTGACCGGCTTCTGAGCATGAACTGAACTCTCTGTGATCTCCTCACGAGGCTGTACTCACCCTGTCCGAGCCCTCATACGATAACCTGCCTGACCGCCCACTGAGAATGAACTGAACTCTCTGTGATCTCCCGAGGCTGTACTCACCCTGTCTGAGCCCTCATACGATAACCTGCCTGACCGCCCACTGAGAATGAACTGAACTCTCTGTGATCTCCTCACGAGGCTGTACTCACCCTGTCCGAGCCCTCATACGATAACCTGCCTAACCGGCTTCTGAGCATGAACTGAACTCTCTGTGATCTCCTCACGAGGCTGTACTCACCCTGTCCGAGCCCTCATACGATAACCTGCCTAACCGGCTTCTGAGCATGAACTGAACTCTCTGTGATCTCCCGAGGATGTACTCACCCTGTCCGAGCCCTCATACGATAACCTGCCTGACCGCCCACTGAGAATGAACTGAACTCTCTGTGATCTCCTCACGAGGCTGTACTCACCCTGTCCGAGCCCTCATACGATAACCTGCCTGACCGCCCACTGAGAATGAACTGAACTCTCTGTGATCTCCTCACGAGGCTGTACTCACCCTGTCCGAGCCCTCATACGATAACCTGCCTGACCGTCCGCTGAACGTGAACTGAACTCTCTGTGATCTCCCGAGGATGTACTCACCCTGTTCGAGCCCTCATACAACAACCTGGTTGGCCAGCCGCTAAGCATGAACTGAATCCTCCGTGTTCTCTTTCCAAGGCTGAGCGCACAGTATTCCAGACCTCATACGACAAACTCTCTGACCGGCTGCTGAGCATGAACTAAACACTCTGTGTTCACCATCTAAGGCATAGCGCACCCTGCTCAGAGCTCGCACGACGCTCTCCCTGACAGGCGGCAGGGCATGAACAGAACTCTCCTGCGAACTCCCCCTGACCTTGTAGGACCCCGTTCCATGCTCATACGTGAACCCGCCTGAGCGACTGCTGAGCCTGAACTGAAATCTGTGTTCTCTTCCCGAGGCTGAGCACATCCTGTTCCATCCCTTATCCGACGAATTGCCTTACTAACCACTGAGCACGAACTAAGCTCTCTGGGTTCTCCTCCCGAGTCTGAACGCGCCCTGTTCTAGTGTGCATACGACAAACCACCTGACCAGCAGCTGAACATAACCGAGCTCTTCTGTGTTTTCCTCGCGAGGCTTACCGCGCAATGTTCCAGCTCTTACACAAGCTGCCAGACCGGCCACGGAGAATGAACTCAACTCTGTTGTCCTCCTGAGGCACGTTACGCCCTGTTTAAGCTCTCACATGACATCTGGCTGACCAGCCGCTGACCATGACCTGAACCCTCTGTGGTCTCCTGAGGCTTGGCGAGCCTGTTCCAGACCTCACACGATAACCTACCTGTTCAGCGGATGAGTACTCTCTGAGTTCTCGTATGTTTTCCACCCGTGGCTAAGCGTACTCTGTTCCTGTCTTCAAGACAACCTGTCTGACCTGCCGCTAAACATGAGCGAAACTCTCCTCTGTTTTCCTCCCGAGGCTGATCCCTCCCTGTTCTAGCCCTCATACGACAACCTGTCTGACCAGACGCTGAGCATGAAGTGAACTCTCTGTGTTCTTCCGAGTCTGAGCACACTCTGTAGCAGTCCTCTTAGGACTTTCGGGATCACAGTGTCGATAGGTACTCCTAGGTCAAGTAAGAGGCAAATTTTATTTTTAACAATATTTACATGACATTCAGAACTTAAAAATAGGAACGTTCACTATTAGACACAACCTGATAATCACTTCACTACAATAAGTAAGATGTAATGTTTATACTAAAAATTCTCCCATAAAAAGAAAAATTTCTAGGTTGAATGCATTTAAGATGATGCAGCCTCTAACACTGCGGTGTGGAATTTTAAACATTATTATTAGCAACATTCTTGATTTCTTGCCATTCCGTTGACTGATCGGTGTAAAAACTTTTGCTGAAAGTGGTCGAATAAGGCAGGAATTTTATTCACATTTTGATATAAAACTAAGGTAACCCCTAATATCATTCTAAGGATATATCGTCGTTACGCCTGGAAAAAACACTATGTGAAATACTTTAGCTTGGTCAGTAAGGTCCTGTCATCTAAGGTTAAATATTGCGCGAATATTGTCAACAAATTATCGCTCTTCATAATATACGTATGTACTGCGGGTGAGTATTTCTCCAAAATTATTATCATTGAGTGGTTTTCGCAGGCGCAACGACGATGTTCTTGTAAACACACGCTGATATTGACAGTGTAATATCAAGCCATGAAAACGCTGGACACTCCCAGTGCGATCTATACTGATACGCATTCTTAAAAGACAGTGCCTGTAAGATTGCGCATTTTCAGTTTCTTAAAGGACTACATTGACAAGGACCAATTTCGTAACTTGTGAAACCTTTCCTTCCTACTCAGTGTGTTTTTGAGATTTCAGAGATTAGTTTAATAAATATAGCTTTTTATTGGTGTCAATAATATCTCGAGACTTAAATGAATTTTTTAACAGTCTTAGACGTTACGTGGTCTTTATTCATGCCTTTAATCCTGCAGCGCTACTTGTTGCCTGTTAGCAGAGCATATGCTGAAGACAGAACTCACTGATAAAGGTACATTAAACAAGTTGGATAATTAAAAACTGTTCTTACCACTTTAATGGGACAGTTCGGGGGTTCTAATCCCGAGTTGCTTAAGAAAGAAGTTGTTAACTCCGGAGAGGCTAACATCGCAGTCGCACATGGTGTTTTCGTTTCATAATTTATAGCGTTCAGGCCCCATCCTGCGAAGCTCCTTTTACTCATTACGAAAAGTACCTGAAACAGTAAAGAGACATCAAAATAAACGTTGATTCCCTTGTTAGAAATGTGACTATCAGGTTATCGTTCTTGTTTCATATCCCATCCATAAACTGTAGGCTATATTCTTTTGGTAAATAATAATAATGTACAGTTTTCTTAACTACAAGTAACTGATGCCGTGATACGATTTATTTTATCACTTATTTCTGAGTATCATATTTTTCTGCCGGTTCTCCCCCACTCCCCCCACTCAACTTCGTGGGGTCACTGGTACTATGTGCGTCGTACATGTGTAGGCCTGTCGTAGTTTTACAGCCTATGCCCTTCGTGACTCCAAACATGTGTGTTGCAGTTCGTTCAGAGCGTAGACGCGCTAATAACATTATTATTATTATTATTATTATTATTATTATTATTATTATTATTATTATTATTATTATTATTATTATTATTATTAAATAGTTCTTCCATTAATAACATGACGCAATATCTGGTACTGAACAAATAATATCTGAATCCTTGAATTTTCGCTGTTCGATGCCGATTGATCCCCATACTACTTCTTAACAACATTATGAAACAATGCATTCAACTGAATAGTTGGCATACGTACAAATCCACAAAGATCAACATAAGAACTCAACATTAAACACCAAATAACTAGTGATCAGAAAGTTTTCTTTGCTAATAGCCATATATTAAACCTCCTAAATTTCACGTACGAATAAATATTCACTAGTACGATCTCTCGATAATATAACGTTCATCTTTAATGTGCCAAAGGAACGAAACACTTCACCTCATCGAACTCCCGTAGACCTTCAGGCTGTACCTTAATCAAGGCAACAGTCGCTACCTTCCCAATACTAACCTTTTCCTACCCTTGCATCGTCAAAAACCTTCAATGTGTTATTGCGACTTTAAAGCACTAGCAGAAAAAATGGACTGCGGTATGTTACGAACTTGCCTACTATGTTCTAGAGCAAATGGAAGAAGATATAAGTTACCTGAATAATGACGAAACTCAGGAACGTGATCTCTAATTTTCCTTCATGGTAAAAATCATTATCAACAACTCATAAAAGACCTTGAATCAATCCAATCGGATTTTTTCTCTATCCAAACACAGAGGAAATGCTGTTCGCATTTATACATCATCAGTTAATGACCACATTTCGATGAAATACGCCAACAATGTCGTACATTTAGTGTTAAGTCCCAAGGTACAAAAAAACTGTCAGTTATTATCACACACGTGAAGAAATCTTTGTTAAATTATCCAGTAATACAGTACATGTTAACAGACTCCCTAAGAAAGGTGAAAAGCCTGTGCCAATCAACGCTGTAGAACTAATAGGTAATGAAGAGGAAATACACCGCCCTAACCGCATCAGCCTCTGACCAATGGGACAAAACGGCTCGGCTGTGATGTCAACGTGCGAGTGAATGCGAACCTGCTCGGGCGATGCTAACATTAGTGCCCTCTTCGAGAAGTTTGTACACTTACAAGAGCCATTTTCCATATGTTAAGAAATCCAGAATGCAGCCTTTTGCTAATAATGGCATTGTATGCCATGCCAAACCAACAGTAAAACTGACTTTATCAGTAGGCAATGTTAATTTTCCTCTGTCCAAATTATTCACAAAGTCATAAAATGAATCAACTTTTGCGCCTTTATTTAACTCGGGCCATGAACTCCATACAGGGTGAATCACTACAAACGCGTACCGGAACCCTAAATACTTCTGAAATTGAAGGTGCTATTGATGTGCTGTTTTCACAGAAATGAAATGCAGCCAAGGGCTCATAATTGTAGCCCATACGCAGATTTTAATAATTATTACAATGTATATTTATTTTAGAAAGTTACGCTTTTCAATTGGATCTATACCTATTGACGTTAACAAAACAAAACTAGAATAAATTAGACAGCCAATTGTACGGGGGGTATTTTTTCAGTATTATAAGTAGTTCACGAACAACCCTAGATTGAAATACGTTAATACGACAGTTGTCCGCTCCGTTCAACTGCTTAACTACGGGGATATAATCTTCTTATGTTTGTTTCCTTTACAGTACACACCGGGCGAGTTGGCCGTGCGGTTAGGGGCGCGCGGCTGTGAGCTTACATCCAGGAGATAGTTGGTTCGAATCCCACTGTCGGCAGCCCTGAGGATGGTTTTCCGTGGTTTCCCATTTTCACACCAGGCAAATACTGGGGCTGTACCTTAATTAAGGCCACGGCTGCTTCCTTCCCACTACTAGGCCTTCCCTATCCCATCGTCGCGACACGACCTACCTGTGTCGGTGCGACGTAAAGCCACTAGCAAGAAAAATGTACAGTACATTGATTGCATTGCGAGTTCTTGTCAGTTACCTTCTGCTAATTCAAGAAGTAGGAAGTGGTAAAAGTTGGTATTTACAAATGTTGAAAAAGCCGACATGTAATGGTGTTTGGAAAATGCTATTCGTTCTTGTGCTCTGTGCGCGGAACGATACGCAAAGAGACGTCACCCATCTCGACAATATTATTTGTGAACCTCTTTAAACTACTACGTGAAGATGGAACTGTATCATCTAGAAAGCGTAAAAGAAAAAAAAAGGGTGACTGTAGAAGAGAGTGAAATTGATATTTTAGCTGGTGTTGCAGTATAATTATCTGCACGTTAGTTCCCATGCAATCGCACGAGGAAGTGGTATGAATCGTGCAAGTGTACTACGCGATCTCCACCGTCATTTCCATCTGTATCATGTCTCTCTCTCCATCAAGAGTTTCATAGAAACTATTTCGAGAATCGTGTTTACTTTTGTACATGGGTATTAAGACAAAATGCACCAGATTTATCAGGTATCTTGTTTAGGGATGAAGCAACATTTACAAATGATGGACAAGAAAACCTCCAGGACATGCACTATTGGTCCGTAAACAATCGCCATAGACTTCTTCAGGTGGAATATCAGCGTCCATGGAGTTTAAATGTGTAGTATGGAATAGTGGCCCATCAGCTCATAGACCCCTTTTCCAAGAAAGGAACACCAGATCCTCAAAAATGTCTCAACCTCCGTCCCTCTTCACCTTTACAAAATGTGTTGGGTATGCGCTCGACTCAATCAATCAATCAATCAATCAATCAATAAATAAATCAATCAATCAATCAATCAATCAATCAATCAATCAATCAATCAATCAATCAATCAATCAATCAATCAATCAAACAAACAAACAATCACTACAGATCTGCATTAAGGCAGTCGCCCAGGTGGCAAATTCCTTATATGTTGTTTTCCTAGCCTTTTCTTAAATGATTGCAAAGAAATTGGAAAATTATTGAACATCTCCCTTGGTAAGTTATTCCAATCCCTAACTCCTCTTCCTATAAACGGATATTTGCCCCAATTTATCGTCTTGAATTCCGACTTTATCTTCATATTGTGATCTTTCCTTTTCTAAAGACACCACTCAAACGTATTCGTCTACTGATGTCATTCCACGCCATCTTTCCACGACAGCTCAGAACATACCACTTAGTCGAGCAGCTCGTCTCCTTTCTCCCAAGTCTTCCCAGCCCAAACATTGCAAATCGAGAACAAATCGAGCTGCTTTTCTTTGGATTTTTTCCAGTTCTTGAATCAAGTAATCCTGGTTAGGGTCCCATACACTGGAACCATACGCTAGTTGGGGTCTTACCAGAGACGTATATGCCCTCTCCTTTACATTCTTACCACAACCACTAAACACCTTCATAACCATGTGCATAGATCTGTACCCTTTATTTACAATCATATTTGTGTGATCCCCAAAAGGAACTTTCACCCCATCAACGCAGTAATTAAAACTGAGAGAACTTTTTCTATTTGTGCAACTCACAACCTGACTTTTAACCCCTGTTTTGCAGCTGGGGAGAGGAGGGAAATAATGCCTTTATATCGAGAAAAAGCGTACCGAATGAGCGTATGAAGAAAGGAAACATGAGCAATGGGACACATTGATGATGGAAAATACACCTAGCAGCTGCTAACGCTGATAGAGTGGGACCGCCCTCAACTAAAGTGCTTCCAAGGAAACCGGGGATCAATCAACTATAGATACCAAGAGAGAGGGTGCAGTAGATATATGCCTTTCAAAATTACTTTTTGCATGTGTATGTTAGTAGTAAAACATTATTGCTTATTTCACGTATCTTATTTCTATCAGTAGTTACGATTTACTACAGTGCTCATTCAAGTTGCTTTACGTCGCACCGACACAGATAGGTCTTATGGCGACGATGGGACAGGGAAGGGCTAGGAGTGGGAAGGAAACAGCCGTGGCCTTAATTAAGGTACAGCCCCAGCATTTGCCTGGTGTGAAAATGGGAAACCACGGAAAACCATTTTCGGGGCTGCCGACAGTGGGGTTCGAACCCACGATCTCCCGAATACTGGATACTCGCGGCACTTAAGCGACTGCAGCTATCGAGCTCAGTACTACAGTGCTCAAGGAAGGGTTTTGCATATTCACCTTTAGTTAACTTTTTACTTTGCTATCGTGTATCTACATAGAGTTTCTCAAAAACCAATAAGCACTCTTTTATAAATGTTTCAGCGAAGTCCTTGTGGCAGTTTTACAAGAGAACCTTGCGTTGGCGACCCATCCTTGGTTGATGAGCAACGGTTTGCTTCTCTCTGAGTGTTTCCCAAACTCTGGAAACATCACTTTGACTAACATTAGCGGCGACGTCCATTTGTCGCCATCATTGCAGCAATGCAACAATTTGAATCACGGTCAGTAATACGTTAGACACTCTTGCAATGTTTAACTCATACTACACGCATCGTCTATACACCGTTGACCCTACATGTGGTATTATACCAACCGGCAAGACAAATGCTTCCAGTCAGGGAAGTATTGAACCTGATCTGGGTTCAGCGTCACTCAAACATTCGGCTACAGTGCATACTGTAGATATATACCATGTGAAATTGTATTACATGAAACTCTTTTTGAGCACTGTAAGTCTGGTGGATACTTTTTTGGGACACATTCATTCTTTACCGAAGCATCCACTAAGGGAACAAAACGATATGCATATTATACGTCAAAAGATAATATCCTCGTGCTTCTTTTCTAAAGAACTCAATTCGCCCATTTGTCACATTCGAAATTAACCAACTACTTTTTCTGGTGAGTAGATATCCGATTTTCAAATTGTGTTACTTTTTGAATGTGTACCTTTGCAATAAAACAATATTGCTTATTTCACGTATGCTACTCTATTTTATGCCATATAATATTTTGATAAATCTCTGCTATGTTTTATGCAGCTCTGACACTTAATTAATGGAACATTTTCTCGTATCGTATTTCTTTATTTTCGGACACTAGTTTGTAAGACTTTTACTGTATATTAGTCTAACAAGTTTCACTTACCGCAATGAAACGAAACATCAAGAATCTAAACAATATTTTTTTGGTTAAGTTCTACAATTATTGTTCGTGTTCCATGTCGAGAAGAAATTGAACTGTCTGTCTGTCTGTCTGTCTGTCTGTCTGTCTGTCTGTCTGTCTGCCTGTCTGTCTGTCTGTCTGTCTGTCTGTCTGTCTGTCTGTCTGTCTGTCTGTCTGTCTGTCTGTCTGTCTGTCTGTCTGTCTGTCTGTCTGTCTGTCTGTCTGTCTGTCTGTCTGTCTGTCTGTCTGTCTGTCTGTCTGTCCCTTGTTCCGTTTCTCTACGGGGTCGGGTATAAAAATGAGAAGAATCTTCGTAACGAGATTTTATGGCTGGATAATACTTCTGATATCAAAATAATTAGAGGAGTTAAAGACATTAAATAAATGCCGTGATATATAATAGATATATGATATATAATTAGAAAGAGCTTATCATCTTTGTAAGAACATATACAAGTCTAAATCCCTCTCCGTGAATCTTAAACTTAGACACTACAACACCGTAGTAAGACCATCTGTACTGTATGCCTCAGAATGCCTAAACATGACCCGGAAAGGACAACTCAGTGAAAGAGCGAAAGATCCTCAGAAGGATTATGGGTCCCATTAAAGAAGGAGATGGCTACAGAATCAGGCACAACAAGGAACTATACAGTAAAATAGAGAGCATTACAACAGCTATGAGGAAGAGAAAACTAATCTTCTATGGTCACGTAGTCAGGATGGACATCCAGAGACTCACTTCAAGAATCTTCAACACTGTATCTAGAGGGAAAGCAACAAATGCCAAATGGACGAATTCAGTGCGGAAAGACCTAAAATACCTTAACATTGATCACATTGACATTTACAACCGAGATAAATTTAGAAAGTTAGTCAAGACATCTGACTCTCTCCAGTCACTAACAACTAAATCACTGCGTCCAGGAGTAGGAGTGAAATGGACTCAAGAAAGAAAAGACATCCATAGCGCTAGAATGAAGGAATACTGGGCTAAGAGGAAGAAAAGAGTTCACCAGAGTTAAGAACCACGTGGTCCATCGTAGGCCTAAACGAAGAAGAAGAAGTAGGAAGGGAGGGGGTGAAACCCGGTGCCGGCACATGGTCTACCTATGTCGAATAGCAACATGGTTCCGAGACGAAAATGTACCATACACAACAATTGATAGAGAATCTGACACCTGGGCGACAGCCCTAAATGCATATCATTGATGACTGATTGATAGCATCACCCTAAATTATGGGAAACCAAAAATAACATTGATGGCACTAAAATGAGGCTTACAATGAAGGATGAGGAGTGAGGTAGTTTGCCATTGCCCTCCTCACTGGGACAGTATGACAGAGCGTATGAGTAACACTCTTCATAACACTCAGACACAGGTGGTGGTGGTGGTGGTGATTACAAATTTAAGAGGAAGTACAATTAGGCAACTATCTTCTATATGACACTAATCAGAAAGAAAAAAGACAATTCGAAAAATGGTATCAGCCAAAGAAAGACAAGGACCACGAAGGACGTGAAAATGAAAGACTCCATAAGATACGAATGCTCTAATACCGTCGGGCTCGGAAAATAACAAGAGTTGGCCAAGGAAGGTTGGATATGATAGATGAAAGTGAGGATCCTGGCACAAATAAGTGGAAGCAATACCAGGACTCAGCTGAGGGCTCCGTGGTCGCCAACCCACGCTCCTAAGTTGGCCCTGAGATCCCTTTTAGTTTCCTCTTACGACAGGCTGTGTTATTGTACTGTCCCCAACCACAGGGGGACTCAGACACACAAATCGTGCTCTGAATGTCATTACTCAGCCCAATTATTCCTGAGAGGCTTCCATACTGACACAGCCATGGATGAGATGGGGACTTCGGTGGAAGTTACACTTTGCTCTGGCCTGTGCCAAGAGATAGATGCAAAAATACTGACCCATCAAGAAACTACAGTAAAACAGGTGGACTAAATATAACGGAACAATATTGGCAAACTACTTAGTAGCATTCGTTTATCTCCAGAACGGAACACTAAGTTACAGTTTCCATTGCCAGGTAAAGAATTCAGTGTTAATTTTATTGATTCGATTCTGGGGCATGAAGAATTGTCACAATTTTTCTCTCGTACAAATTACTTACACTTATTCCAACGTTATCATCAAAAGGAACTTGAGTCGTCCAGTTGACATCATAGCTGTAGTTATACTTGCTAATTTTTCTCATCTTAATTTTGAAGTCCAATTCTCCGTTTCCAGGATCATCACACTGGTCAATTGACTTTATCTCAACGTCATATGCACCCTGCAACAAAATACGTATCACATCTAAAATTCCTTGTCGCACATCAGGTAAAACTCATGTTAACGAGACCAGTATATAAAATTATTATTATTATTATTATTATTATTATTATTATTATTATTATTATTATTATTATTACTATTATTTTCAAAATTATATTTTCTTTTCTACTCTCTTTTCTGAACCACAGTAACAGTTTAAGAATATAATAAAATAGATTATACACGGTGTCCCCAAAAAACACCGACAAGGCTTAGTATGGTGTTCGGGATGGCGGACTGGTCGGTTTTCAAGAAGGAGCCCCTGTCTGGAAATGTACGATTTGGGCGCTGGAGAGCGTCGAAGTTTGAGAACGGTTGTGACCGTCTGTTCCAATTTGGTGTCTTAATACGGAAGGTATGCAACCATTTAGTCATATGTGTACTGCGGATGGACGATCTCAGCCTAATAAGATTCCTAAGCATGCCCTACATTCCTGTACACAGTCCTACTGGGTTACTTGTGTACTGTAGTCTGCCAGCGCAGTAACGTTGTTAACAGCAGTGCGGCATGTATCAGTAAACAGCTACGGAAATAACAGCCATGATGCTTGCATAAGGCAAAGCGGACTGCAGTGGTAGAGCTGCTGCAAGACTGTATGCGGAACGTTTTCCAAACAAACGAACCCCACATCAGTCCACGTCCGCGGCCATCGAGAGGCGACTAAGAGAAACCGGACAGTTCTACGTAGGTACTTCCTGCCTGAGATTTTTGTTCATTGTACAGTAAAGTAGTAGCACTTTGCGCTTGTTACTTGCGAATACGTACTATCCCCATTCTACAGTTTGTCCTCTTGCACTACATGCATGTTTGGGCGGACGAAAATCCGCGTGCGCAGCTGATTCGAAATCACCAACATAGGTTCGGTATTAACATCTGAGTTGGAATAATTGGTGACCATATCATCGGACCATATCTACTGTCAAAATACTGACAGGACAGATCTACCTCACATTCCTACCCTATTGGATGAAGTGCCACTAAATGTTCGGCATGTAATGTGGCTGCAACACGACGGAGCTCCAACACACTTTGATGTAAATGTGCGGAATCACCTGAATGTCACATATGCAATTCCATGGATTGGTAGAGGTGCACCAGGTGGCCAGCACGGACGCCATATTTGACACCTCTCTACTACTTTCTGTGGGGTAGTATGAGGAGGATGGTGTATGACACTCCTGTAACGTCAGCGGAGGACCTTATTGCTCGAGTCCACGTAGCGATTGAAATTCTTCTTCTTCGGGTCATGTGGGTGAAGCTCGTCTCCACCGACGTAGACTCTGCAATGACGTAGGAGATACACAGTTCGAACCCCGTTTGTAATGAGCCCGATGTACTACTCATGTTGGGTTTACTGACGACATGTGAAACGCACACCCATCTCACACTTCGATGCACTACAGCGTCCAAGCCGTGCGTTTCTGGACATGGGTTACTTCTTGAAAACCGATCAATTTGCTTCCCGCACAACATACTAAGCGTTGTCGGTGGGTTTCTTGGGGCACTCTGTAGAAAGGATATTTACAATATAATAACAAAAACAGGGGCAACTCCCATTTTACAACACACGACTTTTAAGTCAAGAATATTACTGGTAACAGAAAGAGGGTTAAGATCAGTCTCTCTGTTAACAAGGTTATTCTTTCACTTAAACATTGTTTAAATGTAGAGAAAGAAGCTAGAGCTTCCTCAAATAAGTTACAATCAGAGGGTAATCAAATCCTCAGTTTTAGATTACTATACATCGGGAGGGTATCGAACCCTGAACTAAAGTTTCAATTTTCCATGGCCGAACGGGCATAGAATTCACATCACGTACCTCTAATTACACTTACGAGCTCACTAAGTCTCACATTACGTAACACTCGCTGCCCTTACGAAATAGGGAAGCCACTCACAAAATACGGAACGAAGGATGAAGAAATACAGGAGCTCATCCTTGACAGCCATGAAAAGGGAAGCGAAAGGTTAATCAAAAGGCCGAGAACAAAATGAAATCCCGTGACATGACTTGTCATAAAACCTAATAGGGCACAAGGCCCAGGACACAGAGGGTAAACCATACTACGTAGTGACTAAGGCAGGAAAGAAAAATGTCCATACATATATTCTCAAGCTATGCAGTCAGTACGGACCAATATGAGCATGATTACTTGTAATCAGAAAGAAAGTTAAAGTCCATAAAGCAAGAGAGAAATTTGCAGGTAAGGCAAGCTTAGTCACCAGAAAGCAAAACTGAATAAGGGAAACGAGGGTACACACTCGTACTTCCTTAAATTATACGGTACCAGCTCTTGCGGTTTACACTCCGTCCACTGATAGCCTAGAAACCTACATAATAAAAACTAAGAACCCTACATATAAACTCAAGGTAATCGGAGCACGCCCAAACGCGCTGATATATTCCCGTCACCACACGCAGATAAGTTTACATTTTAGGTTAAATTGTATCCTGCCTTATTGCTTCCCCTCCCTCACCCATCGTGTCCTTGGGAGTAAAACCTCACCTCACGTCGCACAGTCTCAGATCCAGATACTGTAGATACATAAAGGTTCAAGCTTACAGTATTTGTAGGGACAAGCTGGGTGCTGGTTGGTTGGTTGGTTTGGAAATGGTCAGGCAGTAGTGGTAAATTGGAAACAAATAACTCAAGCCAGTATGTGGCATACCTACTGTAAAATATGATAAGCAATTCTCAACTAAGGTGATCGCAATCAATGACCCTAGGTGGCACTCAGAAACAACAGTAGTGACACCTATTAATGAACATGAAATTTAGATAAAAGCATCCTTCAGTTCAGCCCACCACCGTGAGACTTCACCATTTACAGGCCTTAGAAGGAATGCCTACTACAAGGGAAAGGTCGTTCTACTTTTGCAGGCCTCCCCCTCCCTCCTAAAGTTTTCAATTCTAAATCAACCTGTGAATATTAGATAATTTTCTTCAAGGTTTGAAACTTTTTAGAATTTCTTGATGTTAAGTCCATGAAATCTGCAGATAAATTGATTGAAGACGGATGCAGCCTTTGCATAGTGCGGGCCGTTGTGTCCAAGGTTGACGGCGAGGAGAGCCGAAGTGGCCGACTTCCGTATCCGAAGTGTCAGACCCCCAAAGTACCCTGAGATACCAGCTCTCCGGTATAGTAAGAGATGAAGAGTTGTTGCCCTGTCCTCAACCAAGGACCTTGGCACCAGATAGCATACGAGGTGGTACGTTATTGTTGTGTCCCCAGACAGTATCGAACACTGCACAAGTTACCGTGACACAGAGAACCGGATGGTATAATAAGTTCATGGCCGAGCAGCCAGCTCACATCGGCTCTGACAGGCGTATCACGTCACAAATTCAGATGGGAAACACTAGCCACTATGTTAATTGGGGAACTGAAACATAGCACCACTCGGCGACAGAAAATGTTGTCGAGTAATTTTCTCCGTTGAACGTGGCTGCAGAACCTAGAAGGGAGGTGAGACATCATTGAGTGATAGTTTCAAATTCATGACAGGAAAGCTGGGTCAGCTCGCAGAATATAAATGTATGGGGAAGATATTACAATGAAATTTATAAACAATGGAAATTCTTACAATTAGGTTAAAACCTATGCACCCTAACTAAATTACCAGAAATTAAACAGAGAACAGACTATATACTGCACAAGATATAAATATGAAAAAGGCTAATCATGCCTTCAAAACATATTTAAGATGAGGTGCATACCTAAATCTTATCGCAGCCATATTAAACTTAGTACTACTTAGTACTAAACTTACTGTACACATCAAATACCTTATTGAAGAAAAGAACAGATTAAAGCATTTACGGTAGGTTTCGAGTTGGAAAGGATAACAAAATTGCATCAGAAACAATTTAGACAAATAAAAGACCGTTAAGCGGGCTTGATTTGAGATAGATGAGCCCTGAAATCCTTTTGCAACTCTGGATTGATGACCAAGTAGAGTAACAGGAATGAGAAAATCTAAAATTTTACAAGGGCCACAAAATCTGGGAGCAAGCTTACCAGACGCCGCAAAATTCCTAACAAACACCTTGTAACCAATCTTTAAGTTAGTGGATCGGTGTCCACGAACGTATCCCTCTTTCATTCTTCTAACGGAGGCCCTAAGGATATCTCTAGATTTTTCCATACATCCCGGATATAATCCAGATTTATTGTTGACCACAAGTTAGAGTGTGGCGAGTTCGTGACAAAATTGAACATCAGGAAATTCGACGAAATATTGTGAGATTCGTGAAGAGCTGAGTTAAATGCGAAATACATCCAATGTAACGATGTATCCAAGCGAACATGGCCCTCATGATGGAAAGCAATGAGAGCTGAACGGAAATTGCGACTAACTCGCTCTGCATACGAGGGCTGGGCATAATAGACTGTAGTTGTCATATGTTAGACTGACAGGTCAAATCAAATCTTTCAAAACAAGTTTAAAGGAAACACCTTCGCTTCGCTTCAAAACAAGTTTAAAGTAAACACCTTCGCTTCGCATTATCTGAAACAAGATATTGACAAGGTCCAAAAGCAGCGAAAATTAAATTCAGACAACTGATGGTGGACTGAGCAGTGGACAGCCTCGTAAGGAATAACGAAGAAATACGGGTAAGCCCGTCCACGCACACGAATACGAACTTACTCCCATATCCTTTAGATTTTGGGAAAGGCCACACGTAGTCAGTGTATTAGTGCCCCATAGAGCAAGTGGCTTGATGAGAAGATAATAGACCTAACTTAGTATTTAACGATGACTTGCTAACCCGACAAGTTTTACAGGTCTTGACCAGCTCCCTTATCTCTCTGTCAATAGATTTCCAAATAAAGAGTTCTCGAATTTTTTCTCGTGTCTTGAAAATGATAGAAAAAACTCGCAACGACCCCAAGATCTAAGAGTACGATATTGCTGTACTGAATCAGCCGAGGCAGATGACCAACGATGGAACGGTAAGTTAAAGGGTTCAGTACCATTACGCCTACGATAGTAATGAGCTCCATGCCTAACGAAGAGAAAAGGACAGTAGAGTCAATTATGTGAAACAGGAACTACAGTATACAGCAGCTGTAGATAACCAGAAAAACCTGGTAGAACCACCGCGTTGTGACAAACGTGAGTCTGCAATTGTGCAAAGTATTAAGAATAAAAGAAGAAGAGTTAAAGTATTTATTGCGAATAAAAGTCGATTTAATGAGAGGTATGAATCAATATGATAGGACGCAGAAGTACCTCTGATCGTACTGCTGTAAATGAGAGAGCTGCACGCAGACACTTGTCTGCTCTTTTCTGGTAGGTATACACTAGAAGATAGATATGGAAAAGGGAAAGAAAGTATAGTCATGTTGAGTAACAGGAACTATATTATACAGAAACAGATACCGGAGATCTAGGAAAATCTGGTAGACATAAGACCTATACCGTTGTGACTGAGGAAGTGGATGCACAGTTTAGACATTCGAAGGATAGTGGGTTCGAACATCACTATCGACAGCTCTGAAGATGGGTTTCTGTGGTTTCTCATTTTTACACCAGGCTGGGGCTGTATTTTAAGTTAATGCCATGATCGCTTCATTCCCACTCCTAGCCCTTTCCTCACCCATCGTCACCGTAAGACCTATCTGTGTTGGTCCGACGTAAATCAAACTGTAAAAAAAGATAAATAAATAAATGAATTAGCGTTGTCAGCAAACTGAGCCTGAAAAGGTGGAAAGTATTAAAAATTAAAGATAGAAATAAATGAAAAGAACATGTGTATGGCGAACAAAGTTAGTTCAATGAACAGCGTAAAGTTGTCTTATAGAATGCCGTAGCACGTCGGATCATATTGCATTAAATGAGAGAACTGACAGTGTGCACCGTGAACGTTTCTCCCAGAATAACATCTTCTTCTTTCTGCATGTCTTACGTAGTCCGCCCAAGTGGAAGTTATAATGATCGCCTCATTCATGGGTCTGTCAACATGTGCTCTCCACCGCTTAAGACTGAAGAGCGATGGCAGCGTGGTGCTAATATCTCGAAAACTTTTGGGTTTAGGGCCTTAATACGTGGTTGTCGTTCGCGTCCGTAATTACCAAGATTCATTCCTTGCCTCCTGAGTCTTAAAATGAGCTTTGTCTCATCCTTGTACAACAAATGTGATTTTTACCGACATCAGCTATTGGGCAAAAGGTCTAAATCTAGGATAGAAGCTGAATTTTGAAAAATACTTTCTTAGTGTACATCCAGAGCAGAAGATAAACCTCTGTACCTAATTTCACCTTTCTAGGGGTTTTGGATCTGGAAATCTGGTGATTAGTTTGTGGTATTTGGCTTTTATAAAACAGCATATAGATAAATATCCTGACCCTCCTGTTACACCACGTACACAGGGCAGAATGAAGTGAAACCATAAACTTTCCACGTTTCCTTAGCACGTACTTACCCCCAGTTTGGAAAATGCCATCACATGGTAGGCTAAGACATACAAGATAATAATGCAACTGACAGTATTTACAGTAGTTAGCTTAACAGAGTCCATGTTCAGTGAAGTGTGTGCGACTAATTAATAACATGAATGCCAAAGAAGCTAAATTTTGCTTAAATAGTACGGCCATAACACACTTCAGCCTTCACGTTTGATAATATCGGTATCGCGTGGCATACAGAGAAGCGTATCATATGTGTTCATCTAGCTCCACCCAGAGAGTACACGTCGAAACAGATCTTCAATCTCTGGACATTCTATTAACTTCCTTCCACAAGCACCATTTAATATCCTGGCCTTGATAACGTCGTTGACAGAGACCATCACGAATGTCCCAGAATGGAATAGGAGCTGATTACCGCAGTGGCTTGGCTGCTGATTTTCAACCAGACGTCCAAGGATCCAATCCTGGTCAAGCCCGGTCAATCCCCGGTAGTTAATATCGTTTTCAAGATCACCCGTTGACAGGAGAAACATTCTACTTTAAATCTCTGGTAAAATAAAACAAACTAGAATGGCTATAGTGAACAAAATAGTAACTGGAATAAATTGAGGAGAGTTTATTCAAAATTACACCTGAAAAATTCAGGAATGGTTATTTACTCTCAGTGTAGACTATCTCTCCCAAGCCCACCTGGAAAAAATCAAGAAAAATCAAGGTACTTTCAAGGTGTAACTTAAACTAAATGTTGTCATTGGCTTCGTGCAGTTACGTCATGGATAGGGCCTGTCTGTGATGGATAAGTTAGTGTTACATATTATTTTATTCGGTTTCTTATTTTTATACGGTGGTTAATTGATAAAATTATTGTGTTTCTAATTTGTCAGAGACATTTCACGATTGAGTACACCATAAAATGAAATTAATCAAAAATTAAGATCGCAGTAGGTAAAACATCGTCAGAGAATACCAAATATCAACAAATATCGAAATAATTAATGCTTTTCAATTGGACTATCATGTGTTAACCCCGCCCCGTTCAGTAAGACAGAAAATCACATGGCGTATGATGCAGTACAAAATTATTGAACACAAGGAATATTTTGTGTTGTAACTTCGATATGTATGTTCTGAGTTATACAAAGACACGTTCGAAATGGGCAAGAAGAAACCTTCCTTTCCCGTATCGAGGCGAACTGACACCTAAACTTGCCAAGACTGCTGACATTAAGAAATATCATAAAGGTATATCCCCAAACCAATTATACAAAACTCTTTTTTGACCGTCTGGCACTAGGCGAAAAAAATGGCGAAGCTAGTGAGATTGATATTATTGTTAGTGTTATTAATTTCATTCTATTTTTATGTAGATGAGGAGAAGAATGACCCGAACTAGTCGGACACTCAGCTTCTCCAAGAAATAGATGAAAAGAGAAAACTCATTAACAACATTGAAAGAAGGCAACTTTAAATATGACGAATTCCTTTGCAAAGTCGTAGATAACAAAGGAAGAGCACGATCAAGTGAATCCTATTCCAGAATCTTGGTCACCGGAATGATCTGCGGCTATTTACAGCTTAAGCTAACTTCTCAAGGCAGAACTCTATTGTTGCATCAACAAAGCTTACCCTTTATAATATGAATGAATGAATGAATGAATGAATGAATGAATGAATTGATGTTTTACTTACCTTTTCCCACTCAGAGACAAATATTCTAAGAATTATCACTATTTTGAGTGTAATTAAAATTTAAAAAATTCCTTAGTAAAGTATTTTATTGGATGAGATCAATAACCATTTATTCTCTGACATTTTAAGTGTATTTTGCCACTTACGTAAGAGTCACGACTGTAAGAATTAGGATGTTAATTTGTTTGTTCACTTCTTCAACCATAAAAGAACATGTGGACTTCAGAAGGATAAACGAGATATTCGAGTCTATTTTAGAGTGCTAACCATTAGTGATTCAAGGCTAGTTCACGTCAGGCGGACAAGGATTCGAAATATATTGAGACGCTTTCAGGACGTTGGTCACTGAGATTTCGCCTACTCATTTTAGTCAATGAGAGTTCGTCCAGAACAGGACATTTCGGTCCATTGTTTCCCGCCCACTGATAATAGGTCCGCTCATTTCGTCCCACCAAAATCAACTCATTTGCTCCTATTCCAATTCGCCCACGTTATTTCATTTTATAATAACAATGTAAAAAACAATATGAATTGTTAAAGTTTACCTTGAGATGTCACTAAAATCCTGACTAACATTTTTAACACCCTAATAGCCACTCAACGTTGAAAAATAAATTCATCCATAGTGACTATGGTATTTACTACCATTATCATTCTAAAAGTAAAAATGGCACCAAATATATATTGGAGATAAAGGCAAACGGAAATACTCAACGAACGATGCACAACTGAAGCAAACATTGACGCTCACATTCATGGATAGGCCAAGCAGAACATATGAGCTCTTCCCAGTAACTTATGACTAGAGACGGGAATTTGCCTATTTGCCTATTTTATTCCTGTGTTCAGAAACGTAGGCTTTTGAGATATAAATCCGTTTTAGGGTTCTTTAAGCTATATTTCATTGTTTTTTGTGCCTATAAATGCCCATTTCAGGGGTTTGTGCCTATTTGGAGTATTATTGCCTATTTGATGCCTTTTTAATAGTTTTAAAGTAGCCGATTTTCTTCCAGTGCATTATAGAGTATTGTAACTGATGAGCTCGACAGTATTATCTTCTCATTTCTCAAGACCTGTTTATCCCACGAACAAAAATGGGAATTCTTGGACGTCACCAGAAATAGTTCTTGGGAAATTTCCGTCAGGAGAAACAAGGAACAATTTGACCTCGAAGCCTTCAACCCCTCCAACTTTCTAAGACATATGCGAGAACCAATCAACGTCGAACCCTTATACCTCCTCCTCGATGTGAACTGTTGTACTCGTAAGCTTTATCTTCAGAACGTGTTGTAATTCATTGTGAAGAAGTGTGTCTGTGGCAATGCCCAAAGAAAACTTACCGGGTGAGTTGGCTGTGCGCTTAGGGGCGCGCAGCTGTGAGCTTGCATCCGGGAGATAGTGGATTCGAACCCCACTGTCGGCGGCTCTGAAGATGGTTTTCCGTGATTTCTCATTTTACACCAGGCAAATGCTGGGGCTGTACCTTAATTAAGGCCATGATCGCTTCCTTCCCAACCCTAGGCCTTTTCCATCCCATCGTTCCCATAAGACCTATCTGTGTCGGTGTGACGTAAAAAAATTGTAATTGCAAAGAAAAATCGTCGAAGTCTTACTGGCTGAAGCGGTGGATCACAGGGAATCCCAATTTTACTACGGATGGAAAGGTAGTCTTCTGCCAATCTTGCTGTAAGGAGGTAAGTTCGTTTGTTCCTTTTATTTTTTTGTGGCTGAACTACGATCGCATTTCACTGTAGCATTTATAGGCCTATTAATTTACGTATTGTGGAAAGTTGTTTTGTGATGTATTAATCGTGAACTTTCAATAATTTATATTGCCAAAATGTAAATAATAATTTAATTACTGAACGAAGAGTTAAAACGCCGGTGGTTTCTTGTCACAGAGAAGATGAAAATTAAAAATCACTATTTTGAACTCTGATTCCATTCCCGTGAAAATAGAGATTTACAACTGAAATATTTTCTTTCTTTTCTTTCTTTTTTCTTTCTTTCTTTCTTTCTTTCTTTCTTTCTTAATCTCTTTACCCTCCAGGGTAGGTTTTCGCCTCGGACTCAGCGAAAGATCCCACCTCTACCGTCCCAAGGGCAGTGTCCTGGAGCGTGAGACTTTGGGTCGGGGATACAACTGGGGAGGAGGACTAGAACCTTGCCCAGACAGTCTCACCTTCTATGCTGAACAGGGCCTTGTGAAGGCATGGGAAGAGTGGAAGGGACGTCAAGGAAGAGGAAAGGAAGTGGCCGCGTCTTTAAGTTAGGTACCATCCCGGCATTTTCCTGGAGGAGAAGTGGGAAACCACAGAAAACCACTTCGAGGATGGCTGAGATGGGAATCGAATCCACCTTTACTCAGTTGACCTCCCAAGGCTGAGTGGACCCCGTTCCAGCCCTCGTGCCACTTTTCAAATTTCGTTGCAGAGCCGGGAATTGAACCCGGACCTCCGAGGGTGGCGGCTAATCACGCTAACTACTACACCACAGAAGCGGACTACAACTGAAATGTAGTTTTTTAAATCGTGAGCAACTTTCACCAGCGCTATGTGTAGGTTGGACGATGTCATAACGTGTTTAACAAGGCTACAAAGACTATCTTTACAAGACCAGGCCAGTGAAAAGACCGTTGCTCTGGATTGGTGAGGTCCGGTTAGGAACCGTTGTGCTGCGGGGGGCAAGCAGAGAGAGTCTGAGGTGCGTAAGCTGTAGCATCCCATCTAAAGTCTTGCTAAATTGTGACAAAAAGTAAGTTTATGGGCGCATGCCACGACAATTTCAAATCACGCGGTTTTCTAATTTCCAACGAGAGTGGCAGCTTTGTGGGCACACATGATGTAGGATCTATTGCAGGCAACAGAAAATAGTCTTCATGAGAGCTGACCCGGCGGCGAATAGCAACATATAAAATTTTCACAAATCTGAGATTTATAGTGCCTCCGTTTTAATTCTATATAAGTAAGAATACTGCTGGGGGAAGCTTGGTGAGTTTCTGGCCAGCATATAAGAAGGATTTTTCTTCTACGCTACTCAGGTATCGTTTCACGTCATTTTTATTATTTTTTCACGCGGTGAACTCGACAGGAAACTGTCAGATTATAACTGAACAATTTTGAGGACATATTTCCATGTAAATTACAAATTCTCTTGTTCCTACTTTAAAGTTTTGTACTAGAAACATCACCTCTAACAGTTTCTCTTTTTTATGAAACAAATGCATGTTTATACTGCCCGACTCGTTGGCTGAATGGTCAGCGTACTGGCCTTCGGTTCACAGGGTCCCGGGTTCGATTCCCGGCCGGGTCGGGGATTTTAACCTTAATTGGTTTTCAGCATTAGTAATCATCCTGGGTAGGGCCATCATTTTCACAGACATGCAGGTCGCCTAATAAGCCATCTACGAGAGAAAGACCCGCACCAGGCCTCTCCGGATGCTATACGCCATTATTATGTTTATACAATTAGCCTAGCTGTAGAAATATAAGAACATTGAAATTTAAGTCAATTTTATTATTTTCAGAGCAAATGTGAAAAGATACCATATACATCAATTTAAAAATACTGCGACGCATTTGACACGAGTACAGAAAGCGTTGTCATCGCAGCGTTTCTACCAGTCCACGGTGAACAGCGACCAACAACAATTTTCTCTAGACCTGTGCACTGCAATGGTGGGAGCTAATATCCCCCTGCATGAACCGGAGCATTTTCAAACTTTAACAAGCTGCCGGGAGCAATCACCGAGTTGGAGACGAGTGGTTTCCCCCGGTGGAGTCATTTGGGGTTGGGGAAGAAGTCAGGAAAAGTTTTGGCCGAACCTCTGAGAAGGTAGGCGCTATCAGCAAAAAGATCCATAAGGGTCCTGCAGCAGAATCTATGATGGAAAGTGAAGGTAAAAGTAGCCAGGGTGCTACGAGGTGAGGTAGATGAAGCGGTTGAACTAAAACCAGATGAAGTGGCTTCATTGAAGTTTTGTCCAATCACTTGCTGTGATGTTGAGATATTTCTCTCAGTACAAAACATTCTGTCCGACAGGAGAACAAGATTGTTACCGGAAAACATTGAAACGTTGATTGTTGTAAATTCCTTTTATAGTAATTATTTCATGTCTATTTTGTTGCCTATTTTGACTGTTAGTGCCTATTTATATGCCTATTTTGGCTAATTTAAGAGCCTATATGCCTGCCTATGTTAACTGGTTTTAGTGCCTATAATTCTCGTCTCTACTGATAACATATGTTGCCTTATGATTTATGCACTTCAAGTTGGACTATTCTCTTGTTTATCAAGACTCAACAACTGGGATACCTTCTCAAAAAAAGTTACGTTTTACAGCCAGACACACCACATCATTTCAACTGGTTATAATCTAACAGTGACTTTATAGGTGCTGTCATACGTTTTAGATGGTTATACGCACCATACCCTCATCATTTTAATGTTACATTTAAAATTTGCCTTAGTTAGTGCATTTAAATGTTGTATATATATATATATATATATATATATATATATATATATATATATATATATATATATATACACCTTATGTTCTACAAACCTCAAGCTGGACTACTTTCTTGTGTACATAACCTAGCTATTGTTACCTTCTCTGTTTTGCTTTCATTGTTTTAACTTTTGACAATTTAGCTTTCAACATTAATCCTTGTATTTGCTGCCATGTGTTTTATATTTCAACTAGTCATAGTTTAACATTTGTCTTGTAGGTGCTATTATGTGTTATATATTGCTATTCGATGTTGCATTTTGCCCAATTGATTTGTTGGCTGATGATGACGCTCAATGAGCGTCTAAACTAGTACCAACCTTCTCTAAACGTTATGTGATATATATTCACATCAGTAAACATTCATGGTATTGAAAAGGTGGACCTTTAACATTTTCATTTTACTGCTGTACGTATAGCATGTCTTTCTGTAGTGAATGACTTTATTGTTAGTGCATGACGCCGAATTATCCATCCTTCTACATATATAATTCTTGTTTTAACCAAGCAAATGCTCACCATATTCACTGTGCTTATTTCACTATAACATCACTGCAACATTAAGCATGTTTGAAAATGTCGTGTTTATTTTTAAATAAATCTTTAATTTGCAATAACATACACTATAATCTCATCAATTCATTGAACTGATAAGGGCTGACTGGCAAGACCAAGAAGTGGCAGCCGCCATGACAGTTACAGGCAAAAGTTAGTTCGCTGTGCTTCAATCAGGGGCGCTGTAACGAGTATGTTTAGCATTCTATATCTTTCATGTCGTTGGGAGCGGTGATGACAGTATACTGTGCCATTCCACTATTCCAGAAATTAAGCTCAATCGAACTAAGACGAACGCGATTACTAGTCATGAAATTAGACACAATGAATAAATTATATAAAATGTCAAGGAAACTGAGAGTAACGCAAAGTCGGAATGAATAAGATCTCGATGGCAGTGACCAAGACAAAATAGATAGGCCTATTCGAATTGTTAAAACCAACACTGTTTAAAAATCACAAATGAAAAGCTAACTCAAGGGACTGGACGTGTTCGGAGCAAGAAGCTGCATAAATCCTATGAGATATTAATATCGAGAGGAGAATTTAAGAAAAGAAAAATGTCTAAACAAGAATATATTAGAAGAAAATATATTTAAAAAGGTTAAATAATAGCGTAAAATGTTGAAATACGAGACATATAAATTGATTAACAGCGGCATAGAAAATCTACAAAGGCAAGGCCGTGAATATAAAAGCAGATATTCAATACACCGCAGCATAAAAGATCAGTAATTAGAAAAGCCATTCTGTACGAGATAAACTTGAAATATTAGCATACATATTGGAGATCTAATAGCAATTGAGATTGTACGAAGCAATATTAAGCGGTATTAAGTAGTTAAATTATGTTCGAAGGCTTTGAAAACGATAATATGTCACAGCTGATTTCATCAATGTATTTAGTCTTTCCAACCGAGCTTTTGAGGGAAACCATGGCTTTCTAAGAAAATCTGATATCGACTATCTGGATGATTCTGAGCCGGACCGACATGGCAGAGATGACTCCTAGTGCCCGATGGCATCAAGCAGAATGACCAGAATCCTTAGCTGCGAAGGATGACCAAATGAACGATAGTCTGGAAAGCGACGGAAAACGTAAGTTTCTTTAACAAAATGTATATATCGATAAATAGAAACAAGGTTAGCAATTTTGAAGTTAGAGTCCACAGTAATAGATATGTGTTTAGTGTCTTCAGAATGATTTAAATGATATTAGATTATCGAAAGTGATTTATATGTGCCAAATATATAAGGGAATAGGTAGTCTTCACCAGAAATAACACAAACCCCAGTTAGGGAATGTAATAAAGTGACAATAACGTTTCAGTGAGAACAAAGAATCGTAACTAACCATGTTATACCGTATCATATGTGAAGTGAGGGAAACCTTCCGAACGAAGTTGAACATGGACTTCACGATGGAGAGCTTCGACCGGTGCCACAGGATTGGGCGGCCTCAGCGTTCAGCAGCTGACGTGGTATCTACAGCCAGGCGTCCTATAATAGTTAAATTTACCCGTTATCATGAACGTGACCGAGTGTGGAAGGCGAAGCGGTTCCTGAAGGGCACAAAGGTACTCATCACCGAGTCCCTCACCAAAACCCGAAAGTGCATATTAAACCTTGCTAGGGATCACTTCGGGCCATCCCGCGTCTGGACCCAAGACGGACGCATCGTGATTCACCTTCCTAATGGGACGAAAAGATCCATCACCACTGTCGCGGAACTGGACAGCATAAAAAATCTGCGAGATAACAGTGACAATTAACATGAAACAGCACAGCTCGATAGTGCATCTGCTTGTTATTCATAAGTGTTTTTGTAAGTGTTTCATGTGTGTGTCTGTGTGTGTGTTAGTGGTAGCCAGTGTAAGCATTTATCAGGATGTCGAGGTAAGTTGAATGCTATTTCTGTTATACTATTTCGTTAACATTCCGTTATTCAGCTGATCCAGAGCTCTGTACCTGACACTGACCATGGCAACATCCCCTCTCTCACCCCGTCACCTCTCACCAACGGGCTTGCACCTCAAACAGGCATTATCTCCCTCTTCCAACTGTTTACAGTGCTGCCATGTCAACGCACTCTCCCTGGTAGCGCATTTCGACGAAATTCAAGCCATAATGAGGGGAAATAATATCCATATTCTTGCTATTAGCGAAAGCTGGCTTACACCGAGCATACCCTCTGGTATGGTACAACTTGACCGGTATTCCCTCTTACGTCATGATAGATCCGATGGCAGAAGAGGAGGTGGGGTGGCCTTGTACTGCAGAAACGACTTAAAAAGCCGGGTGATATGTGTATCATCTAACAATGCACAGCTGGGGCCAGAATTCATGTTTGTTGAAGCATTATTTACCAACAGAAACTCTTTATAGTTATTGTATACAGGCCACCCAAAATAACAAATATGACTGAATTCCAATTTCGCTTACTTGACCTACTGCCTAGTTACGAGCATATCATTGCCACAGGTGACTTCAACATTAACCTACTTACTAAACCGCACGAAACTAAGCAATTTATTGACATGTTTTCTTCCTGTGATATGTCCATCCTCCGTTTAGAGCCTACTAATCACACTTACACAGAAAACTATGAAACATACACACGCTCATTGACTACATCGTGACAAATAACCCAAACAAAGTTATAACTCACAGCCAGATTCCAGTCCCAGCCATCTCCACTCATGACCTTATCTACCTATCCTACTCCCTCCGAATGCCAAAATATAAACCAAAGTATGTTATTTCCAGAAACACAAAAGGCATGGATATGGACGAGTTAAGACATGACGCTTACAATCTACCCTGGAATGACATACTCCTATTGGACGATATAGACGCGAAAGTAGACAAGTGTAACTCCCTTGTAATCACTCTGTACGATAAACACGCCCCTAAGCGACAGATAAAAGTTACTCGCCCATCTTGTCCCTGGTTAAATAATGAAATTAAAAACATGATGGCCCACCGCGATGCACTTTACCGACGCTTTAAACGAACTCGTGACCAAAGTGACTTCGAAAATTATCGGGTCCTTAGAAATAGAGTTAAACAGCTCGTTAGAAACCGTAAATTTACTTACTTGCAAAACATGACTGCAAACATGAATTCTAGCAGTGCTTGGAACACGCTTCGTTCCTTAGGCATAGGGAAACCTCGGCAACAACCTCATGTGCCAGACATACCACTCAATAAGTAAAATGAGTTTTTTACTGAAGAAAGAACACCATCTAATGTACTAAATTCCCCAAACTCACTACCCAACTCCGCTATTAACCCTTTACCTGACCAACAACATTTTACATTCCACCCTGTTACTGCTAATAAAGTTAAAAAAGTATTATATTCTATTAAATCAAAAGCCAGATGAGTGGATGATATCCCTATAACTTTCTTACACAACATTATTGGTGCTGTTTTACCAATTATTACCCACATTTTCAACTACTACCTTAAAAACAGAACCTTTCCTTCACTATGGAAACTAGCTAATATTATCCCTGTGCCTAAGAAACCTGACCCCTCCCTACCATCCGACTACAGACTGATTTCTATCTTACCAGCGATTTCCAAAGCACTCGAGCGTCTGATTCATGAGCAGGTGTTGGAATACTTAAACAACCATTCTCTCCTAGACCCATTGCAATCTGGCTTCAAGAAGGGACACAGCACAGCAACTGCCCTGCTCAAAGTGACTGATAACATACGGCACTCAATGGACCAAAGATTGGTAACAATACTTACTCTCCTCGATTTCAGTAGCGCATTTGACACTATAAGCATCCAGACCCTGTTAAACAAGATGCAATCTTACTACTTCGATCAACGAACTATTAATTTCTTTTCATCGTACCTCAAAAATCGCGCGCAACGAATTATAACCCTAGATCAAACCTCTCACTGGCTAACCAGGAAGGAAGGCACGCCGCAGGGTAGTGTTTTAGGCCCATTGCTCTTTATCTTGTACATAAACGACATTTCATCTAATTTACAGAATTGTAGCTGCCATCTTTATGCGGACGACTTACAAATTTACTGTCACTGTAAGACCTCTGATTTGCCTCATGCCATAACAGGCATCAATGCTGACCTTCAGCGACTTAATGCTTACTCCTTGAAAAATTCCCTCCTTCTTAACCCCTCCAAGACACAAGCAGTCATTATTGGCTCTCAAAAATTGTTGGCCACATTAAGGTACGAAACTATTCCTCCAGTTATACTGAATGGTAGAGTTATTCCATTCAGCCAAACTGAGAGAAATCTTGGAGTGACAATGAACGAAACTTTAAATTGGTCTGAATATATTAAGAATGTGTGTAAAAAATATTTTGATACTTCATTCGGTTAAAAGAAACAGCGATATTTTACCTTGTATTGTGAGATTCAAACTCATACAAACGCTAGCGCTTCCCGTCCTCGACTACTGTGACGTCATTCTGGTAGACGCAACAAAAGAGCAGACTTTGAAACTTCAGCGAGCGCTTAATTGTTGCCTTAGATTTATATACAGTCTGAGTTATGATACGCATGTCGCCCCATACTATCACACTATTTCATGGCTGAAACCTGACAAACGACGAACGTATCACATACTGACACAGACAGATATAGACTGCTCTCTGAAGAGAGACGACTATACATTTCATCCCAGCTTAAGCATTTGTCCTCCTTTCACAGCAGTAATACCCGCTCTGGTTCCTCCCTTTCTATTCCTGTTCATCGATCCTCTATTTACAACAATTCCTTTGTTGTGGCGGCTTCTAGACTTTGGAATTCCTTGCCGAGACTACCTGCTGAATGCAGCTGACTAAGTTGTATGACTGGAAGGTCGAATGAATGTGAGTTAGAAAATTGTAATGTATTTTTGTGTAGGTTATTATTTACTATAGTTGGGGACAAATCATGACGACCTCGCCTCACACCACTACTTTTCAGCGGCAGCTCGGTGTCTATTAGCGGCTTATAGGATTTACTACCTCTACTGCAGCCAGAGTTGCCAAATCGGCTACTGCACTCGACAGAAAGAAAGGGTAAATGCTACAGAGAGTGAGGAAGAAAGTGGTTTGGCAGCTTCTCCACAACAAATAAGGATCACTTAGAACTCGTTAACTCAGCAGGGTGCAGGGTGTGATTGACTACTGGCTTCGAGCTCACTTCTAGGAACTGGGGCCGTCATGTTTTGTCCCCAACTATATATAATATGATGTACTCAAACTCTGCTCTCAATGATGTATCACTACAGTGGTTAAGTGTAAGAAAGGGCCAAGAGCCCTAACCCCACCACCTACAAAGGCATAATAAATAAATAAATAAATAAATAAATAAATAAATAAATAAGTGTATAAGAGGAATAATTTTAGGATCTTCGATACGTAATGTGATATTATAAGTGGGGGTTATATGTTACCACTATAAGTTAGGATCTATGTTAGATATGGATTTGATATCCATATCGTATGTTAATGGTGACGTGGAAACACAAACATGAAATGTTATTATAGATTAAGATCATCGAAAGGAATTCTTATAAGATTGTTTAGTTACTCACTTGGATATTTTAACTTTATATTTCTACTTTGAAATCATATTTTGAATTATTATCATATTACATAACAAATATAATTGAGAGTAGATATTACATAGTGTCTTCGAAAGACGATTCTCTAGGAGAAATACCTAGAATAACTCGCACATTAGGTCATTTATTGATATGTTTGGCATATTTGAGAATATTATTACCTTGTTATTTACGTACAATGATGATTTGTGTTGTGATTATTGGGATTTGATTATTTGGACTCGGAAGACGGCGATAAATTATGTATGTAGAGGATTTATTTAATTGTTTGTTTTGGTTTTCCTCAGTATGTGAATTTTGGAATTGTTTAATTTGTTTGAAGTCGATATGATTTTAAAATTATTTGATTGTCATGGTAATTCTGGTGCATCCTGTACCACACGCGCCACGTCGGCGTGGGAGATTTCCGGTTTCGTAAAGTTGCACCAATTTCGTAATTTTTCTAGAGGCTTCCTAAATGTTCCTTGTCAGCACTATTTTTTCTGCGCTCCTATTGGAGAAAATAAAAGGAAATGTGATTGGTAGGTGAAGGAAATCATCGTACGCTCATTGGCCGTGGTAATATTTCATAATTTCCGGGGAGAAGCGTCGTCGCTGGAGCCTTGCTCTGCGAGGGCGTCTTTTCTGTTTGACCACTGAAGGGAACGGTCACCTTCCAAGGTACGGGTCTTCTTGGCCCCGCCATCCGGTAAGCACTGATTAATATTTTTTAACTTTTCTGGTATTCTGTTTCAAATGTAGTGTTTCATTTTATTTATCTTGCCGGAGCGTACCCGTGTTTCCTTCTGCTTCCAAATGTTATAATTATGACTTAGCCGTTTCGGTAAGTCGCTTCACTTTGTTAAGAGATAGTTCCCGTTTGTTGTTTTGTAAATTAATTGTTATACGCCTTTCGAAGTAATCCTTATCAGTAATATTTTTCTCGGGACTATCTCATTCATTCCGCTTCATCGTGGATTATTCATCTTTAGGTCGGGTACCCTTTCTCAGAAGTGTTTTTGAGGGGGCTACCCACCGAAGATGCTCTGCTCCATGATTACACGTAAATTATTTTTCCTTTTTAGATGTATCTCTTCACTTTAGTATAACGTTACCTTCCTTTATTTATTTCGAACTGTTTTGGGTTTTTAAAGGTAACGCCACGACAGTGGAACGTCATGTGTGATGTTCCGGTGTAAAATAAATTTAATTACTAAATGCTACCCTCATGTAAATTGTAATGGTTGTTGAAATTATGCCGTCATTATTTTAATTGTATCTTGGTTATTGCTTTATATATGAAATCGAATCTAACTTGTTAAGTAAAGTTTAGGATTACATTGACTTCGCTTCTTCAGTGTTACCAATACCTTCCACCGCCTGGATATGGTTCCCAGCCGTTTCCCGGTTATCCTTTCTTAATAGTCATGTTGGTGAAACTGTTTGTTTATTTCCTGTAATTAATGTGCTTGCAAGTTTAATTTCGTACATGTTGACGTGCCTAGTGTACAGTACTTTTGGTGAAAGCATTACGGTAGCAAACATTTTCTCTTCATTAAACCTATTAATTGTAACCTTACCCTTTGGAGAGGTTGCAGTATGAGATTGGTCAACCGAAACGCCTTTCTCGGACACGATATGGCCTAGGAAGGACATCTGAGGCTGTGCGAAAGTCACTTTGCTAGCCTTAAGGGTTAGTCCTGCTTTACGGAGCCTTTCAAGGACTTCATTAATATGAGCAAGGTGTTCTTCAAAGGTTTCGCTAAAAATTACCAAATCATCAAGATAATTATAAACGAATTTGAATTTAATGTCTGACAACACGTTATCCAGCAGCCGAGTCAAAACAGCAGCTCCCGTTGCCAGTCCGAACGGCACGCGCTCAAATTCATAGAGGTTCCAGTCAGTAGCAAAAGCTGTAAGATGCTTGGATTCCTCAGCAAGAGGTATCTGATAGTACGCCTGATTCAGATCAAAAGTGGTAAAAATTTTGGCATTAGCAAACCATGAGAAACAAGAGTGCAAGTCAGGAAGTGGAACAGATTGAAGCACAACTCGCTTATTCAACATTCGATAGTCTATTACAGGCCGAAAACCACCCTGTGGTTTAGGGACTAGAAATATGGGAGAAGAGTACGCAGATTTAGAAGGACGTATTACACCATCAGCAAGCATTTGGTCGATGATAGCCTTAAGGGCTTTCATCTTAGGAGGCGACAACCGGTACGGAGGAGAACGAACAGGTACATTGTCAGTTACTTCAATTTTATACTCCAAAACATTGGTCACACCTAACTTGTCAGTGAACACATCAGGAAATTTATCGCAAAGATTCCTAAGCTGGTTGGCCTGATCATCAGGCAAATGATCAAAGTCGAAAGCTTTTGGTTCACTTGTGTCCTCAGACACAGCACTGACATGATAAGGAAGGATAGGAGAACGGTTACACAATGTAAAGATCCTCATAGAAAACTTAAACTGGAACTTATTATATTGAAGATCCAAAACCATACCAGTTTTGGCAATAAAATTTGCACCGAGAATGAAAGGACAAGATAAATCTTTCACCACTACCACGGGCATTTTCCATGTGAAATTACGTATCCTAATTTTGAGATTCAGACTTCCAATCAAATTCAAGGAATTAGAATTAGCCGTATGGCAGGTTAAAGGCACAGGTGTTAAATCAGGGAACTTACAAACAGATTTCACAGAGTTATACAAATTTTCACTCATCAAGGTGAGGCTACTTCCAGAATCAACTAGAGCACAAACTGGTTCATTGTTCACTTCTAGGCAAATGTAAGGTAATTTACATGGAGGAATAGCAGAAATACCACAAGATTTTGGAAAATTGACACTAGGGTCAGACTGAAGCTTATAATCGACTACAGGGTCGGGTAAATCATCAACTAATTGACAGCGATAACAGACGAAACATGAAGGTACACTATAAGTTTTGGCACCAGGATCGGCGGCTAGTCATCTGGGATTACTATTACCAGAACGCCCAGAGCCGGAAGAATTGCGAGGACACTGTCTTGAGAAGTGTCTATTTGACCCACAATATCTGCAAGAACTAGTGGAGGGAGAAACTCTATTCTCATTCGGAATTGAATTGCCTAAGGGCTCAATCTTAGGACAGTTCCTTTGGAAATTTTGAAGTTGACCACCCATGACAGGTTTTGAATTGCCTAAGGGCCCAATCTTAGGACAATTCCGCTGGAAGTGATCCGTAGAACCACAACTATAACATGCACGTGAATTACGTGGCTTGGAAGAAGTAGAAACGGTACTAGTGACCTGAGAAGACGTGCTCATAGGAGGAGGAGCCAAGGCGACTCGTAACTGGTCGGCATACCTAATGCCTTCAGCAGAAACAGTAATAGCTTCCAACTGAGCGAACGTAGCGGGTCGAGGCGACAGAGCAAGATACGACCGGTAATTTGGTGCAAGACCCTCAATAATGCTAGCAACCATTTGAGACTCAGAATAGTTTAGCATGAAGATCCGAGCATTGAACTTAATGTCCTGGATGTATTCCGACAATGTTTCATTCAAATACTGTACTCGAAAATAATGCCTTTGAACCAAAGAAGACAAAGCACGGGAAGGAATAAAAAACTCAAGCACATGTGCATGAAATTGGTCAACTGTCCACTTTTCTGAAATGGCTCTTATGACATGCTCAGAAAGAGCTCCAGATACATGTGGATATAAGACTTGGAAGAAATTGTCACGACTTAAGGAATACACTACACTCTGATCTTTAAATTCGACCAAAAAACGTAGAAACACTATGACTTCGTCAATCGAATTAACGGTGAACTTAGATACACCCTTAAATATAGCAGTTAATGGGTGAGGTAAGTTTGAAAAAATTTGAGAAGCAGCAGGAGTAGTAGGTACCTGAACAGCACTGGATTGGTTACAAGAAGGCAATACAGTAGTAAAGAAATCTTGATTAGAACGCTCCTGGGATAGGGTAGGTGTACTAAAAGTGAGGTTAGGACTGAGGTTAGATTGCATAGAAACCGGCACAGATATTCGCATCTGCGACACATTTTCACACATCTGTGACACCCCTGAAGAATTTACTACAGGTGACGCTTGGACATGGGGATATCTTTGTACAATAGGAAGAGAAACAACTTGGGTCGCAACCGGAGGATGAGATAAAGACACAGTAGAATTAACAGTTCCCAAAGGAACAGTTGACATAGTAACTTGCGTACAAGAAGCACCACTATCATTATTCACGGGCAGAGAAGCACTGGTAAATACAGCAGGAGAAGATTGCACGGGAGTATCTTTAAAAGTGACCACTGCACTAACTGGTGAAGCAGTAGATACAGATACAGTGTCACTGTCACACGTTTCAGATTGGACGGGTACATTAACAATAGAACTTGAGCTAGGCAAAGAATTACCTTCCAGCAATCCAACAATTTTATCAGAAATATCACAAAACTGCAATAACAACGATTCGCACTCACATCGCTCATCTTCAGATAAATTATGCGCCAACAGATCGCGAATCCTGTCCACGTAATGCTGCACTTGGCCTTTCGCACGTGCTAACTGTGCATCGGACGGTTTAGAAGAACAAAATGACATAATAATGGCTTTATATTCTACAATTTTATCTCTAACAATCGACAAAGATGCGCACACTTCATCTGTTGATAACCCTGGGACGAAAACAGGTTCATTTAGCGATTGTTTCAACAAGATCGTGTCATCCTTAACCTTTCCTGTCGAATTCAACTTACGAATACGAAGTTCGTAAGCTAATTCCTCCTTCCTCAAATGGAACGGACCTGGGATAGCACGAGACATGTTGATAAAAAAAGGAAACTACGAGATAATACTTGAATTAAATTTTAGGTTATAACCACTGAATTACCGTCAACTTTGCTTCTTCAGCAACCACGCTCTGCTACCATACTGCAACCTCTCCAAAGGGTAAGGTTACAATTAATAGGTTTAATGAAGAGAAAATGTTTGCTACCGTAATGCTTTCACCAAAAGTACTGTACACTAGGCACGTCAACATGTACGAAATTAAATTTGCAAGCACATTAATTACAGGAAATAAACAAACAGTTTAACCAACATGACTATTAAGAAAGGATAACCGGGAAACGGCTGGGAACCATATCCAGGCGGTGGAAGGTATTGGTAACACTGAAGAAGCGAAGTCAATGTAATCCTAAACTTTACTTAACAAGTTAGATTCGATTTCATATATAAAGCAATAACCAAGATACAATTAAAATAATGACGGCATAATTTCAACAACCATTACAATTTACATGAGGGTAGCATTTAGTAATTAAATTTATTTTACACCGGAACATCACACATGACGTTCCACTGTCGTGGCGTTACCTTTAAAAACCCAAAACAGTTCGAAATAAATAAAGGAAGGTAACGTTATACTAAAGTGAAGAGATACATCTAAAAAGGAAAAATAATTTACGTGTAATCATGGAGCAGAGCATCTTCGGTGGGTAGCCCCCTCAAAAACACTTCTGAGAAAGGGTACCCGACCTAAAGATGAATAATCCACGATGAAGCGGAATGAATGAGATAGTCCCGAGAAAAATATTACTGATAAGGATTACTTCGAAAGGCGTATAACAATTAATTTACAAAACAACAAACGGGAACTATCTCTTAACAAAGTGAAGCGACTTACCGAAACGGCTAAGTCATAATTATAACATTTGGAAGCAGAAGGAAACACGGGTACGCTCCGGCAAGATAAATAAAATGAAACACTACATTTGAAACAGAATACCAGAAAAGTTAAAAAATATTAATCAGTGCTTACCGGATGGCGGGGCCAAGAAGACCCGTACCTTGGAAGGTGACCGTTCCCTTCAGTGGTCAAACAGAAAAGACGCCCTCGCAGAGCAAGGCTCCAGCGACGACGCTTCTCCCCGGAAATTATGAAATATTACCACGGCCAATGAGCGTACGATGATTTCCTTCACCTACCAATCACATTTCCTTTTATTTTCTCCAATAGGAGCGCAGAAAAAATAGTGCTGACAAGGAACATTTAGGAAGCCTCTAGAAAAATTACGAAATTGGTGCAACTTTACGAAACCGGAAATCTCCCACGCCGACGTGGCGCGTGTGGTACAGGATGCACCAGAATTACCATGACAATCAAATAATTTTAAAATCATATCGACTTCAAACAAATTAAACAATTCCAAAATTCACTCCACGATGAAGCGGAATGAATGAGATAGTCCCGAGAAAAATATTACTGATAAGGATTACTTCGAAAGGCGTATAACAATTAATTTACAAAACAACAAACGGGAACTATCTCTTAACAAAGTGAAGCGACTTACCGAAACGGCTAAGTCATAATTATAACATTTGGAAGCAGAAGGAAACACGGGTACGCTCCGGCAAGATAAATAAAATGAAACACTACATTTGAAACAGAATACCAGAAAAGTTAAAAAATATTAATCAGTGCTTACCGGATGGCGGGGCCAAGAAGACCCGTACCTTGGAAGGTGACCGTTCCCTTCAGTGGTCAAACAGAAAAGACGCCCTCGCAGAGCAAGGCTCCAGCGACGACGCTTCTCCCCGGAAATTATGAAATATTACCACGGCCAATGAGCGTACGATGATTTCCTTCACCTACCAATCACATTTCCTTTTATTTTCTCCAATAGGAGCGCAGAAAAAATAGTGCTGACAAGGAACATTTAGGAAGCCTCTAGAAAAATTACGAAATTGGTGCAACTTTACGAAACCGGAAATCTCCCACGCCGACGTGGCGCGTGTGGTACAGGATGCACCAGAATTACCATGACAATCAAATAATTTTAAAATCATATCGACTTCAAACAAATTAAACAATTCCAAAATTCACATACTGAGGAAAACCAAAACAAACAATTAAATAAATCCTCTACATACATAATTTATCGCCGTCTTCCGAGTCCAAATAATCAAATCCCAATAATCACAACATACTCCCCCCCTTTAATTTGGAGCACCGCTCCAAAAATAAAAATTTTGATCACAATTTTAGCAGTTCAGTTACAGCATAGTTTAGAAAATAACAAAACACCTTAAAAATAAAACGCTGAAAAACAAAGGAAAAGTGTCACTGAAAACAAAGGACATATAAGAATGTTCATAAAACACCACACTGAAATTATTTTCTTTAAAAAAAAATGAAACGTTCACTGAAAAAAAAAATTTAACACAAATAAGAGACATCTTTTGAATCGAGTTCTTGGTTTTTCTGTTTTATTTACACTGTAGCACCACGAGTTCTTGCTGTTGATGTGACTGACGACGCGGCCATTGTCTTCAGCCTCAACATTACAGTTCAAACTGGGTGACTGCGCACAGCCTAGCACGACTGGCGTCATTGGCACATCTGGTTACAGCGCTGTAAATTGACATGTCCAAGTATAGGTGATATCACGTGCCACTAATGGCCACGTCAGAGTATGTCTGGTAATTATTCAGAATCTTGGCATGGGATGATGGTCACCACCATGCAGACGGTTCCCTCTTGGATTAGGGACGTCAAGTTGTCAGGCAAGAACAGTAATTGTCATCTGTGCCTCAGGTCACTGGAATGCAGTGCAGAACGGCAGGGCCCAAGACATAATGTACCTCTCCACTAGGCACGACAGCAGAAATGGGGATGGTATCCCCCTCCGGCCACTGCAACAGAAATTTACCCGCAGCAGACAGGGAATATGAAGCTAAAGCCACCCTGGTGGACAAGAGCTTGGAGGCACCTAACCGGTGTCTCCTCGACCTTCATTTGGGAGGTTCCCCCACAGGTTTGGGACTATCTTAGCCCCTCCCATTCCGGCAAGCACTATGGATAACTTAAGATGAAATTTAAGAAATAGTTTAAAGAAACTCAAAAACTTTGCCGGAGTTTACCCTGATTCCACAATTTGACAATAATCCCTAGTTACGAAGATCATAATTCTACCCCACAATACATACTAAATTATATCTAACGTGATCATAAATGACCTTTCCATTACAACTAAAGAGACTAAACTAAATCATAAACTATAAAACCCGAAAAATTGTGCGCACTAATTAAAAATTTGCTTACAACTAATTCCTTATCACTACCCCAAAACAAAATAGTTTCTAAAGTATTATCTCATAACTAGGGAATTTTTATCTGAGATAAATGCACACGGCTGATCCTCTTTCTTTCAGGATCACTGACTAACAATGATACAGGGGTTAAAAATTTCAAAATTGTGCAGGGACCTCGAAATCTGGGGGATAACTTGCTTATTACATGGTCCGCAGCACTACTAATGGGATGAGTCTTTACATAGACCTGGTCACCCACAGACAGATTGTGCGGTCTTCGCCCGTGATTATAGTTACGTTGAACTTTAGCGTAATAAACCTTCAAATTTTTACGCGCACGATGCCAAGCAGCACGGATCGTTTCTGGATTAGCGACATCAGGCAGGAGATCGTTAATGGACCACAGATTAGAAAGTGGAGAATTAGGGGTGAACGCTAGCATCAATGAAGCAGGAGTTTGCTTGTGACTTTCATGAACAGCAGTATTGAAAGCAAATGATAGCCAATTAAGTGAAGAATCCCACTTTGAGTGGTCAGAAGAATGGTATGCAATAAGAGCAGATCTTAGGTTCCGATTAACTCTTTCAGCATAATTAGGCCTGGGATAATAAGGTGTTGTAGTCACATGAGAGATAGATAGATCAAAACAGAAATTACGGAATTGCACAGATGTAAAAGCTCTAGCATTATCACTCACCAAAAATTGACAGGGTCCAAATGAAGCAAAGATCTGTTTTAAGCAAGAAATAGTAGTACTAGCATTAGCCATGCGAGTAGGGAACAGCCATGTAAAACGCGAGAACGCATCAACACACACAAGTATGAAACGATGGCCGGTCCGCGAACGCGGAAATGGCCCAATGTAGTCGATAAATAGTCTCTCCATTGGGCGAGAAGCTTGCTCAGATGACAACAGACCAAGGCGGGTATTAGGAGCGGGTTTACTGATGTTACAGGTTTTGCAAGATTTAACCATAGTACGAATTTCACCATCCATAGATTTCCAAATAAAATGCTTACGAATTTTCTCCCTAGTTTTAAATACACCAAGGTGTCCGCCAACAGGGGATTCATGGAAATATTTGAAAAGAGCAGGGACTAGATTAGAAGGTACAACAATTTTGGGGTCTCTGCGCCCACGAGCAGGACAACACAGAACACCATTTTTGAGGGCATACGGTTTGACATGTTCACCAGATTTAATCCTGTCAATAATACCCTTCAATTCAGGATCGTCTTCCTGATGTTTAGAGATATCTTTGAAAAGGACAGGGGAATTGGTCAAAACCACATTAACAAAGGCCGAAACTTGTTCAGGAGAGGGATCAGCGGATTCTAATTGAGGATCAGAACTGCCAGGGTAGAACATCCTACTAAGAGTGTCGGCAATGACATTTTGAGTTCCACGAATGTGACGCTCTGCTACCATACTGCAACCTCTCCAAAGGGTAAGGTTACAATTAATAGGTTTAATGAAGAGAAAATGTTTGCTACCGTAATGCTTTCACCAAAAGTACTGTACACTAGGCACGTCAACATGTACGAAATTAAATTTGCAAGCACATTAATTACAGGAAATAAACAAACAGTTTAACCAACATGACTATTAAGAAAGGATAACCGGGAAACGGCTGGGAACCATATCCAGGCGGTGGAAGGTATTGGTAACACTGAAGAAGCGAAGTCAATGTAATCCTAAACTTTACTTAACAAGTTAGATTCGATTTCATATATAAAGCAATAACCAAGATACAATTAAAATAATGACGGCATAATTTCAACAACCATTACAATTTACATGAGGGTAGCATTTAGTAATTAAATTTATTTTACACCGGAACATCACACATGACGTTCCACTGTCGTGGCGTTACCTTTAAAAACCCAAAACAGTTCGAAATAAATAAAGGAAGGTAACGTTATACTAAAGTGAAGAGATACATCTAAAAAGGAAAAATAATTTACGTGTAATCATGGAGCAGAGCATCTTCGGTGGGTAGCCCCCTCAAAAACACTTCTGAGAAAGGGTACCCGACCTAAAGATGAATAATCCACGATGAAGCGGAATGAATGAGATAGTCCCGAGAAAAATATTACTGATAAGGATTACTTCGAAAGGCGTATAACAATTAATTTACAAAACAACAAACGGGAACTATCTCTTAACAAAGTGAAGCGACTTACCGAAACGGCTAAGTCATAATTATAACATTTGGAAGCAGAAGGAAACACGGGTACGCTCCGGCAAGATAAATAAAATGAAACACTACATTTGAAACAGAATACCAGAAAAGTTAAAAAATATTAATCAGTGCTTACCGGATGGCGGGGCCAAGAAGACCCGTACCTTGGAAGGTGACCGTTCCCTTCAGTGGTCAAACAGAAAAGACGCCCTCGCAGAGCAAGGCTCCAGCGACGACGCTTCTCCCCGGAAATTATGAAATATTACCACGGCCAATGAGCGTACGATGATTTCCTTCACCTACCAATCACATTTCCTTTTATTTTCTCCAATAGGAGCGCAGAAAAAATAGTGCTGACAAGGAACATTTAGGAAGCCTCTAGAAAAATTACGAAATTGGTGCAACTTTACGAAACCGGAAATCTCCCACGCCGACGTGGCGCGTGTGGTACAGGATGCACCAGAATTACCATGACAATCAAATAATTTTAAAATCATATCGACTTCAAACAAATTAAACAATTCCAAAATTCACATACTGAGGAAAACCAAAACAAACAATTAAATAAATCCTCTACATACATAATTTATCGCCGTCTTCCGAGTCCAAATAATCAAATCCCAATAATCACAACAATTTGCTTTTAAAGATGAATCAATATCAAATATGATAACGGTTAATGCAATAATTTAATGTCAATAGAATCAGACTTGTGTTGTCGATAGAGAAACTTACCGTTTTGCGGAAGCTTATCTTGAAATGCTAACAAAACGAAATATTAACATTTTCCGAACGAATCTTGTCCTAAACCAAAAATCAATGAGAAATGATGCAAAGAAAGATCTTTCAAATTAGTTTAACCAATAACCTCCCATGCTAAAATGCATTTTATTTTCTTCATGAATGTTTAATTAAATATGAACAATAACTCATTTCAATTGTGATAACAACATTATCAATGAAAATGATATGAGCTAGATGGTTAGTACTTTCCAGAAGAACAAACATCAATTAATTTCCACAATTTATAATTTTTATCTACGTAATTATTTCTTGAATAAATGTGAATAGTTATGATGTGCTATTTGAAGTCTTCCGTTATAAAGAAGGTCAATTTAGACTTAAGTAGTTGAATTATCGGTTTTCTTGTAATTTAATGATACGTCAGATGGAGATATCCATCAATCCTGATGAGAGATAAAAATCTTTAGCGTATCAGCGTTGTCTGGACCCCACGTTAAAACTATTAATGAAGATTGAAATAATGAACCCTGAGATCTGGTCGGGATTTCTTTACGTTACCTATCCTGGACGCTGGAATTGCGTAATAGGAAGCACGAAGTCAGTCACGATGACATAAAATTGTTTAACTGTAAAAGTAGGGTAGAGAAAGGAATATAATTAAGTCATTTGATTGATTGATTGATTGATTGATTGATTGATTGATTGATTGATTGATTGATTGATTGATTGATTGATTGATTGATTGATTGATTGATTGATAGATAGATAGATAGATAGATAGATAGATAGATAGATAGATAGATAGATAGATAGATAGATAGATAGATAGATAGATAGATAGATAGATAGATAGATAGATAGATAGATAGATAGATAGATAGATAGATAGATATTTACCAGATACTGAAATAGGAATTACATCGTGGCTGAGTAATGATATTATGGACACGGAAATTTTCAATCAGTCAATCATTACTGACCATTCACCACTGATCTGTCGCCCAGGTAGCACGTTCCCTATTTTCCCACGGAAAAGTTAAGAATGAGGAACATGCAATTCTAGATGTAAGAATATTCTGTAACGATAATAGGCAACTTGAAGTTTTTGGGGTGTACATAGCCGGAAAGGCTGGCGCTGACGCTGAAGAAGAATTATCTTATAAATCAGCTATGTGCGGAACGACACAGAAAGGAACGTTACTGTAGTGAGTGATCTGAACTTACCAATGTTAACTGGGAAGGAAATGCGAACGAGAGAAGCACGACCCACAAATGTTAAATATGCTATTATAGGAAGGACAGCTGTTACAGAAAGGGATGAAACTAACTAGAAAGAAGAATATTCTAGACGCAGTGCTGATAAAACCAGATGAGCTCTATAAAGCAACTAAAGTCTTCGCCGTAGTTAAAAATGGATGTGATAGAAATGAATGTCGTAAAAGTAGGTTTACTAGGCGATGCACTATGGTTAATAAGAGAAGCATCAGAAAGTTTTTAAAAAGCAATCATAATCAATCGAAAATAGTAAACAAAAATGTAAACAGCCTATGGGATGGGTTTAAAGCAACCGTAGATGAGTGCGAAAATAGGTATGTACGTTTAAAAGCGGTAAGGAATGGTAACAACCTATTACGTTACAACAGGGAAATAAACATATTAAGAAGGAGGTGCAGATTAGAAACAAATAGAGTTATGAATGGTTTCGGGAGTGAGGAGAGATTGATGGAGCTTACTAGGATACTGCATTTAGCGAAATAATCAGCTGTAGATAACATGATGGCAAACGTAATTGGCAGCCATATGAATTTTTGGGAGCAATGGAGAGATTTGTACAGATATTTTAAGACAGAAACAGGTTCCAGGAAGGATATTCCAGTGCTCATTAATGAATAGAGGTGTGCATATGTGTGGACTTACAGTAGGCATAAGTATTCAGTCAGCAGTACAGTATGCAAAGGTAGTTGGATATAAAGTCAATGTCCACATAGAGGAGGCGACAAAATATACGGGCGAATTATTGATATTTACCTATGATAAAAAAAAATACATTTACAAAAAGATACACACGTTTAAAACTGCAAAGGCAGCTGGAATTGAAAATATCTCTGGATATATATAAAAGGCTGTGAGTTAGGATGTAGTGCCATGTCTGAAATACTTACTTGATTACCGTTTGCGTGATGGAGCGATACCAAATGAATGGAGAGTTGAAATAGTAGCCCCAGTGAAAAAAGGGAAAGGGGGCACATATAAAGCGGATAATTACAGGCCAAATAACTTGACATGTGTTGTTTGTAAGCTTTGGGAAAGCATTAGTTGTGATTATACTAGATAATTTCGCGAATTTACTAACTGGTTTGATAGCAAGCACTTCGTATTTAGGAAAGGTCATTCTAGTGAAGCTCAAGTTGTAGAATTCCATCAAAATATAGCAGATATGTTAGATTCAGGAGGTAAAATGGACTGTATTGCTTTTGTCTTATTTCTGTACATAAATTATATGAGTAAAGAACTGGAATCCATTTGCGGATGATGTTATACTCTAGAGAGTAGTAAATGGGTTGTAGGATCGTGAGCGACTGGGGGACCAAGACAATGTTGTGAGGTGGACTGCAAACAATGGTATGATGGTAAATAGGATGAAAAATCAAATTATACATTTTACCAATAGGAAGAGTCCTCTCATTTTCAATTACTGTGCTGATGGGGTGATAGTACCTCATGGGGATCATTATAAGTACCCAGATATTAATATAAGGAATGATCTTCACTGGGATGATCATATTAACGAGGTTTTTAGGAAAGGTTGCAGATCTATTTACATGGTTATGAGAGTATTTAGGGGTTGTAGTAAGGATTAGGATGTAAAGGATAGGGCGTGTAAGTCTCTAGTAAGACCCCAATTAGAGTATGGTTCCAGTGTATAGGACCCACACCACGACTACTTGGTACGAGAACTGGAAAGGCTTCAAAGGGAAACAGCACGATTTGTTCTGGCTGATTTCCGACAAAGTAGTAGTGTTACGAAACTGTTGAGAACTTTGGGCTGGGAAGACTTGGGAGTGAGGAGACGAGATGCTCGACTGTGTGGTATATTTCGAACTGTTAGTGGAGAGATGGTGTGGAATGATATTAATATACGAATGAGCTTGAGGGGAGATTTTAGAAGTAGAAGATATCATAACATGAAGTTGGAACTCAAAAGGACAAATTGGGGCACATATTAATTTATAGGACGACGAGTAAGGGTAAGGGACTGGGATAAACTCTCAAGATAAATACGGAAGTCGAGTCATAAGTCATGACAACCTTTTTCTTCTCGCGAACAGGAGACAACACGGAAAATCTAAGATATGCATTTGGAAACCTACGGTACGTACTTGCGTATTATGCCACTAGATGGTGTATGTAAACAACAGTGTGGGTCTAAGCAGGCCCCCAAGTTCAGTGTGTGAGTGAGAGCGTCACACAGTGGAAGTCAACAAACAGGAGCAACGATCGTATATTAAAATAGCAGTTCTCCGCGGCAGAAATGCACGCCAATGCCATGCAGAGCTGCGGGAAGCATTAGGTGTGTGACTATGATCTAACCCCCAAAGTCAAGAAGCCATTACGTGAACAACGGTTTCCTAACAAAGAGGACATTGTAACAGCATTTCGGAAAGAGGTGTCACACGTTAGCGATACACATGCAGCGAATGGTATTCAGCGCCTGCCCCACCGCTGGCCACGCAGAGTGGAAACCTTGGGTGATTATTTAGAAGGTCTGTAACCCGTGGGGACCTGTCCCTTGTACGTAGTCTTGTGTATTTGCTGTCTATACCACAATAAAACAATGTTTACCAATGGCCTGTGTTCTGTCACTTTCCTACGAGAATCTCCTGAAGTCAGAATTTGTCTTCAGACACTGTGCATAAGTACACGCCATATATTTCCAAATGAATATCTTAGCTTTTCCGTGTTGTCTCCTGTTCGCTAGAAAGAAAATAGCTGCCATGACTTATGACTCGGCCCTCGTATTTGATAAATTTTGCATGTTCATTGAAAACGTTTAACAAATGATAGGGAATATGTCACTTGGGTGAAAGCCCTGGATGCAGATCATTGATAACTGATGATTTGTTGACTGTATGAAGATTACGACACATCTGTACACGAAGCCTTTACAGTTCCCTACAATACGCTGACATTTGAGAATCGTAGCGTAGTTTAAATACGATGCTAACGCAAGTTTTTTAAACTCCGTTCGAACACATTATTGTCTTCAGTTATTTCACATTCGTAAGTACACCGTCTCACTGGTATAGAAGAGGTTTTATTAGGGGTGTTTAGAAATGCAGTAGAGTAGCACTTGAGAGAAATATGGGATTCAATAATAATTATAACAACTGTACGGCCTTACCTGCTATGTGAGTGTTACCGGCTTATGAATTTCGACATTTCAATTACTCCACCAGACGGAAGAGAAACTGGATCTCTAGTGGGCAATCCATTACTGAGTTTTCAATCATTCTTTCCATGTAAACACCGAATGTAATACAAGAGATCTTATAGAATAGAAAACTCCCTTCCCTTAGTTTTGGGTCACCTGAAACTCAGATGAAAGAGATACTTCTGCCAGCCAACCTTACAATTAGAGGCAGTGGTATGACTTAGAGATAACGTTCATTGAAACCCATGTTGTTCTTAAACATACATTTTATAATCATATTCGTGTATATTACATTACCGTATAATTAGATACGCAGCTTAAATATAACGCTAGCGCATGTGTTGTAACTCCGAACGCATTATTGAAGTAATTGAGTACTGCCACGAGAATACTATGCCTGCAACATTCTGCATAACCATGATGAAAAGTATGGTATTCAAGTAAGATCTGCAGTGTGCAACAGGTATAATGGAACAGCTGATGTACATATCTTTTGAAGACAGCTGAGTGCTTGACCTACTTCGAATTTGTGCGCACACCTTACGCCTTAAAATTATCTCGTGTCGTACTTTTCTTGTTCTTCTTCCACATTACGTAATTTTAAATTTGATTGTCGTACCGGTTATCAGGTGCGTGTTAATAAGTGTTCAGCATGGTGTTTCACTGGATTTTCTTAATATATTTTAGTACATTTTGAGTAACAAATTGTAGGTTACTCTTCGTTATTCGTTCGGCGATTTTTTAATGTTTTCTTCTGTTTTGTAAATCGGGTGTTTCGGTAAATTATTTTGCTAATTTCCAATTTCGTTCCTAGTCGCCTGCTGCGTAAGTATACTTCATTTGACATTATTGTTCTTACCGGTATGTGTTTGTGGCGGCATCAGGAAGAATGAACTCGCCCCATATACAGAACGCACCCTTGTGCACGATGCAACATTTCATCAGGGTATAGCTTGCAAAACTAGCGTCATTCGGCTGCGTGGAGTGAGCATGAGCATCACGCCTGTTTGTGTCTTGTTGGTGTAATCAGTGTAACCTATCTCACATGCAAAGGTGTACTAAAACTGTGTGTGGTGTAAATAAATCTTATTATCCATGAGGGCTGGTTTATTTATGAACGATGTGGAGCCGCCTACAACCAAGACTCCATAAATGGTGACCCCGAGTATGGAGAACACGCTCATACCATAACCTATCTTGGACCACGTGCTTCACCACAGATCACGGTATGTTACCACACTTTATTTCAAGGAGGCATTAGACTGTTTACTTCATTGGAACTACCACCTCCTCCGAGTATGAAACCAATTCGACAAACGACAAAAACAGTCGCCAGAATCCTAACGGCCGTCGGTGATACGCATCGCTTTAGTCCGCACGCGGCAACTTTACGCCACTTCTCTTTGTTACGCCGCATCTGCTACTCTTCAAGAACGCAACATATCATCTAAAAACTTGTATGTATATAACCTACGTTTTACTTGTTCCGGAATATTGCAAATTATTCACAACATAAATTCGTTGTGAAGTTGTACGAACATCACAAAGAAATGTATAGGCCTACAATGGACAGTACCTAGTTTTCTAACCATAGTTACAGTCTTGGTGTTAAATTGATGTACGTAATCCAGCAATCTTCTGTGCAATTTTCTTTCCCTTCTCGCTAATTAAGGCCTAAGATACAGACTACTCCACAATATAGGCCTACCTTATTTGCTGTTCAAACAAGTAAAATTACTTTAAAATAACCTACTTCTCATACATGAATTGTTGTACTATATACATATATAAATCGTAATCGTGCCTTTTAGTGGTTTCTAAGTTGTTACATTACAGGTACAACATACAGTTGCATTATATGGACATTCCTCAAGACTTAAAATGGACATTGGAACCCATGGTTTATGCTTAATATTTTCATACGTAACCAAAATCAGTGTGTAACATCTGCAAGATTATTTTGTTAACTTATAGTTTATATGTTTGTGAATCTCTTATCATATGCTAGGCCTACCTGCATAATATTTCGTTTCCAGCTAACCTATAAGATTGTTTCAAACCATTTGTAAATTTGTGCTTGTGTTGCTCATCCTCACATCTTCATTCACTTACACACACAACTACACATCGTATCTCTGACTACTTCTTTGTCACCTTGTCCGGTATTTTCAGAATTCTTTTTCTCCTTGCCCCTGTGTTGTGTACCCATCTTGATTATGGCAGAGGATCGATTAAAAGCTTTGGAGGAACAAAATAACAACTTGCAGAACCAACTCCAACAACTTATTGCTTTGACGAAGCCTTTGCAAGAGCAGAACGAAGCATTACTAGCCCGGTTCCAGCAGCATGAGTCTACTGGTACCGATGCTACATTTAGCAATGTTGGCCAAGTTGCCAAAATCTCTGCAAAGCTACCACCGTTTTGGTATGACAGACCAACTGTTTGGTTCGCCCAGGTTGAGACTCAATTCAGGCTCGCAGGCATCACGGCCGACCAGACTAAATTTGATAATGTAATTTCACAGCTTGACACCAAGGTCATAGCCGAGGTAGAAGACATTGTCATTAACCCCCCTACCACAGGACGTTACGAAAAACTAAAATCTGAACTAGTCCGTCGTCTTTCCGTATCCGAAGAGCAACGAGTTCGCCAACTTCTTGGTGACGAAGAACTCGGTGATAGTAAACCATCACAATTTTTACGTCACTTAAAGTCATTAGCCGGTAGCTCACTTCATGACGAAAGTATATTAAAACAACTTTTCATGCGTCGACTTCCCCAGCACTTGCAGGCTATATTAGCGGCCCAGTTAATGCCTCTAGCTGATATAGCAGAGCTTGCAGACAAGATCTTGGAACTTTCACCTACTGTCACACCACCATATAGCCACTTGGCCGTACATGCTACAGCTGCGCCGAACACTTTAGCTGCCCAGATGGAGGAATTGACACGTAAAGTCGATGCCCTGGCCCATAACCAGCCCCGAGGTACGAGTCACAGTAAAAGGAGATCTAAAAGCCGTGACCGTTCCCTTACGCCACAGAGCCGGCTTTGTTGGTACCACAAAAAGTTCCAAGATAAAGCTGTAAAATGTACTAGTCCCTGTTCCTGGCAGGCGGAAAACGGAACGAACAGCCAGTGAAGACGGCAACTGTCTGTTCTACATCGGGCCGCCGTCTATTTATTTTTGATCAGAATACCAAGGCAAAATTTCTGATTGACACCGGATCTGACCTTTGCTGTTTCCCGCGTAAGCTTCTGGGAAGCACTTGCAAAGCTTCTGGGTATGAGCTGAGTTCTGCAAACGTTAGTACAATCAGGACATATGGTAGCCTTTCCATGAACCTCAACCTTGGTTTACGTCGTGACTTTCGTTGGCAATTTGTCATTGCTGATGTTAGCACAGCCATCATTGGTTCCGATTTTCTGGCTTACTATAACTTACTCCCTGACTGCCGTAACAGATGCCTCCTCGACGGCACCACCGGCCTACACGTTAAGGCATCTGTAGCCTCTATCGAACAGGCCAGCGTAAAGACTGCTGCAGTATCCACCGACTCACCTTTCAGCATGTTGCTCGCTGAGTTTCAGTCCATTACTCGCCCACCTGGGATCCAACGTGATATTAAACACAATACTGTACATCACATTAGGACAACCGAAGGCCCACCAGTCTCTTGTCGACCTCGTCGTCTAGGACCCCAAAAATTGCAGATAGCGAAAAAAGAATTCGAGGACATGGTAAGGTGTGGTACAGCGAGACCTTCTAATAGTCCCTGGTCCTCACCCTTGCACCTTGCACCTAAGCGGGACAACTCATGGCGTCCATGTGGCGATTACCGGGCATTGAATGAAAGAACAATACCCGACCGCTACCCGGTACGACACATAGGAGATTTTTGCCATAACATTGCTGGGTCAACCATTTTCAGTACATTTGACCTTATCAAGGCCTACCAACAGATTCCAATTCACCCCAGTGACATTTGCAAAACAGCCATAACAACCCCTTTTGGGCTGTTTGAATTTCCCTATATGTCGTTTGGGTTACGAAATGCTGGACAGACTTTCCAGCGTTTTATGGATGAGGTCACTAGAGATTTAAACTTCTGTTTCCCGTATATCGACGATATCCTGGTGTTCTCACTGGATGCTGAAGAGCATATGCACCATCTCCGCATACTTTTCCAGAGATTAGCTGATTACGGTGTAGTCATAAATCCATCCAAGTGCGTATTAGGTGCAAGTGAGGTAACCTTCTTGGGCTATCGGCTCTCAAAGGACGGTACAAAACCTCCACCAGAGAGAATCCAGTCTCTCTTGGAATACCCTCTACCGAAGACTGCCCAGGGCCTCCGCCGGTTCCTGGGCATGGTCAACTTCTACAGATGTTTCCTACCACATGCGGCTGAATTGCAGGCGCCGTTGGTGAACGTCCTAGCCAATTCTAAGCTTAAGGGTTCTAAACCTGTCCCCTGGACTCCAGAATTGCAACGTGCTTTCCACGAATGCAAAGAAAGCCTAGCGCAAACCACTCAACTCGCTCACCCATTGCCAGATGCGCCTCTAGGTCTCTTTACCGATGCATCAAATACTCAAGTTGGAGCATGTTTGCAACAGAAATTTGGACACCATTGGCAGCCCCTAGCATTTTTCAGTAAGAAGCTTTCAGCGCGTCAAACAACGTGGCCGACCTATTACAGGGAACTGTTAGCTGTGTACGAGGCTGTCCAGCATTTCCGCTATATACAGGAAGCACAACACTGCACCATATATACGGACCACAAGCCTCTGCTTTATGCATTTTCTCAACGCAGAGAAAAACTACCCCCAGCCAAACTAAATCAGCTGTCCTTCATATCCCAGTTCACAACTGATATTCAGCATATAAAGGGAGCAGATAACGTTGTCGCCGATACAATGTCTCGTGTTGAAGCCATCTCACTAGAAGATGACTATGCTGCGCTGGCTCGATCCCAAGCGGACGATGACGAACTCAAAGTCTTATTGCATGGTGCTACGCCGCTGACATTAGAAAAAGTAACCCTTCCGGGCACCACGACTACCATCGTATGCGATACATCAACAGGAAAACCTCGTCCGTTCCTGACACTTCCTTTTCGACGCAAGTTCTTTGACAAGCTCCATAACTTAAGCCACCCAGGTATTCGAGCCACCTCTCGTCTAGAATCAGATAGATTTGTTTGGCCATCTATTCAGAAAGACACTCGTGCCTGGACTCGTGCTTGTTTGTCGTGTCAACGCAATAAAGTGACGAGGCATAATATATCTCCTTTGGGGAATTTCGGTGCACCCACAGGCCGTTTCAGCCACATTCACTTGGATATTGTTGGTCCACTGCCTGTCTGCGAAGGCTATAATTATATCCTCACTGCTGTTGACAGATTTACTCGCTGGCCAGGGGCATGGCCAATGCACAGCATCACTGCCGAAGAAACAGCCGATACGCTAATAAGTGGTTGGATCTCCCTCGTATAACTACTGATCAAGGAAGACAATTCGAGTCTACACTCTTTCGCAGACTTATGACACAATTTGGTACAACAAAAATCCGTACAACCAGCTACCACCCATCCGCTAACGGTATAGTGGAGCGTCTTCATAGACAGCTAAAAGCTTCTCTGATGTGTCATAGTGCAACGTGGATAAAAGCCTTACCCCTAGTGTTACTTGGCATGCGTGCGGTTCTAAAGGCGAAGATCTGAAAGCTTCCCCCGCCGAACTAGTTTTTGGGGAGCCTCTACGCCTCCCTGGAGAAATGGTTACTTCTTCGCCCAGTTCTCCTACTCCACTTGACCCTTCTGATTTTGTAAATCACCTAAGGAAGGTAATGGCCGAACTAAGACCTGTTCCTGCCTCCCGCCATAGTCAAGAGAAAATATTCGTCTTCAAAGACTTGGCAACTGCCTCCCATGTTTTCCTGAGAGTTGATCATGTGAAGCCTCCCTTGCAACCCCCATACTCTGGTCCTTACCCTGTAGTCAGCCGTAATGAGAAGACTTTGACGCTAATGATCGGAAACAAGGAAGTAGTAGTGAGTACAGACCGTGTTAAACCTGCATACATAGAAACAAACCTTGCTCTTCCTACCCGCACCAACACACCTGACACATCTGCTACCCCCATTTCATCCGGTCAACCTAGCACTTCTTTTACACCTGACTTACCTGATGCGTCATCACCACCCAGAAAGTACACAACACGATCAGGACGCAGAGTTCGCTTTGCCAGTCCATTCGATTTGTGAACTTTCCTTCTTCGTGGGGGGGTGATGTGGCGGCATCAGGAAGAATGAACTCGCCCCACATACAGAACGCACCCTTGTGCACGATGCAACATTGCATCAGGGTATAGCTTGCAAAACTAGCGTCATTCGGCTGCGTGGAGTGAGCATGAGCATCACGCCTGTTTGTGTCTTGTTGGTGTAATCAGTGTAACCTATCTCACATGCAAAGGTGTACTAAAACTGTGTGTGGTGTAAATAAATCTTATTACCCATGAGGGCTGGTTTATTTATGAACGATGTGGAGCCGCCTACAACCAAGACTCCATATGTTCATTTAACATTTTCTGTCAAGTCGTGTTTTGGCTCAGTGTTATGTGTAAATTTCTAGTCGTCAACTTTGTAACATTACATGTGTTTTATTGTATTTCGGGCTTCTACTATAACTTGGTTCGATTCTGAGTAAGTATAGGATTAATTAGGGCGTTCCTCTAGTCAGTTGTTAAATTGTTAAACCAAATAAGAAATTATGGGTTCTCTTAATCTGTCCGAAGATTTTCTTAGATCATCTGTGAGCTTTCTAATCGTGCAATTTTCCATTTCTTCGCCGTTTATATTTTATTTTATCCTCTGCATTCATATATTTGGTAGGAAGGATATTTATTAGGACCTGGACAGTCTCATAGGTTGAAACGATACAAACCATATTATTAGACCAGGTAATGCTGAGGCCGTAATGGCAATTTTGATGGGTTATGGTTGTGCACCTGTGCTCATGACATGTATTTGACGTCTGTCATTCATCTAATATGAGATTCGTTTGCAATCTATTTTCTTGGTATTAGATGGTTAGACGTAGGATATTGTCCATTTATTATTGTGAATTATGTGCTAGGAGGGTTTTCTTCAAAAGTTTGGTTTGTTTAGAATTACCCTGAGCTGTTTATTTCATTTACATCGCAAGTCATATGATTTGTCCAGTTATTCTAAATTCATCGTAAAATGTTGTGGTAAATTTGCAGGTGTTACAGTTCAGTAAAAGATCTGTAATTAATAATCCTTAACTACTCTGTCTTTATTTTAATTTTCATGGTTATTAATTCTCATTTTATCACTTTCGGAAACAACGTGTCTTCTAAATTAATTTGCTCACTTTGCTGGATTATGGGGTCTTGTAGGCTGAGTAAGGAATGTTTAATTCGGCATTGAGCCTCGTCATATCTGCATCAATGTTTTTGTATGTATGTAAATGTCATTTGTACTTGTCCTGAGAGCCTTGGGAAGGTAAGTGAATTAAGACTTAGGACTTAAGGTGCTGAGAGTTTATCGCCCTCCTGGGAGTACGATACTGCTCCTAGGATAGTGATGTGATGAAGTGACTCCGCCACTGGGAGATACCACGGAAATCTCAGTGCCAGTCCCAAGCCTGGACAAAGGAGGAGGGTCAATGGTTGGTTATTGAGTCTCAGTGTGGGCACCAATGCCGAGTGGGTGTCTACAGTAAATACTGAGAAATGCTCGAGTTGGAGGGTTCGCCTACCAACATAACCAGCAAATCCTACTCGCTAAGGAGATGGGTGAAGGCGAGTATCCGGCGCCTTAAAACGGGATGTTCTCGGCTATGGTATGGTAACCCAGAAAGAAGGTTCCCTGGTCCTCCAGGTTGGGGGTTGTTCGCAGGGCTAACACCCCAGCCACGTGAAAAAATCTTGTTACGAGACTTACCTGCAGAAACAGCCGGATGGATAAATTGATGACGACTAAGCGAGGAAAAGTAAAACGAGATATTATTTTTGGAACCTGGAATGTGCTAACCCTGTACCGAGAGGGAGCCTTTAGGAATCTGAAGGAAGTTTTAAAGAATTATAAGTTGTCGATTGCTGCACTGCAAGAAATTAGATGGAAAGGTGCGGGTATTATGGACTCGAGAAATTACACCATCTTCTCCAGTGGGGGTGATAAAAACCAGCTGGGAATAGGATTCATGGTAGCAAATGATGTGAAGCAAACGGTTCTGGGATTCAAACCCATGAATGAGAGACTGTGTGCCCTACGCTTAAAGTTCTCCCTGTTTAACGTAACAGTATTATGTGCTCATGCTCCTACGGAAGACTCAAGCGAAGATGTGAAAGATGAATTCTACAGTGTGCTTGAGAAAGAATATGATGCAGCGCCAAGACTTAATGTTAAGATTGTTCTCGGAGACATGAATGCTAAAGTAGGAAGAGAAGAAGCATTTAGACCAACGGTTGGACTGCATAGCATCCACATGGAAAGTAATGATAACGGACTTCGGGTCATAGACTTCACAATAGCACACGAGATGACTATCTCCAGTACGTATTTCCCACGGAAAAATATTCACAAGGTAACATGGAAATCCCCCGATGGAGAGACAGAGAATCAGATCGATCACGTTCTTTTCGACCGAAGGCACGGGTCGAACGATATGAACGTCAGGACAAAGAGGGGGGGCAGATGCAGACTCGGACCATTATCTTGTGATAATGAAGTACAGGACAGAGAATAACCAATATCACGAAGACACAGGGAAAGAAGTCTTTGAAGTTTGATGTACAGGCACTGCATAGATATGACATGAAGACAGAAAGCTACAGGGAAGTGGTTGCTGAAAAGCTCAGAGGTCGAGAGCAAGAACTAGAAGGAGCTACAGTGACTCAGCAGTGAAAAGTATTACATGATACTTTGAAGAGTGCAGCCGCAGAAACGGTAGGATTTCAGAAACCTGTGAGGAGAACGGAATGGTACGATGACGAGTGTCAGGCAGCAGTCTTAAGGCGTAATGAAGCAAGAGAAAAACACTGAAGGGTCTCACCGCTCACCACCCTCTAGGACCCCGGTACCACCTAGGGGTGATGAGGTGAATAACCTTACCCACCAGGGTACAATACCAAGCAGACATTGCAACAGCAAACCAGGTACAGATTAAGGACTAGGTCCATCCCACAGAAGCACAAAGGAGAAATATCCTCAGGAAGGAAGTCCAACAGTACCACCGAAAACTCCACACGCCAACCGGTAGATAAGGAAAATTACACTACGTTACCAAAGGTCCACAATTCAAAAGGATCCTAACAACTCACTACGACATTCACTCTCACCGCTCACCACCCTCTAGGACCCCGGTACCACCTAGGGGTGATGAGGTGAATAACCTTACCCACCAGGGTGAGAGAAGAAGAGAGAGGAAGAGAGAGAGAGAGAGAGAGAGAGAGAGAGAGAGAGAGAGAGAGATAGAGACCCTGGCGAGAAGGTTGCTAGCGTGTCCGCCCCAAAATGGGAGTTATAGCGAACACGAGGAAGGGTGAGATGGGTACAAGAAGAGCAACAACAAAGCTCAAGCACAATAAAAAAAAACAAGAACCATAGAAAACTTACCGGAAACAGCGGAGAAGACGACTAAAAGGCCGTGGAAGTAAATGCACAAGAAAAACGGTGGCAGTGCTCCACCGAACGTGGCGAATGAAAACCAGCATTTACATGAAGTTTAAAAAAATTTAATTGAAGGCCAAATTGTAGGTAACAAACCAAGTCATTAAATAGATAAAACCTAAGTTTATTTTAAAACGTAAAGCCAAAATGTAAATAAAATCAACGTAAGGTTGAAAAATGGAAAGGGTAATTAACAATAAATTAAATAAATTAGAATATACCCAGGTAGGGTTTAAAAGAAATATTAATTCATTATTAATTGACAATTAATGGAAAATAAATACTCTTTAACAGATAATAAATGGGGAACTTTATGAAAACAACAAAGAAAGGAAAGGGGTGACCTCCGTACCTAATAAAATGTGATCAGAAAACAACGGAAAACCAATAGACTCTCTTACATAAGTACAACTTGAAATAAAATGTGATCGATCACGGATAGTTATTTAATAAAAAAACTAAGTTAACAATTATTCAATAAAATGGATCTTCAACGCGGTCGCTTCTCATAATTACCAAATTTGAAATCGTTTAGTTTCCACCAAGGACAGTTTCCAAGGCAAACAGAATTTTACGTAAAAATACCTCCTCACGCGGGGCAAGGAAATGGTAACACAAAATTAAAGGAGGAGAAAATAAATAAATTAATTTAAACAGTAAACGATACACTCAACCCCGAAATATATAAATCAAGATCCACACAGGCTCAACACGCCAGACAACTGTTTACCCGACAACAATCCACACACGAACCGTCGCCAAGGAAACCAGAAAACAAGAGCAACGCCACCAAAAACACGGAGGAAAACAGGCTAGAGAAAATAATTTTAATTCACCCAAAAACCCCAGAAGGGGGAGGGGAGAAGAAAACATACCAAACAAATTAGAAAACAAAACACAGGAAAGCAAACAGAAAGCCGAAGAAGGTAAAGCTCGGTACCTTGGAGACTGTACCTTGGTTTACAAGGAAGGTTACAATTTGAAGTGCCAAAAGTAGATCAGTAAAATTTTAAATTAATAATTCCAATTTAGTTCATGGTGAACCTTCTACATTACTGTGATTAGCTGCCGAAACTGTTTTTCAGATTTTCGATACCACACACGCAAATAGGAATTAATTTAACGGCGAAGTCCAAATATTTATTATTATTATTATTATTATTTTTCCAGAAATCTTCGAAAATATCAAAATCCTCTTCAGGACGACGTTTAAAGTGTGTCAAACACTGGTACATACCTTTGGTGATGAAGAAATGAGAAGAATTTTAACCTGACATTGTTGACGAAGAAATACAGTCACACCACCGGCATCCAGACCTCGTTGTGAAGTATCCAGACGAAAAATAAATCCAAAAACATGATCAGAAGGAATGGCAGGAGGTCTCCAATTAGATTACCTGGGGAAAATCCCCGTTAACATCGAAATTACGGAGGTTTCCAGGTACTCCACGACTCCATGACGCCGGACACAAAACCACACCAGTTCGACATGGCTGACTGAAGCTAACTGCCGCTCGCGTCGGCAAGCAAGGAGCGGGCAAGTTTGCCTGGTCGTAGGCCAGCGCATGCGCAACCAAACAGAGCTAGGAGATACTGCGCGCGGCCTACATTAGTTTAAAACGGTATGTCGAGCAGTCAATTGACACAGATATTCTAGGGCTCACAGGCCAGTTCAAAATGTTTATAAGGGGGAGGCTCACATTATTTAATATTGTCTCAAGGGAAGAACAAGAAAGAGCACTGAGAGATTCCAACAAGCTAGACGAGAGGCGAAGAAGGTATTGAGAAGGAAGAAGAGAGAGTGGGAAAAAGAGAAGCTACAACAGATCGAGGAAATGCAGAACAGAAAGGAGGTCAGAGACATGTTCCAAGGAGCTAGGGAAATTAAGAAGGGATTCCAGCTAAGGACAAAATGTTGTACGAATAAAGTAGACCACTTGATTGGAGATGAAAATGGAATAATGGAAAGGTGGGCAGAATATTTCGAAGTCCTTCTGAACCCTATAGAGGATAAAATCCAGGAATCGCAAGAGCAGGTGGGAGATGGTCAGTTGGTTGCACATGGCGAGGAGGAAAACGTGCCTGAAGTGGCCTTAGAAGAAGTGAAGGAGGCAATATCCCTCATGCATAATAATAGAGCGCCAGGAGGAGATGCAATTCCACCAGAGCTTTTCAAGTATGGTGGGGAGGAAGTTTGTAGGAAGCTGCATAATCTCATTTGTGCAGTGTGGGAAAGCGAAGACATACCAGAGGATTGGAACCTAGCGGTCATCTGCCCCATCCACAAAAAGAACGGCAGGACAGTATGTAGCAATTACCGTGGGATCTCCCTTCTCAATGTGGCATACAAGATCTTCTCAAAAGTCCTAGCGAGGAGATTAGAAGCATATGCAGAGAAAGAACTGGGTGAATACCAGTGTGGATTTCGACGGAACAGGTCAACAATTGATCACATCCTGTCATTACGACTAATTCTGGAGAAGAGTCACGAATATAACGTCAGCGTGCATCATCTCTAAGTTGATTATAAAGAGGCCTATGACAGTGTCCATAGACCCAAGGTACGAATGGTGTTGGAGGAAATGCAAGTGCCAAGAAAGATCATCAATCTTGTGCAAATGACATTGAGGAATACCAGAGTTAAAGTGAAAATCCAGGGGAGGTTGACCAGGGAGTTACCAGTGCGAGGAGGGCTTAGGCAGGGAGATGCTTTCTTGACGACCCTCTTCAATCTTTGCCTGGAGTATGTCATTAGGAAAATATCACTGAACCCTCGGGGTACCATCTACAACAGGTCGCTTCAGTATATGGCATTTGCGGATGACGTTGTCCTTCTTGGTAGTAACACAAGAGAGTTGACGGAGGCACTACGGTGCATGTGTAAAAGTTCGAGACACCTGGGGCTGAGAATTAATCATGAAAAGACAAAGTATATGGTGAGCACGAGGGAGAAGGGAAGGTTCCAAGGGGTGAGAGACCTGAAATGGGAAGAAGGAAAACATGAGAGAGTTGCAGAATTGAAGTACCTGGGTGTCATGGTAACGGAAAACAACTTAGTCAGTGCAGAGATACAGGCACGCATCGCAGCAGGCAGTAGATGCTTCTATGCATTTCACAAACTATTGAAGTCCTCCAGTCTATCTAGAAGGCTTAAGCTCACTGTGTACCGCACCATAATACGGCCAGTAGTTCTTTATGGATGAGAAGCCTGGACGCTTACGGAAAGTGATAAGAACAGGCTCCGAGTATGGAAAAGAAAGGTGCTGCGGAAGATCTATGGGGCTGTATGTGAAGAAGGCGAATAGCGCATCCGAACAAATCAAGAGGTGTACCAGCTCTACGCTGCAGTAGACCTGGTTGCAGAAGCGAAGAAGAGACGCCTGAACTACTTGGGGCACGTGGTGAGAATGGAGGAGGAGAGGGTTCCCAAGAATGCCCTCGAGCAACACCCTGAAGGCAGAAGGAGGCAAGGAAGACCTAGGAAGAGATAGTGCGATGATGTCAGAGAGGATGTGCAGGCGTTGGGGATCCGGAACTGGAGAAGGTGTGCGGAAAACAGAGATGGTTGGGTGACAGCTGTAGGAGAGGCCAGGGTCGTGCATGGACTGTAGCACCAGAAGTGTGAGTGAGTGAGTGAGTGAGTGAGTGAGTGAGTGAGTGAGTGATGTGATGAAGTCAAGTAGTATTGAAGGTTATGTTTTGCCTATTTCTTCTGTTGGTACTTCTTGATTTGGAGTCATAACACTGAAGTTTTCGCGTGAATTTATTGTGTCTTTGTATTGTTGTTCGTTGGAGGATAGATAGGCATGGTGATCGTGGTGCGTCATGCTGTAATCTGATATTTCCTGGTATGATGATGCAGTTTGTGCCTTTTATTTTCTGTATCAGTGAGTCAGATTTTGGTACGTGCACTCTTGTACTGTTTTCATTTTCATCTGGATAAACCTCTTGACTGTTATTTTAATGTGATCTTCTATTCAATATTCAGGCTTAAGTTGTATTTTCTTGTTTGGTGTGGTAACACGTGCTACGTAATATGACTTTCATCAGTACTAAATTTTGAAAATCATGTGCATTATGGCATGATGAAGTGGATAGTGCCTCATTAACCTCCATTCTGTGACTATGGTTCTTCGAACGGTTGTGTGAGCAACTTTGCAAGCTAATGTAATAAAATGTAATTGTCACCCTCGTTTGGATTCGCTTGCAACATTAAAAATGTAACCTCACATTTATTTTCCTTTTCTGGAAATTAAGAATGCACCTTAGGTTGGTAACTTCAAGTTAATTTAGAAATTTTAATGAGGATATGGTCTAGTATATTAATTTCTCGTAAAATTGTAAGTTTTCGTGAGTGTAATACTTCACTTGTTAATTTATTTATATCGTATCAGAAGCATACATAAGTTTAAAATTAAAGTTAAGGAAAAACATAAAACATAATATAAATACTCCAATGGCGAAGAGCCACATTAAACTATGTGAGCCCAAAACCTTGCAACATCAAGTGCATTTGGCTTCGCTTTAACCAGGTCTTCTGTTGTGCTGATGAGTGGGCATGAACTGCATTGCGGTAAATGGGCTGTGGTCTGCTCTTCTCCACATACACACAAGGTCTAGTTGTGTAATTTAATTTACCTGGAGGATTTTTCTCTTTTGTGCTGACCTGTCATACCTGTTGTGTTCAAATTGTTTGGAAGTAAGTTGTGTGTAAAGGCTTTTTTATGAATCGTGTTTGTACTATATCCCCATTGGCATATGTTTCTTAGTAAATGAATTTCTTTTTTTTTTAAAGTGGGGTTATGTAAGATGTTGTTTTTCTACTGTAACTTTGACGCTCTGGGGTAAACTCCTGTAGATTTTCATGTCCTATCTTTCGTCCTTTTCTAAATTTATAAAATAGTGCTTGCCCTGGATTTACTGGTATCCCAGGTGTGGGAGGGAGTCCCCCAATGGAGCATTTACTGAGTCACCGGTTGGATGATGCTCATTTCATTATTGGAATGAAATAAAAACACCCTTGGATATAATCTTTTTTCTTCATCAAAACCCTTTAGAATTGTTGGACACTGGGCTTGCCTGATCTATTCCCCTTTTCTTCTGCGTATCTGTTTTTCTTGCAGTTGCTGCAAAATTTTTGGTCCATCTGGTGAACACACTACGGTGCCTGTATGGATACTGCACTACACTATTTTGTCGCAACGGTCCAATGCCGGGATCGGAGTTGACGGAATGTTCCTGCCTTTGTGTGGTTGGACTGAAAGTGTGCGTGGAGTCTGTTGGCAGCCGGCAGGTGTCGACATCACCTAAATTAGCGATTTCCAAAAGAAAAGGAAGCAGATGCATATTGACGCTCCTACAGTACAGTGAATGGCATCAAAATTGTGTGACGTGTGGCAAAACCTGTTTGTCAGTTTTCGAGCGTAGCTCGAATTTGTGAGGTGGGGGATGTGGCAGTATTAAGACAGCAGTGAGGAATCGATGGAAATTTCTTAATTTATTGTTTTAACTTGTTTGTATTGTAAGAGATATTATCTGGTTTGAACTTTCGAACTGGGAAGAATTCTACTTTGGAAATTTTCTTGTGTGTTGTAATATCATTTATTTGTGAATTTTATTATTTTCGTTTATCAAAATTGTGAAATAGCGGGTACCTACACGTGCCGTTCTAGAAGCACATTTACTGTTGCGTAAAAGACTTTTCTGGATCAGCAAGAAAGGAGAGACTTTTGATAGGAGAAAATAAGAGTTCATGTAATTGGTGAACGTGAAAGTCGAGGGTGAAGCCCGTATTCTGATTGGTTCTTTTGCTGGTTGCACCATTTCCTGTTTCTCGAACTTACCCACTCCTTCGGTCGGAGCGATGTAGTCTCTGCGTCTTCGATTTCTGACCATTCTAGAGAGCGGAAGCGCTCCCTCATTTTTCCCGTCATGGGATACCTGCCTCGGGGTAAGCACTGTTTCTTCTTTTATTTCGGGCATTAACTTCTTTTAAATGTAACAAAATTGTGGAAATGACTTACCTTTTCAGTTAAGATCGCATACATTTTGTTTCGGAGGCAATTCCCTTTTTTTTAACCTTGTAACTAATAATGTAATTTACTTATTCCTTGGGTTTGCCTCCCGTAGTTCTGTAACACCTACCACTGTATTGTCCCCGTCAAATTTGGTCATAATGAGATTATTTGCTACGAGCCTGCACTGAAAGTTTTATTACTTATCAAGGGCTGGAATTTGTCATCAACGAGCTATTTTAGTGTGTCAGGCTGGTTTTCACCGGTTCTGTAGGGAAAGTATTGATCTATTTTTCGATCGAGTGACAGAGGAGAACACGTGAAGAACAGGTTTCCCGAGGCTAGCGCGCGTGCCTGACCGGCGAGTCAGCTCAATCTACAAACTTCTGGAATAGTAATCGAAAGCGACTTTCAACCTATTAGGTCGTGTTACGTACATTTAGTACGTGTTGAAGAGATGTTAAGTACAGAACAAAAATGGCCAACCAGACACCAGTGGAATAGTCATAGCCAATTAAAAGAGACACTGGTGAACCAATGGTCGTAATGTAAAACGACACACTTCCGAGCCGAAAGGTATAAAACTTCGTGCGCACATTAAATCACTCTCTTATCTTACTTACCCTGCTCTGCGCTGACCTGCTGATATTACGTACATGCTGTTCGTTGAACCACGTGGAATATAATTCAATCCTACGGACGATAATCTTCTCTGTTACTTGTGACTGTAATTAATTAAAGTAGAACTTCACCGAATGGTATTGCAAATTTTGAGGATTCAAATTAAGTTTATTTCTCCACGCGATTACTGGAAATTTCGACTGGTGTGTGCATATTTTAATGCCTGTTGTGTTAGTTACAGCTTATTTCTACTTGCACGTGGCAAAGACCCAGCTCAACGGATATCGTCGACAACTTCAAGATGAATCCTCTGTCTTCGAGAACTACCACAATTTCAACTGCTGTGTCTCCATGAGCTGCTAAATATGTAAGGCGATTCTGGCATGGAGAAGGTGAACGAAACGTAGCTGCCGGAATGATGGACACCTCAGCCAGGATTCGAACTTCAACTAACATTTGAGTACCCATTTATTGTATAATATCTTTCTCATCTATGTAATAGCTAGATGATCTTTCTTCCCTAGATCGTAGTTCTATTAGTATTTGCTGTAGTTTGATTTATTTTTATTTTCCATTCTTAAAGGTGGCGAAGTAGACGAGTTACCTGTGTGATTGAAATTTTTGAACTCTATTAGAGTAGTTTACTGTAGTTGTTCTTTGAATGAATTAACTTTTTCAGAGCCTAACCGTTGTCTGCACCGACGAAGATTACTTTGATTGTGTAAATTTTACTACTGGAAGACATGACACAATGAAATTGTAAATGAATTTGAAGTACAGCAAGAATATTTTTGTTTTTAAATCTGCTTATGTGAATAAATGTCAGAAATGTTGTTTTAAAATTATTCTTTCTGGTTGGTCGTCAATCCTTTCCCCTTAAATGCCTCTAGAAATTCGGACAGCCATGAACGAACGTTCCCCCTTGGGATGTCTCGCTCAGTGGCTGAGCTTAGCCAGGTAATAAGGAGGCAGTACTTAAAATCGAGGCTCATTACTGGAAGCGTTTTAGGTAGTGATGCAAGTTTTCTGTGCTTCTGTGCTAGGACATTTTTATGCTACCTTGTGTAGATTGGGATTAGCCCTCATTCAAATTGTCATGTATCGTTGGATACTTCTTTTTAAAGTTGATATTAAAATTTCTTTGGTGCATTGCGCATGTCTGCAGACGTGGTTAACACTTAAATTTACTTTATAAATATCTTTGAGTTTTGGTTATCTTTTCTATTATGAGTTTTGATTTGTTTTTTGTGTGAACAAACATTTGTTATTCAACGGTAATTACCCTCTACGTGTCTCTCTTCACAAAGGATACGCTCCATTTACCTCGCAGGGTTCCATGCCCCTTTCCACATCCATTTTGCAGTTGTCATGTTTCCCAACCTGTTGTTTACGTTTTGTAGTACACCGTTTTTGTCGAACATTAAGGTCATTTTACTGTTTTACTGTGTTTATGAATTTACTAGCAAATGTACCCGTGCTTCGCTACGGTATTCTACATTGTGTTCGAATATCGAAGTAAATACTGTACATGCAGTAAATAAGATTGTTTTAAAATTGCATGTCTCTTAGCATTATCCGAGAAACAGCATGGAGAGGTCCCCATACGTTGTTTCCAATGTAAAGTGTTTGTTACGGATTTGGGATATAACGGCAGGCTCACTTGCCTACTGCCATTCACAATCGAGTTGGGAAGTTTACATTATAATTGCAGGCCCCATTGCCAACTGCGCGGACACAATCGATTTGGGGAGTTTTCGTAAAAATGGCAGCCCCCCTTTCCTACTTCCAGACAGATTACAGTTGAGGTGTTTTTATTATAATTGCAGGCAATTACCCTACTATCACTCGAAATTGAGTTGTGCAGTTATCAATATAATGTTAGGCCCATTTTCCTACTGCCAGCCAGCTTACTGCCCGTCACACCAAGCTGGTGAGGTTCCATCAAAATAGCAGGTCACTATGCCTAATGCCAGTCACATATTAGATGAGGACATTTGTTTATAATGGCGAGCTCCCTTGCCTACTGCCAAACACAATCGGGTAGGGGAGTTTTAAACAAAACTGCATTCTCCCTTGCCTTCTGCAAGTCAAATCGAGAAGTGAATTATTCATTACAATGGTAGGCCATCCTTACTAATGACAGTTACACAGGAGTTGGAGAAGGAACCCTTTCATATTGCCAGTCAAAGTCGGTGTGGGGAGTACTGATTACAATAGCAGACACCCCCCTTCTCGATCGCTACAAATCGACATCAGTGAATATATACAGATCGACATACGAAAGTATATGCGTGTTTACAATATTGCAGGCCTTCATTTACAGATTAACTGCTGCTAAACGTACGTCATATCGAGAAAGGATTATACCATAAGACGCCGGATTTAGTGGCCTTAATGCCTGGTCCTATGATATCTCATCTATTCTTGGATCAGACTGAGTTAGAAATGTTGAACAGGGTAAAGTTTTTGTAAGATTATCTCACATTGCATTACTTTTCGGATAATTATGTGACAGCTACATACATAGCATTTGGCTCACATATGGCTACTGGGTGGGCCAATTTTCGTGAAGAGTTTGATGATTCTGTATTTCATATAAGTAATTGAAAGTATGAATTATGCATGTGAAAAGTCCAAATTTAGTTAACATCGATTAATAGAGAAAAATCAAACGTAAAAGTTATAGAGATACGACAAAAAGTCATAAGACCAAGGTTGTAGATCATTCCAAATTGAACGGAGATTGAGCAATTCGTTATGTGATAGGACTTTCCGAAGGTCTGCACCATCATTAAAATTGCCGGCATCTTTCGATATTCTTCGGGGATAAAAAGTGAAATATTTAATGATCTTGGGAGTTTTCAGTCCGTTACAGGCTAAAACGTATAATTTTGTCAAATTTAAATTATCTTTTTTCTTCTGGCAGATTATGCCGCAATCTGGATTTTGGGCGAGGAGGGTAAAAATTAGGACTTTTAGGAAACTAAACCTAAAAGTATGCAGATGGTCATTATTACCCCTTAAACGGAAAGCTGTACGAAAATTTCTCCAAAATAGTCAATGTAGAGGCACACAGTCGTTACGATTTGATTTATATAGATAAGAAATCTGCTCCATGTACAACACCTTTTGGGCTAAGTCCGCTGGACTTATCCTGCAAAACTGACCATTCATGATATCTCCCTTATTAATACTCCTGACGAAAAAATGCACATGAAAAAAAGTTTTACAGGTGCAATTCCATCACGTTTGGTCGATTTCCAGTCAGGTTGGTCTTGTTCTATATATATTGTGGAAGAGTAAAATCACCATTTCGGTTCCCTATAAACCGCCAGTCCATTCCGGAACATGAAATGTTATTGACCTTTAAAACCTACCTTTGGACAGGTGGATGCTAAAAATAAATTTTGGTTCGAACATCTTCAGTAGTTTTCAAGTTGTAAGGAATACGCTTTACACGCACCCGCTCGTGAGTTAAGTCCGATGGAACTTGTACCAAAGAACGGTCCGTTAATTATATCTCCCTTATTAATCCTCGTATCGAAATGATGCACATGAGAAAAAAGGTTTAGAAGTTAATTTCCATCAAGGTAGGTAGATTTCCATGAAGTGTGCTTGTGTATATTTTGTTGAAGTGCAAAATCACTGTTTCGGTTTCGTATAAACCCCCAGTCAGTTCAGGGATTTAGAAACAATATTTGCCCTAAAACCTATCAAGGACAGGTGGATTCTAAATATGAAGCTTGGTGGAAATACATCCAGTAGTTTCTAGCACTCGCGTACATACGGCGTAATTAAGGAAGAAAATAATACAGTTAAGAAAGTTTAAATTAATAGAAAATGGATTATAATTGAGGACAGCCGGATAACAACAAATATGTAAATGCCAAGTGAATGTATTGGAAAATGAAATACCCCTCAATAAATTATGCTGGTGTGAGTAATGGATATAATAAAGCGGTAACAGAGGAGAAATTTAGGTGCAGTGATTCTTAGGTAAACAAATAAGAATATGACTAATGGTGTTATTACTGAATCTATTCGAGGGCGGTTATAACCTCCAACGATATTCCGCCAATATCCCGCAGATAGGCCGATTGACGCTCTCTTGCCTTCTACCCAAGGAACAACCACGAATTTAAAAGCATGATGAGAAAAATGGCAATACGTTACTTCCCTGCTGGCATGCAGTCAGAGACGTTGCCATGGTAACCTGTAGGTTCGTTGTCGGTCTGTCGGTCACTCAATGCAGAGCATGATACCAGCAGAAAATTGTAAATTTCTCCGTCATGTGAAGAGTAAGGTAAATTATGAACATAACGAAAGTTGTTTATAATGAAGAGGCGTTTTACGTACGATAAACGGAGTTTACAGAAAATCAACAGTATAAGTGAAAATGGAGGAAAACCATCCTGGTTATGGTTTTCCTATAAACACCCCGTCTATTCAAAGATTTTAAAATAATATGCATATCGAAACCTTCCTCGGGATGAGTATACTCTATATATGAAATTTGGTTGAGATCTATCCAGCCGTTTCGACGTGATGGTGGAACAGACAAACAGACAGACAAACAGACAGACAAACAGACATACAAACAGACAAACAGACACGAAACGTAAAAACCACCGATTCGGTCTTGAGTTGACCTAAAACGGATAAATATCTGAAAAATTGGCAAATCAAAAGAAATTACAGACAGCGGACCCCCTACAATTTTATTTATATAGATTATTATTATTTTAAATTTGATGTTAATTGTGTTACCAATTAAACGGCTACATATTTCTAGTGCTCAAAATTCCGTAGCTGATGCTCTTAGTCGTTTATTTTATACTTCTATTCATCAACCAGACACTAACGAAGATTTACCCTCTGATACGTTAATTATGCACCCACCTTTGTCAATTAATGTGGTTAGACCATTAACAGATTTTCCCCTTTATTTCCAACGTTGTCAGTCTCATCAACTCAGCGATCAGTTCTGCAATCAACTTAAGGTAGGTATCCATTTCCGATTTTTCTTACCATGGTCCCTTTGCTATCTCGGAAGATCTTTTGGTATACAAACCTACTAGAAAAGCTCCACCTAAAATTGTAATTCCTCATATTCTTCAACCGATTATTTTGAAATACTATGGGTGGTCATTTGGGCATCTCCAAGACATACAGCCGCATAGCCTCCCTTTTCCTTTGGCTTAACATGCGTAAATCCATAAGGAAATTTGTTCAGACTTGTGACTTATGTGAGAAATCCAAACCCTTGAATGAAAAATCTGCTGGTCTTCATTCTGCCCGCCAGGCGAGTTGGCCGTGCGCGTAGAGGCGCGTGGCTGTGAGCTTCCATCCGGGAGATAGTAGGTTCGAATCCCACTATCGGCAGCCCTGAAGATGGTTTTCCGTGGTTTCCCATTTTCACACCAGGCAAATGCTGGGGCTGTACCTTATTTAAGGCCACGGCCGCTTCCTTCCAACTCCTAGGCCTTTCCTATCCCATCGTCGCCATAAGACCTATCTGTGTCGGTGCGACGTAAAGCTCCTAACAAAAAAAAAATTCATTCTGCCCTCCCACCCACTCACCTTGATCAAACCTTCTTTACTGAGATGGACCTATGGTTCTTTCCTCTCTGGGCAACGTATACCTTTTTACTTCATTGGATGCATTTTCAAAATTTTTAGTTCTTCCACCCTTAAGAAAAATTTCAGCCAGCGTCATCATTAACTACTTGAAGAGCAAATTTTCTCTCTCACCGAATTACCACTTAATATTTTTTCCGATAATGCCCACTTTTCTTCAAAAGCCTTTCTTAACATATGTCTCTTCAGCTAGGTATTAAATGAGTCTTAACTTCTCCATAGCACCCTCAGTCTAACACGGTGGAAAGGTATCATCGTAATGTCAAAGTTGCCCTATCAATATTTCATAGTTCTTTTCAGAAAGAAAGGGATTCAAATCTTTATTCCCTGGCGTTAGCCTTTAACTGTAGCATTAACACTTCCACTGCCCAAACTCCAGGTAAGTTTTTACTAGGACGCGACTTTCAAACCATTCTTTCCCTCAACTGGGATCTATACAACCAAGTAGAATCCTCCGATCACCCTTCTTCTTCATCCCTCTGGAATGAGGCCTTCGATCAACTAGTCAAAGCTCAACAGACGCACAAGAAAGTATATAATTCTCACCATAAACCATCGACTTTCAACATCGACGATTGGTATTCGTTGCTAATCAACCGCAGAGTTCCGCTATTAATGACATTTCCGCCAAATTTGCTCCTCGATGGCTTGGGGTACTCCTCTTAACGTATTCATACAAACCACTTCGGATTTTGGATATTTTCCTCGTGCCCGGTGGATGATGTAATGGACTCACCTCATCGCCGATATATCTCCAAGAAATGTAAAACTGCCGCATACACAAAACTTTCATCTTCTCTGCTACTCGCATCGGCCACTCGTCGTCAACTAACAGTTTTGCATGTCAGCTGATATCCCGATGACATCACACGCTACGTGGATGGACAGCTCTTTTTACTGGAGCATGCTCCCTTAATTTCTACTACCTTCGAGAAAGTGCTAGTATTTCTTCTCATTATTCCCCCCCCCCCCACTCTGCACTATGGTATATATTTGCGGCTTCGGCCATAGCCTGTTGAAATGGATTTCAAGCCTGTGTATAGGGTGGAATTACAACTGTCCTATTTTTCTCTTATGGAGCAGTGTTTATACTATCTCGCTCCGGAACGATGGGCATGGACGTGAGGTATGACTGACATTTAATTTTGTTTTAAAAGCTGCAATATTAGCATTTGCATTCACCTAGTGGCTAAAGGGGAGCATGCCATTTCCTAGTAAAGACTTTATATTTTCACCGGTTTACGCCTGGTGTGTAATGTTTTCAAGCTGTCTGAGGTGTCTGTGTGTGTGTCTGGCATCTAGTGTGTTTGGTGTCTTCTTCTTTGAACATGAACTACTTCGTCATCAGCCCTGGTCTTGATCCATATACTTGTTCCCCCGTTACTTTGTTTTGAACAATTCAAGGTTACGTCAGACTGGGTTGACCTGCTTGGGATGTCGTGATGGTTAAAATTGCAGTCAAATCATTTGCCTGCCATTCCACGGCATCAGAAAACTCGTATTTTCATACTCAGAGGTGTGTAATGGTTCCCAGATATTATTCTGCAAGCCTGGGGTTGTGTAACATGTATAAGCAATGAACTTCTATTAGAGGACTCGGAAGTGTTCAATGGACAATTTCCGCATAAAACATTTTCTTCTGAAAGGTATTTAAATTTTTGTAAAGTGTCTTAGGTATTTCTGGTTAGCTTGCTATTTTGCCTTTGGGCATGTATGTATCTCCTTCACAGCCCGTCCCCTTTTACCCTTATTTGTCCTTATCTCTGCGATGTATGTACTGTATGGTTGGGAAAGAACAATACTTTTATGAATCCCTTTCTTTTCTACGGCACTGCTGTAAATATCACTAGACCTTCTTGTACAATTGTAAATTTGTTATTGTGTTTTTCAAATAGATTTTTGTGTCAAAGGTATCGATGCTCTCTTATCTTTTCCCCCTGTGGGTGGCGGTAGAATAACACCCACGGTGTCCCCTGCCTGTCGTAAGAGGCGACTAAAAGGGGCCTCAGGGTCTCAGAACTTTGGAGCGTGGGCTGGCGACCACGAGGCCCTCAGCTGAGTCCTAGCATAGTTTCCACTTACTTGTGACAGGCTCCTCACTTTCATCTGTCCTATCTGACCTCACTTGTTCTTTTCCGACCCCGACGCTATTAGGTTTGCGAGGGCTAGGGAGTCTTTCATTTTCACGCCCTTCGTGGCCCTTGACTTTCTTTGGCCGATACCTTTATTTTTCTAAGTGTCGGACCCCTTCCATTTTTTCTCTCTGATTAGTGTTATATAGAGGATGGTTGCCCAGTTGTACTTCCTCTTAAAACAATAATCACCACCACCACTCCCTTATCTTGCCTTGGCAACGAACTTAATGTGAACCCTTAAGTGCAACATGTATTACTGTGGTCTGTATGTGAACCTACGTTGATCTCAATCTTTGTCCTTGGTATTCCCAGCTATTGCTTCCACTGCTTTGCTCTCAACTTCCTCTCATGAAGTTACATACAGTACCTGTAAGAGTAAAATTATTGCGTGGTTGGAACCCCTATTACACTTAAGTGCTAAACAATGTTATGGAGAATTTGCCCCATTGTGGATCGGCACACCAATTTCTTGAGTTTCACTTCTGAAACTAAATGCCTGCTTAAGTCCTTTATGGATTGAACCTACCACTCGACTAGTTCTCGGCCTCGATTCCTACAATATATTTTATACTACCAACTACGGTAATTCTGTGGTGCCAACCTTAATTATTTACTCTAATGTATCTTTACTACTAGTATCCCTCTTACACCACACCTCTTACTTCTCCTTTTGTGAGTCTGTCTGTTTTTTTTAATTTCTTAGATCACTACTAGTAGAGACCGGGCGAGTTGCCCGTACGGTTAGGGGAGCGCGGCTGTGAGGTTGCAACCGGGAGATAGTGGGTTCATATCCCACTGTCAGCAGTCCTGAAGATGGTTTTCCGTGGTTTCCCATTTTAACACCAGGCAAAGGTAAACATTGGGGCTGTACCTTAATTAAGGCCACGGCCGCTTCCTTCCAACCCCTAGGCCTTTCCTATCCCATCGTCGCCATAAGACCTATCTGTGTCGGTGCGACGTAAAGCCACTAGCAAAAAAATCTACTAGTAGAAATTTCTATCTGAGTTGTGATTGAAGTCTACCTAGACCATTATACTATCCATATTACTACGGCGTTTACCCCCGCCCTCCCAATTACACTGGCCAGATTATTTCTAATACACGCAAAAAAATAGCTACCCTATATTGTTTATCAGCCTGCCCCGTGGTGTAGGGGTAGCGTGCCTGCCTCTTACCCGGAGGCCCCGGACTCGATTCCCGGCCAGGTCAGGGATTTTTACCTGGACCTGAGGGCTGGTTCGAGGTCCACTCCGCCTACGTGAATAGAATTGAGGAGCTATCTGATGGTGAGATAGCGGCCGCGGTCTAGAAAGCCAAGAATAACGGCCGAGAGGATTCGTCGTGCTGACCACACGACACCTCGAATCTGCAGGCCTTCGGGCTGAGCAGCAATCACTTAATAGGCCAAGGCCCTTCAAGGGCTGTAGTGCCATGGGGTTTGGTTTGGTTTGGTTTGTTTTATCCTGTTTATCATACACGGGTTCCCTTTAAGGATAGAATCACACTGAACCATCGATCTGTGTAAAAGTACCTTTTGATTTTATGTCAATACATTAATTTACTTCGCTGTCTGAAAATGTCTAGGAGATGTCTGAGTCACCATGCTAATGATATATTAAGGATCCAGTGGGTTACCCAACACATTACACCTCTTACTTCTCCATTTGTGGACCTGTCTTTTTTTGCTAATTTCTTAGAATTCTAGTAACATTATTTTGTGTTTTCATTCAGATATAACCGTATATTTCTCAGCATCTCTTACTCTTGCAATTAGTCTTCATTCTGAATATCTTTTAGAATTCTAGCGCTACTATTACCTGTGTATTCTGGTAGACCCAGTATTATTTTGTAGAATTAGTTAGCTATTAGACCGAAGATTTTAATACACGCTGACATTGTAAGATGTTGAGAGTTGAAAGACTGCCTTCCACCCTTCAAAATTATGGCTACCTCTGAGGGGTTTAAACTTGCAATTTTGGGATTTGGAGGTCGATACTACCATTGAATCGTAGACAGAACTACGAAATGATGACGAACACAATCAACAATTCGGATTTTGTGTACATTTTTAGTAAATCGTGTTCCCGCTTCACCTTTATCATCATCATCATCATCATCATCATCATCATCATCTTAGTCGTCGTCGTCGTCAACATAATCTTGAATGTAATATTAATTTAGTACAACACACAAAAATTGAGTCTCTGTTGAACCAAGGCTCGTTATATTTCGAGTACTAGCAAAATGAAATATTAATTTTGACACTTATTACTAGCCTACAAAAATCTATTATAGTACAGCTTTCTCGGTGATGAGAATAATTGCTTGCCAACATAAAAACCGTTCATTGTCATGAAGAAAAATGCATTCCCCTTTGTATGTTCCATACGGCAATTCGGGGAAATATGATGGGTCTAGGTCCACAGTCCAGTTGCTTAGGTAGTAAGCGCCCTGTAAAAGAAGACCAATTCACGATCATACTATGAACAAATCAATAAATTATAAACAATAATAATAATAATAATAATAATAATAATAATAATAATAATAAAACTGACCATTCCATCAACGTCATGAACGTATCAGAGTGCCAGATATCATTCATTAAATATACTGTAATAAAATAGCGGCACGTAAAGTTCCTTGTCAAGCCATGGAAGGCCTTAGAAAAGAAGGGATACCGTTACCGTTCGATCAAAGTGATTTATCAATTTTAAATTATACTCACACAACAATTGTACATTTAATTAACCCTCATCATAAACCAAAGTGTCAGACAAGGCTGGATTTTGTCTTCAATATCTAATATCTATTTAAAGCAAAGTAGTATCCATACAGGCCATGAAGGCACTTATAGGGGTGGAAGGTAAAGGCTTCACTATCCGTAACCTCGACATTTGATGGGGTGGAGTGGTTGGCTCTACGCCCGGCCGCTTTTGCCCCCAGGAATGTAACGGATCAAACACCCTATATAGATAATTAACAACAATTGCACGCTGGACGCCAGGCTTCGAAATTAAATATAATTTGAAACCGAATTTAGATATAAAAAGTACTAAACATAATTTAATGAGACTATCTCGGTCGTAAGGTATAGAGATACTAACCATTAAATACCATGTAGAAAAACATAGGGAACCTACTAAAAAGTCAATTATTTAACGACGTAAAAAGAAAAAAGTTTTATTTTAAAAAGATGAAATTACGTAATTACGTAAAAACGAGTTTTTACCAAAATTAAAAATTACTGACTGAGATTACAATTCATTACTACACCTGCGGACTTGCGTTAACAGGGATTACTAATGCTCACCGTAGGTTAGTCCGGGCCGACGTGCATGGTGAGGGTTCTGGTCCCGACTGCCACAGATGTGGATCGCCTGCTTTCAACGGGGGTTTCCATATTTCGTCGGCACTGCCACGCAGAGTCCTCCCGTGCCCCACCCCCGCAGCCATTGAAATGCGAGCGGCGTCTGACTTATAATGATCACAGCACTGCACAATGTAAAGCCGGACGGCCGGTATGCGATCACTGCAACCAACCCCATCCCACCCCAAAATGCCCCAACACCCATGCTCCTCCCCAGTGTTACACCTGCGGACAGGACCACCCAACGTACTCCCGCCTTTGCAAAGCCCGACCCGCTTCCTCCAAAAATCGCCCCGACTTAGTAGCCCCAATTCGAACGATTGACCCTCCTACCACCCCGAGTAATTCTCTTTTCCACCACCTACTATCGAAGATGTCGTCCGTTTCATAACCCTTTCTCTTCTCAATATCTACCCCCACCATCGCCACCTAGTCCTCTCACAATTGCAAGTTACAGCAAACCAGGCCCTTAATTTTCATTCTCTAACCTCCCAGGCCGGACTACTGTAAATACTCATTTTTATTCACACGGTTAGAAACACTGATATAATCTTGGCAGGTAGTTTACAAAGAATTCTTGCCTGCTCTCCCATCTCCATTATTTTCCTAAACGTTCAATCCTTTCACCGTAAACGCTTACACCTTCAGACCCATACCTCCCAGCACCCAGTTCACTCCATTCTACTCAACGAAACAATGCTCCATCTAGACTAATCTGCCCACCTCCCAGGCTTCACCCTCCACCGATCAGACCACCCTGCTAATATCGGTCGAAAGGGCGCCACCCTCGCCACCCGCCCTGCACTTCCTATTCGCCTCCATCACCCTCCTCCCCCCACCCCTTCACTTTGCAGAATCCAGCATTGCTACCATCTACTTTTTATCCAGGATCCTTCAGGTCGCCACCATATGCAACGGTAACATACAACCTCTCCCTCTTGAATTCCTTGCACATCTTCACAGCACCTTCCCACACGTCATTCTAATCACAGATCTTAACCTCCATAGCTGCACCCAACTTGAAACCAATAACATCTCCACATTTCTCAATCATATCGACTCCTCCTTAATCTCCTTACCCGGACAATCCCGTCCCAGCTCTCGCCTTATCGTTTCCTATTGTGACCGTTCATCATCATGCTATGGACATGTTACGAGGTCTGGCTAATTATATATGCCGTTTTCCGCAACATCCTGTGACATATAACGCAGTAGTTAGCATTCTGTGTGTCAAACCGGGGTATGATCCGCGACGCGCCAGTCCGGAGGGAGCATTTTTCCTATGCTGTAATGAGAAGAGGACAACGCAGTATTGCTAACCTTGAAACCGCGCTCTCTTTCCGAGCGAGCGAGAAGAGATGATGACGCTACGCATGGAGATGGAGATTTTTGGAGACTGGGCCGAATTAAGGTGTGTTAACTTTTGAAAAATAAATGCCCACTATAAATTCAACACCGCATTCATTAGTACCACTTCACCATAATTTACGAAAAAGAGAAAGAAGAAGAATACTTCTATATGAAATAATTTTTCTAAATTTATAAATCAGGTCACATTCGAACCAATGTATTTTATGCTGACTGTCAATGCATATAAATACAATACTTTAAATATGGATCAGTAATGACGCCTTTTATACAGTAGTACGCAGATCAAAGGCGACTACTGAAATCTGACAACATGTGGAAAAAAGTGGGGGATATTGCATGATGAAACATGACGCGTGATTTTCCAAAAGGACGCTTTGGAAATTATGAATAACCTACTGATCGCTTTGGTTTCACATATGTTCAGTAGAAAGCAGAGGTCATAAGCTTTAATTCGATTGTTATCACGTCGTTCAAAGACTCCGATTACCGGACTGTCATTTCCAACAGGGACATAATTCATCTCCCCCCCTGACCATTTGTCCGGAGGCTATAAGTATGACCTGGACCCAGATACTGTATCTCATTCCCATCCGTGTACCGGCAGTGGTAACACGTTACCTCATTATCGTCTGTGTAGTGGCAACCCAACATATTAGAAGTGGAACTTGGATATCAGTAATTGGATATCAGTGTACCAAGTGTTGTGCCATGAAGAAACACATCAATGTGATGTAAATATTTTTACGGAATAAGCCGTGTGGTACAAGTTAATGTACATAATTGCCGAATAGAAGCCTTATTTTGGCATTTTAACATCACAATCGTTGAAGATAGTCAGTTATGACTTATGGTGCAATCACCAACGGAAGGCAAACGCTTCAGGTTATTTGGCGTGGTGAGACAGTCAATTAATATACGAGAGTTAATTATCACCGCTCCTGAGTATTAAAGAACGGGTGACATTTTAGCAAAAATTAAATAACTGTTCGTGACAAAATTAATATTCGCATCCTCCAGGGACATTCGTTGTGATAGTCTGTGTGACGGTCATGGAATGAACAGTGAGTTTTACAACTTATCACTAATTGCGTTAATCTATTTCAACTTAGAAGTGGATCTTGTTACAAGTAGGCCCCCTTTTTGAAAGTGCATAAAACAGTATTTAATAATTCATTCTCCATTTTTCTGTGTGTTCGTGAGTGGTCGTCGAACCCAAGACTCGGAGCCTACAAGAGTCGCGCCTGAGTGCCTGCGATCAGCTTTACAAGGATCGTCCCGAAATTCAACTGAGAAAACAACAGTTCGAGTCATGGATCGTCGTATGAAGAAGAACCAAGGACTACTAGGAACAAGAATATTCATCATGTTCGTGTAAAGATCTAAGATGTACCCTAGATGACAGCAAGCCTTACTCACCAAGTGTTAAGTACATACTTTTATATACCCTAAACACGAGAGATGCATGCCAGTAATAATAATATTTGTAAATATTATAATGTCATAATTAAATATTAAATATGTAGGGAACATTATGCGCGTATGACTGGGAAAGATTTATTATTATTAGTTAGGATCATCAAGTGATTTTTAAGATAATCATTGATATTTAACAAAATTCATTTGCATGAATTATTATATAGACTCCAAAGTTCTTCGCTTATATGAACTATCTTTGGGAAGAACGGCAAGTTAGCTAGACTTATATTTCTTCGTCTGGTAAAGATCTTCACAGTAGTCTGGATATAAATTATACGTTTGCGATTCAGGTATTTGTAATCCCGGATAATATTAGATAATCATTGGAGTTGATCCAAACCGAGGTGTAATTAATTTATAATTATATATATGAAATGTGAGAAGAATTAAATAGCCTAAAATAATGGAGTCTTCTCTGTGAATTAAATGAACGGATTGAGATAAGGTGGCAAGACATGAGAGGGCGAAGCTGTAACATGTTTTGTTGTTGGAGTGATAAGGAAGAATAAATAATTATAGCTGTTGTGAGATATTAAATTGGTCTGAATATATAGCCAGATAACGAGTAATAAAAAATAATGGCTTTCAAGTGAGTGCATACTTGACAATAAGCCGAGATGATATGTAAGGAAAATGAAAGGAAGGGTGACGGACGATTTATGGTATCCGCAACCCAGGACTAGTTACAGCTGTTATTGTGATTGACAGGTATATGCCGGTCGACAGTAGGCCGAGCAAACTTTGCAGTCTCCAGCAAAACGATGTTAACGGGCCAAGCTCTTTTCATTCACCAAAGTAGTCTCAATCCTATTCTAATTATACGTTGCGAGTAACACGGATAATTTCCGGATTTTGTGAAGGATAGATCCCTTCTCATGCTAAGCATTAATTTAGTCTCTGATTGGAGTTCAAAAATTTTTACCTTGGAAGCCGAAGCCTGTTGGTTCGAATGATGCTGGAGCGAAGATTTAACCAGATATTATGTCTTGATTAAGCCATATCTTCAAGATGTGTTGTGTAAATATATTTGATGTTTTTATATATATGTTTCTGTGTGTTTTATTATTTCCCAAAGTGATATGGTGATGGGTTTGATTCCAGCTTTGACTGATTTTCTTTAAATATATAATTTGTTAGGTAAACCCAGGATACGCACATATATGTTCAGCGTGTATGTTCATCGTAAGTGTTCAATGTAAATATACATTTGTCGTGGTCAAGTGGATCACATGTTCGATACTCGGCAATGCAATCTTGTGTGTATAACAGATGTGCTTATATTGTGTTATTTTTTTTTCTCTCTATCCAAATCATGACTAGTAAATAAAGGATACCTGGCTTTCACCCAGGAGGCTCGAGTTCAATCCCCGGTACCGGAACCATATTTAATATCCATTTGTGACGAGAGTTTAACAAATAAAGGGTACCATTCAATATCCATTTTTTATAAATAAATAAACTCATATATCAGTGTATGTTGATCGAAAGAATTGGTGTACGTCAAGAATTAATTATGCCTGGATAAATTTCAAGAAAAGAAGGCATACAATGTATATAATTGTATCAGTTAATTGTTTCTTTCGTTCACATGTTGAGATAGAACATTATTTGTGTGGTTCACATCAGTATAAATAAAATGTTTAGAATATATACTTGAACGGAGATTCTTCTCATTTAACAAATATTAGCATATTCCTCTCATATTATAGAATCATACTTTCATTATTTTAGATAGTGCCTATTTTATTTCTTTATCGAACATTCCATTACCCATATTGCTCTACGAATTCATCCGGTGATCTTATGAAAGTAGGGAGATGGGACTTCAAGCCTGGTAAGTGACTTCTGGCGGTTCTCATACTAATGTTCCATCTGTACATCTGTTTGTGAAACCAAGTTAAATAATATTGCCCTAATTGTAACCAGAGTAAGCCTCATTTGTTGCCCAAATAACGGGGCCAGTTTCATTTTGTCGCCTGTTGTGTTCAGAGCTGGTTCATACTTAATTTGATACGACAATTAAAGCCCTAACGGTTGCACTATTTACCAAGCATTCGGTGCGAACTCCTCCCCATCCTACTCCAAATCCCTATCCACTCTCCACGTCTCAGCCCACCTCCCCGTGTTAAGAGACCGAATTACTCCCTAGCCAACTGGCCAGACTACCGAGATTCACTCAATTCTGCTCTTTCACAAGCGCCCCTACTTCCAACAGACGCTGCCTCCACCGACAACTTCGCTGAATTTATCCAAAGTACTCTCACCACAGCAGCTGAAAACCATATCCCTACCACCTCCTATAGCCCTTCCAAATCCAGATTACCCCCAAAGTTCCGCCATCTCCAAAAACTTTCCCAATCCTAACTGAATACCAACGGACTAGAGACCCTCTATTTCCTACGCCTTCACCAAAAGACACTATGGATCATTCAGAAGTACCTGCAGACGTACAAAATATGGTCTTGGAGAGCCACCCGTTCATCCCTGAATTACCTTCATGCCAACTCATCCCAGTACTGGAGACGACTATCCTCGCTCCTTATACAGACGAGCTGTCCTAAGTATTACATCCTTCACCAAGGCAGATCCCCCAGTAGCACCACGGAGAAACTAGGTCTTCGCAGACCACTATGAACGACGTTTCACACGCCCATTAGACAAACACTTCGACTACACGAACGACGCACTCTACCACACAATCCGCACATCACCCACGCTCTACCCTTCTTCTACCCACTCCCCAACCAATCACATCTTCGATACCCCTATCATAGACAATGACGTACCGGACGCCCTCCGCCCGACAAGGAACACCGCCCCAAGATCCAATAAACTCCAGTACCGCCATCTCAAGGAAGCACCACCAGCCTTCAGAACCGTATTAACTCAATTCTTCACCTTCCTTCTCACTTCCGGCTACCACCCTTCCCTTTGGAAACAGGCCATCATGCTGTTCTTCCCTAAACCCGGTAAGGACCCCACTAACCTCAATTCCTATCGCCCAATCGAACTTATCATATTCATAGCCAAGATCCTTGATCAAATTCTAGCTCGTCGTTTCTATAAATATATCTACTTCATGCACCTTCTCCCAGCCTCCCAATGCGGTTTTCGACCTGGCTTCTCCACCCAACACCAACTCTTCCATCTCATCCAGTTGATCTCCAGTAACTATAATAAAGCTCGTCCTACACTTCTGATCAGATTTGATTTTCATTTAGCTTTTGACTCCGTATGGCAGGACGCTCTCATCTTCAAGTTGCATCATTTCTCTCTTCCCCAGTCCTACATCCGTTACCATTCATCATACCTCACCGAACGCTCTGCAACCATTCACATCCAAGGACACCATTCCCGATCCTTCCACGTGAGTATTGGCGTACCCCAAGGATCCCTACTGTTCCCACTGCTATTCCTTCTATTCGTCGCGGGCATACCACAGCTCCCGCCCCCATACATCTATTACAGTTCGCAGAAGACACAGTTATCCTCGCTTCATTTCCATCCGTCCAAAGCATCAACCTGCGCCTCCAACCCATCCTTAAATCCTTTGTGAAATGGTGTGATCGCTGGCACCTCAGGCTCAATCCCACTAAAACCCAGTCCATCCTTATTCGCCCCCGTAAACGCCGCCTCTCCATTACCCGAAATCCAGACGCACTCAAGCTCACTATCCGCAATACCGCTATCCACCACCAACCATTCCTCAAATATCACGGAATTATCAAATACGAACATCTGACCTTCCGACCACACTTCCTCCATATCAAGGCCCGAGCCCAGCAGAGATCCCAGCTGCTCCGCCGGCTTGCCGGAACCAACTGGAGTCCCATCTCCCAACTTCTAATCCTCACGTACACATCCTTCATTCGCTCATTCATCACATATGGACATCCAGCCTGGCTCGCTGCAACTAGCACCAACCACCATCTCCTCCGTCCACTCATATCCATGGAGATAAGATTAATCCGCATCGCCCTTCGCCTTTCCCCACTCTAACACAGCCGTGAACTCTCCAACATCTTCCCAATCCCCAGACTCGATGCCCAAGCCTCAGCTATATTCCAACGTTTCATGCAGCGATCCCTTGACCAAGGAAACCCCGTTATAACCCAACTCTTCCAAGACCCCCTCAAACACCCTCTCCGAATTCTCACCCCAATCCACCAACTCCAAGCTCTTACAGCACCCGAAGATCGACCAGCTCCGTAAGAACCATCTTCAGCATCAGACACCCGCTTAAGCATAATTATTAAGCCCTGGGGTTAACATAACCGCTCCTCACTCACCTGGCACTATCATATTCATAATACGTATGCATTTATGTTTGGATTTATAACTTAATTCATTAATATGTCTTTATAAACCAATCTGTGGCATGCACTGAACCCCATCTACCCCAGCGCTGCTAGGGTAAAGAACTTTTTATTAACATTTTATAATTAATCCTTAGAACGCTTTTTATAGTGTTTAAAAATTGCGAACACCTAAGCCAAGCCAAATAAAGCTTCTCGACAATCCGCTCGCACTACCGCAGTTCAGCTCCTCCAGCGAGCTGGGTTTCCTAGAGCTACCCCAGCGAAATTTAAGGTCGCTTGTGTGACGCATGCACTTGAAGCTTCCTTGTCCTGACAGCGGGACGGAGCTGTAGCCCCTCCCCCGACAGCAATTTACGGCGACAGGCCAGCTAGCTTAGGTAAGGTAATGTTAGTTTTAATACTTGACACTCGAAGTCTTCAACGCCACACACTAGAGACTGCAAGAAAAATATCTCTGCTAGGGGCTTTACGTCGCACCGACACAGATAGGTCTTATGGCGACGATGGGATAGGAAAGGCCTAGGAGTTGGAAGGAAGCGGCCGTGGCCTTAATTAAGGTACAGCCCCAGCATTTGCCTGGTGTGAAAATGGGAAACCACGGAAAACCATCTTCAGGGCTGCCGATAGTGGGATTCGAACCTACTATCTCCCGGATGCAAGCTCACAGCCGCGCGCCTCTACGCGCACGGCCAACTCGCCCGGTAAGAAAAATATCAACATCTTAACAGTATAGCCACTTGCACATCGTCTTGTTAATAAAAATAGAGCCAGTATATGAAACCTATTGTAATATAGAAGAATATATTTTAGTCTTGGGTTTCGGCATGTATACAGTTTTTTTTTCGAGCAATTCATTGATGGCACGTGTAGACTATGTGTTCCGATAGCCGCAGAAAAATACTTAGGTTGCCCAGCATGAACACAGAGTTTGTATTTGGTTGTCTGTGATGGTGGTATATAGTGAATTTTTGTAGTGTTCCTCTTGGATTATAGATGAAGGTTTCGCGAGTTCTGTGGCATTTTTCATAAATATAACGTGTGTTACACGTCGAGACAAATATTTTCTCTCGTTTGTCGTTGATGCACGTACACTCAGTATGCGAGCAAAATTATAAAATTTCACCGACGGTAAAATACCACTTAAATTTTGCTGATTAGTTTAAATTAGGCTTTTCTAAGTAAACAACAAATAGTTAATCTCAGTGTATTTTTTTGAAAACCATGACTGTACTATCATGAAGTATCACCGAATGAAACTGTCAGTGCATTGTTTAAAATCTGCTACAGATTAAGTTATGATGGTGTCGTCACTGCCGTGAATATCAATTTGGAAGTATGTGCGAGCGTGTGGTTGAACATATTCTTGAAAGAACATTCTCAGGCAGACCTTTCCACGAAAAACGCAGCCTTACAAAGTGGTAATGTTGACTTTAGAGTGTGTGGTGGGGCTACGATTGTTTATATTTAAAAACGTTTTCGCAGCTGGGGTAATGAATATGTTCAGCGCACGCCACTGAAACCAATATTGTATTGTATCAACTGAAATAGGCTTATTTTAATATCTATACTTCTCTTTGGGTTTCATTTTTGGTAATAGATAAACAATGTTCGTATCATGACTAACGACACTTGGAACCCCACGTTCAATAAAATAAAATTGAGATATATATAGAACCTCGTTGAGGAACTTATAAATTAAAGCAGGTGATTCTAAGACATCTACAATTAACCTTTACATGTATGCTAGAATCCATAATAGTGATCTTTCCAAGTGAACTCCACTTAAACAGAATATTCAGAGTCTTCACTTTTCGTACAAGTGTTTAATAATAATTCACTTACATATTTTATCAAATGCGGTATTGCAAATGATATGTTGTTTTTCTGCGAACAGACTTTTCATAATAATAATAATGAATGCATCGCATAGAATACAGTAGTTAGAAATGCTAGTGATTTTTCCAAGTGATTTGCACTACACAGACATAAGTGCACTCATATATATTTATGTAAGAATGCAAGTGAAATTTCCAAGTAAACTGTGCTTCTAGTAGGTCGCTACAAACATTGAGTTTCTTTAGAATTATAACTCTAATAGGGCGGTTATTCCATCAGATGTTCTATTTCTCGACGTGAATAGGAATAAACTGTGTTGTGGTGAGTTCCAATTAACAGTGCATATATCAATTCGGCAGAAAGACTCTATGCAAGTGATAGAATTCAAACTATTTTTCTTGTGGAACGCCACCACATGTTCCCCAAGTACAACTTATTTTTCGTCTGGGTTCTAAGTTAGAACCGAGTCAACAATTACAATTCACGATACTCGGAGGACAGTTAAATGTGGACACCCGCGTAACATAATCAGTGAGTGGTTATCCCGCTCCGGGTCCTTCAAGAATCAACGACGACCCATTGCTGTCTACGAGGGATCGTGTTTCCATGGTTTGGTTGCTGTCCATCAAGGAGGATCTATGGAAACAACTTCATTGTAACCAGCACAACTTTAAGGTGAACCTTATGTGAATAAATTCAGTTTAAAGAATTTGGAACACATTGTAGTTAGGACCTCTCTCTGTGCCCAGCTCAAGGTCTGCGCACAATATACCCTGTGATTAAGATATCTCTACTCTCCGAAATATCTGTCCGGTTCCATAGCTAAATGGTTAGCGTGCTGGCCCTTGGTCACAGGGGTCCCGAGTTCGATTCCCGGCAGGGTCGAGAATTTTAGCCATCATTGGTTAATTTCCCTGGCACGGGGCTGGGTCTTGTCTTCACCGTCATTTCATCCTCATCACGATGCATTGGTCGCCTACGGGCGTCAAATCAAAAGACCTGCACCTGGCGAGCCGAACACGTCCTGGGATCTCCCGGCACTAAAAGCCGAAATATCTAGTCATGGCTTATTATCAAATAATTTCCTGGTACAATGTATAACCTATCCGTTGAACCAATGTATGTATATGTATTAAATATATTAATTCATGCTTTTATACATCCTATGGAAACTTAGGAAAAAGGCCACATCCCCCCTTCCACTGTTTACACCCACTTACCCACATTCCTCTTTCAACACAACCCCCAACACTCCCGCAACGCCCGGCCAGATGGAGGGCGCAACCCTCTTGGTGACCCGCCTCATCCCTTCAGGGCGGGGAATGAAAACGAAAAATAATTCATACAAGTGACATGAGTAGGGATGAGATTTTGCCTATTTGCCTATTTTTAGCCTTTTACGGTATAAATCCTTTTTAAGCTCTTTCTAACAAGACTTTGTTGGTTTTATTGTGCCTCGAAATGTCTGTTTCAGGGTTTCGTGCCTTTTTGAAATATAATTGCCTATTTAATGCCCTGTATATATATTTTAAAGTACCCTACTTTCTTCCATTCCATTATATTCTAGCTGGTGTCTTCGATAGAATTATTTTATCGTTTCTCAACATCTGTTTACGCCACTAACAATAAGGAGAATTCTCAGAAGTCTCCAAAAATAGTGCTTGGGGAATTTACTTTAGGACAAAACAGGAACAATTTGACCACAAATCCCTCCACCCCTCCCACCTCCTAAGATGATATGCGAGAACTAATCATCGTCGAACTATGTTGTACACATCCATATTTCCTACCCCTCTCTCGTTGTAAAGTGTTAAGACGCTTTGTCCTGAGATAGTGTTGAGATCTACTTTGAAGAAGTGATATTGATTGTTGTTTAAAGGGACCTAACATCTAGGTCACTGGCCCTTTTGAAGAAGTGTGTTTGGCAATGCCTAAAAAAATCTTCCAAGTCCTACTGAAGCAGTGGATCACTGGAGTTTCCAACTTCACTACCTGTGGAAGGATAGACTTCCGAAGCTTGAAGTAAGGAGGCCCCTTTTATCTCTTTGTGATTGAGGACTGCAATCACATTTCGTTGTAGCATTTATGAGCCTATTAATTTATCTATTGTGGCAAGCTGTTTTGTTGCAACGCTATATAATTTAGGCCTAGGACGATGAGGATGCTATCTATACTGTACAAGAGAAGTCAAGAAAGTCATGTCCTGCCCATTGGTTCGATCAGATTTTGCGTTCCTGAAGCTGCCGGGAGCCACCACAGAGTTGGATAGAAGTAGAATGCTCCTTATGCAGTCTATTAGGATTGTAAAAGAAGTTAAGGGAAGTCTTCAGCAAACATCTGGATAAGTAGCCGCGATCAGGGAAAAGTCTGATATATTCCTGCAACGAAATCGAGGATAGAAAGATAGTAAAAGTACCACTTCATGTGATGTGATGTTGACAGATACTTCTCACAACGCAGAAACATTCATGACAACAGAACAGGATTGTTACCTAAAAATATAGAAAATTTGTTAGTTGTAAATTCCTTCCATAGTCATTGAGTGTACTGTCCGATTCCTTGACTGAATGATTAGCGTTGAGGCTTTCGGCTCAGAAGGTCCCGGGTTCTATTCCCGACAGGTTCTGCATTTTAATCGCGTCTGATTAATTCTTTTGGCTCGGGAACTGGGTGCACTCTCCTCCTCAGCTTCAATTACATCCATCCATATAGGGTTGGCGTCAGGAAGGACATCCGGCCGTAAAACAGGGCCAAATTCGTATGTGTGACACAGTTCGCAGCCGCAGTCCCACCAGGGGCGGATGTACCCCCCCCCCCCCCGCTGCCTCAGCTTATTGTTGCAGTGACGAAGTAAGAGGTCCAATATAAAAAAACAAAATTGTAGTTACATTAAGTTATTTATTAATGAACAGACGAACAGGTAATGTACAAATTAAATCATACAGTAATACAGACGCAAATAAAAGAAACCCATAGAGGCCTAGACCTAACGCAAAAATCAACTGTACCAATCAACATTTTTAAACAACGCAAAATGTTTAAGTTAATGTTAAATAAAAAATAAACGTAACATTCAAAGTCAAGTCTAGTTTTATTTTAACATACCACGATTTCCTCAATTTAAGCATTCAATTATTTCAAAAATAAATAACGCCCAAAGTTAAACTTAATGCCTTAGGTTAATTGCATTCCTAAAAGTAAACAGTATGAATTTTCCTTTGGGTAGATGATTCAAATAAAATTATACCTACACAATAACAAAGAAATAATTAAAAGAAAGATTATTTCGTAATATATACTTATATTAACATTCCGCACAGTAAAATATTTGCAATAATAAAATCTTGACACATTTACTGAAACAAAGAAGCAATATTTTAAAAAATGTAACCTAAAACTTAATTTTACGAGCTTTTCTTTCCGCAAAAGGTTTGATGATAGCAACGTATGGAATCTTAGACGCTAAATGATGCTCAATGCTAATAATACTCAAGTTTGTGAGGCTTTGTCATGCCGTCCTGTTTATGAAATATATTTTTATTAGTTTCAGTTCATTAAAACTCTTTTCATTTGACGAAATGAAACAGGCATTGTTTTAAAAACCTTAACTGGCGTTGTCGTATTCGGATATTCATTCTGTAGTCCATTTTGGCAAAAGTTAAGATCAACATTTTTGCAGGAGTCGCTGTTTTTATGCTTGTTACTAAATCAAGAGCGTGGTATTTAAAACTGTGCAGTTCTATTATTAATTCATCCTTATTAAGGTCATTATTATATGTATCAGCTAACTGCATTGCTCTGATTTTAATGTCATCGTCCTTTAACACTTGCAGCTGAGCCCCGTCTAAAAACCCAAATAAATTGTTTATGTTTTGTAACGCATTAAACTTGTTCCTAAGTATGAAGGATATGGTCTACTATTTCTACTATCGTGTTGTGAAACCTTTTTTACAGCCGTCCAATCCCAGCTTTCATCTTCACAGTCTTCGTCGACCATCCTCTTCTTTTTTCCGTTTCCACACCTCTTTGAACTGAGGATCTAAATTGAGCCTTTCAGCTATGGTCTTAGCTTCCGAAATTATATCAGTTTCATTTGTAGTGTTCGTTCGAGTTTCCTGAAACTCCTCGATAAGTTGGTTGATACGGTTAACACATCGGTCAATGGTGATATCTTCTTTTTGTAAAATTTTGTTTACAATATCAATGTGTGTTAGCTGCTTGAACCAAAAACAATAAGCTGTAATAAATTCAAAAGTACTGACATTTTTCAAAATGTTTGTAGCATCTGGTTTAGTCTCAGGGGTGGATGTCGTACTAGATATAAGCTCATTTAAAGCGTTGATTCCCTCTTAGAGGTGTTTTTACACAATTGTTATTGCTTCCTTCTTTATTGATCATCTAGTAGAACTCTGTAGCTTCAGAGATAATAGCACACATTTCAGCATAATCTCCCATCGGTTAGTAGATGCTACAAAGAATCAATAGAGGCAGTTTAGTATTCCAAAATAAATCACTAGCTCGCGAGACGCACTTGCAGCGTTTACTCCAACCAAATTTAACGAATGTGTAGCGTACGGCACGAAGTTATTTTCTTCTTCTAAACGAGACTGAACATCTTTGTACTTTCCAGCCATGTTAGCACCATTGTCGTAAGATTGTCGACAACTTTTAAACTCCAACCCAACACTTTCCATTTTCTACAATATTACTTCAGAAAGTGCCTGCCCTATCTTATCACTAACCGTTAAAAAGTTAATACAACTTTCACAAATCTCTGAAACACCACTTTAATTGAATTTTACATGTCTGATAATTTGCGACATCTGCTCGAAATGACTTACATCTGCAGTGCAGTCAAACATGATAGAATAATATTTTCTTTCTTTAATATCACTCCACTCACTATTAGTTCCCTTATTTTGAATCCAATTATTTCCAAAATCTCATCTTGGAAATCATGTGAGAAGTAGCTGCCTTGACTTTTTTTGTGATGACTTATGTGCTCTCTCAGTGAGAGGCAGTAGCGGGACACTAAGTCAATGGTGTTTAAGAACTTCCCGCATCTTGGATCACCATGGTCAAGGTTTTCATCTGTACCTCTGCCAAATGCAGAATTGCAGCAACAATGACAACTGTACCGGGCGGTACACCTCTACACCGTTTATTTAAAAGTTGCGCCAGTTGAAACTCCTCTTCTGGAGGAAGGTTGAACTTTATCTACTCTATTAATTCTCTACTTTCTCAGAAGATGTCACCACGTGGAAAATTTTGAGTTTTTGAACTGTGTCACTTTTGATGTGTTTTTGTTTCGCTTGAAGTAAGAAGTGTGAACTTTCTCTTCTAGAGGACACTACTGAAGATCAACAATAGCGCACCCTAGTGCGGAGTCAAAGAACTATTTTGTTGGAGAAATTTTTATTTCAAAAGTTTGTTTCTTGTTAAATTTCTTTCTGTTATTGTTTAAGTTGGCTGTATACCCCTCTTTTTCCCCTTGTTTTAGATTTATCCAATCCCGAATTTCTTTTAGTAATTTCTGACCAATCTGGTGTATCTTCCCCCAACTTGTATCTGTTGCGGGGTCCTATCCAATAAAAACATTGTGGGCGGGTGTTTTCATTCCCCTAACGCCTAGAAACTTCCGCGAGAGTATATAAACTGCTGATTTTAGGGTCTCCGGGCCACTTCTGTTCCATCTTTCAGTGTATTAAGTACATAGCAGGAGGCGGGAAGCGCCTCTTTCCTCGGCGGCGGTCAACAATAAGGTAATGGCCGATTAATAAATTCTTTCTTTTCTTGCTCAGCAGTTTAACTTTCGGGGCGGGTTCTAAGCGTTCAACCATGTAACCTTTTCCTAAAATGTAAAAACAACTGGTATCTATTCTATTTTAAAACGACATATCGGGATAGAGAGTGCTTAACCCTCTCGAGCTCCCACTCACATCGTCTTGAGGTGAACTTATTCTCTCAACCAATTCTTCCGTGATGTAATGTAAATTGCTATTACGTCACCTCTGTAGTATGGGATTAGCCCTTGCATCAGTGGCCTAAGAGCCAAAGTAGGTCTTAAAAACCAAGTGTATTAGGAGTGCAAGTTCGCCTCCTCTCAAATTGTTTTAGAGGTCATTTAATTAACCTGCTTTTCATTTAATAGACCTCAGTAGATTGGGTATTTTACCCCTGTGTTTATGTCCGTTGAGGACAACTTGAAGGTGGAGTTTGGTGTGGCCTAGGAGAGGCTTAAATTAAGGAGCGCGTAGCTCTTTTGGAAACGGAGTGTTGTATGCCTCGAGGAGGCTTTACTGTGTAATTTGGAGCAAGGGCTCCAGGGTTTGATTGGGGTCTTCTGCCCCTTTGTTAAAATTTGTATATCGGAAAGTTGGGCTAGTTGCTCAAAAATTGTGAACTCAGGGCTCGAAGCCCAAACTCTGTAATCCCTGTAATTGTACATTTCAAATTGTGTTTCGGCTACTAAGTACCTGTTCTTTGTTATTACTTAATATTGAAAAGGAAATATAACCTTGTTAACTTTTACATTAACTTTGATTCCGTAGTTTGAGACCCATTCACGCCCGCACCTTCTTACACCTCTACCTACCACCAAAACACGGTAACAACAACTAAAACTGATTTCCAACGCTTAACCTCCTCCGATATTTTTTCAACACCTCATCAATGCCACCTTTATTTAGCGATGCCTCTAATGTTTTCCAAGAGCAAAAACGTTTTTTGTGGCTCAATGAGTTTTCGTGTTCTGTAAATTTTCATTTAACTTTTTCCACAGAGTAAGACCATCTTTTCTTACGAGAAAGATTTTTCTCAGATAAGTTATCAAGAAATAGTTTACATTGTACGCAAAACAAAGCATTTTTCGGTCTATACTCTAGGCTAACCAAGAACGGCACACATCTTTTCCGTTAGGAAGCTGTTTATAAAACAATTCTTTCCCCTCTCTAAGAAAATTATGCCTGGTTCTATTTTGCCTTCACCAGAGAACGCACCACACTAGCAATCACAGCAGAAACAAGTCTGCATTTTCGGCTGTCACCCAGGTGGTTCCACATAGGATTGGAGCCAGGAAGGACGTAAGTACAAAGGGCACTAGGAAAGTTCTGCAATGTGAATGAACGCTTTAGACTTTTTCAAAATAGTTTCCACCACACTCAATACACTTCTCCATACGTCAAAACCAGTCACTGAACAAACTCTGCCACTTTTCTTCGGTTACATTTTCACACTCTTGATCCCATACTGCCAGAAGCTCCTCGTCGGATGCAAAACGCTGCTCTTTCAACTTCATCTTCACTTTTTGGAAGAGTACGAAGTCACATGGGGCAAGATCAGGACTGTATGGAGGGTGGTCAAGCACAGTCAACCCTGATCTGGCAAGAAAATCCATTGTTACATTAGCACGATGTGCTGGAGCATTGTCGTGATGCAAGAGCAAGTGTTGAGCCGTGACCTTGGGCGGAGCTCCTTGTGAGCCTGGATGACCTGAGGCAGACACGTCTCACTGTACCACTTCGCAGTAACTGACCTTTGTTTTTCTAGCACAACACGAGTCAGTATACCCCGTTTGGTGAAGAATACTGCAATTGTCCTTTTCTTCACTGACCTTGACTTTCGCACAGTCACAGGAGTACCCTCATTTTCAAACAGCCACACCTCGTTCTGGGATTTTTTGGGAAATTGTAATAATAAAGCCAAGTTTCGTCATCTCTAACGATGCTATTGACGTTACACGGAGTCCCGTTTTCAAACTGTTTTAGCATTTTTCGGTACCATTTCATTCGATGTGCCCTTTGTTCTTCTGAAAGTGAATGGGGCACCCAAAGGGAACAAACCTTTCTAACATGGATATGGTCGTGTAAAATTGAATGAATAGCTGGTGCAGGGATGTGGAAGGTCTCTTCTACCTGCCGATATGTCAACCGCCTCTCTTGCTGCAATATTTTCCTCACAACTTCAATGTTTTCCTCAGTCACTGATTCAGACGGTCGCCCAGAACGAGGATCGTCTTCAACCCCGAAATTTCCACTCTGGAACTCTTTGTACAAGCGGAAAATTTTTGTCCGATGTGGACAGTCTTTCCCCAGCACAGGAGTCATTTTCTCCAGGCACTGGTCAACATTTAATCCACGAGAAAATTGTAGCGGGTAATTGCGCGATATTCACCTTTAGACCACACTGACATCTTAACTTGCTTTCAGTCCCACCGCTTGGTAACAGCTGGTGTGAAGGTTGTGCCTTGCTGTCTTCTAGACCGGTTTTCACCTCCCTTTTCATCCCTTACCATAACAGGAGTGTCCAGCCAACCGTTTTTGTGTATTGCAAAACTTTCCTAGTGTCCTTTGTAAAATGAGGCCAAATCGACATTATGCAACAAAGTTCGCACATGCGACCCCACCAGGATGTGGGAAAATAAAAAGAAGAAGAAAAATAAAATCTTATAACCATGTGTTTATGTAGGGCTTGTCCGTAACTGTGTGGATGCCTCGGTTCTAGACTGGTGTGCATTCTACGTTTGCAATGGTAGAAGGCAAAGCAGAACTGGAACATAATCTCCGTTGAACGCAACATAGAAAGTTTACGTGAAGATCTTCGCACTAAAATCAAGAATTACCATTAATAAAAGTACTAAACTCCGGCCCATCGCTTTGCTATATCTGATCATAAACAAAACATAGAGGCACTACCAACTTAAATATCCCCCCCCCCCCCCAAAAAAAATGATTTGCTACGTTAAACAGAAGTGCCTCAAAACGATTCCCATAATTTTCGTAATCAGTTGCATAGCTGATCTAGTGTAAACAAAATCCTGGCGCAAATGCATTGCACCCTTGTTGGGAATCAATCTCGTCCGCATATACTAGTTGCGAAATAAATCAGAAATGTATATCAGTTGTGTACTTGTACTGATTACGGACAACCGAGTTGCGTTTCCGCTCACATACTGAGAAATCCGAATTGCGTCTCGCCCTTTTATATCACATATTTCCTTTCCCCATTTAATCAGAATTAGGTTTGGTCACCAAGTGTAATAGGCTAACGGGAGGGATTAAAAAGGTATGACAGCTGAACATCCACGGCAGAAATTTGTTGAAATGACTTCGATATACTGTAACCTGCTGAATTCGCCTTGTTGTAATTCGGTCATTCTGTATACGAGTAGTAAAAATTAATCCTTGTTGACTGTTCTGCTAAGCTGTTCAAGTACTCGGGTATAATCACGTCTGCCTCCAATAGTTCGTTGGTAATTTAGAACGAACCTCACACGAGCAGTGTGCATTTTATTCCAATTAAGAACGAGATGTCTGTTATTTAAGACAACCATCCCAGCTGCAGAAACACCAAATTCACCTGGTCGTTCGCGTAATTGTTCAGCCACCTTAAGTTTCAAACAATTACTAACCTTCTGCCTTAGTCCTCGGGAGAAGAGATCTGTTCACGATAGATTTGCAAGTCTAACCACCGTTGAATTTCACGAATTAAACTTCGATAGAAGAGAAACTTGCACCCGTCTATCACTCATAACTGTTACCCTTTCTCACTGAATATCGTTGAAGGCTCCATTCCCACTCTCACTCCATGATCCAATGTAACTCAAGTCTAGCGCTGCAAACCTCAATATCAGCTAAAACGATATATGCGCATGGAAATTCGGCTACAGATATGAAAATTAGGCTCCGCTCTAAAGCTGAAGAATATCTATATTACTGCTGCTGCTGCTACTACTACTACTACTACTACTACTACTACTACTACTAACTGTTAATGTTAACACTTAACCCCATTTAAAAACGACAAATTCATGAATATTATTATTATATATGAATATTATTATAGTACTATACCAAACCAAAACCAAACCCCATGGCGCTACAGCCCTTGAAGGGCCTTGGCTTACCAAGCTACCCCTGCTCAGCCCGAAGGCCTGCAGATTACGAGGTGTCGTGTGGTCAGCACGACGAATCCTCTCGGCCGTTATTCTTGGCTTTCTAGATCGGGGCCGCTATCTCACCGTCAGATAGCTCCTCAATTCTAAACCCGTAGGCTGAGTGGACCTTGCACCAGCCCTCAGGTCCAGGTAAAAATCGCTCACCTGGCCGGGAATCGAACACGGGGCTTCCGGGTAAGAGGTAGGCACGCTACCCCTACACCACGGGGCCGGCTTATTATAGTACTACAGTCGCAATATCATATGTAAGTTTTGAATTGCAACGGTAACAGTGAAAAGTATCCCTTTACATTGTCTTCGTCTAACAAAATACAATGATTAGCGTTTTGTTGCTTTGTACTCGCTACGAGATCTGTAGACGATACCACATACTCTTATTATAACGTGCGAATATCGCCGCTTCCCGCCATCCGATCCTGAGAAGCAACTAAGCTTCGAGGCTTCCTTTCATTCCACAGGATTGTTTTTATTATAGTTTGAAATTCAGCCCAAAACGTAAATCTTGTAATTCTGTTTGTTTTACGTCATATTGACTCAGTCAGGTCTTTTGACGACGATGGGATACGAAAGTGCTAGGAATGGGAAGGAAGCATCCATGGTCTTAATTAAGGTACACACCGAGCTCGATAGCTGCAGTCGCTTAAGTGCGGCCAGTATCCAGTATTCGGGAGATAGTAGGTTCGAACCTCACTGTCGGCAGCCCTGAAAATAGTTTTCCGTGGTTTCCCATTTTCACACCAGGCAAATGCTGGGGCTGTACCTTAATTAAGGCCACGGCCGCTTCCTTCCCACTCCTAGCCCTTTCCTGTCCCATCGTCGCCTTTAAGACCAATCTGTGTCGGTGCGACGTAAAGCAACTAACAAAAAAAATTAAAGTACAGCCCCAGAATTTGTCTGGCGTTAAAACGAGAAACCACGGAAAACCATATTGAGAGATGCGACAGTGGGTTTCGAACCTGTCATCTCCCGAATGCAAACTCACAGCTACGTGGCTCAAACCGCGTGTCCAGCTTCCTCGATCTTTAGCTATATACCCCAGTTTTGTTGAGAAAATTAATAACTTCTCGTTGGTCACAGAGGTGTGAGAAAATAAGTGTATAAAAAGTGCAGTATTTACTTCACGTTTAATTCGGCTACGTTTGGCAACGATGAACTGAACTAGGGAATGTTAGAAAGAGACAAAACCAAGGTCTCTCAGGAACCACCTATCGGTCGTGAACGCAACTAAACCTGTTGCCACTGAATTAGGCGGGTGTGGAAAACTGCGCTGTTGTCAGATATGGACACCACGAGAGTAGTTTACCTCTGAGCACGGATTGGCAACGCTGACCGTGCAGTGCTGTCTAGTCGAAGCCGGTCCGCTCCAGGTACACGTATTCTTCTATATTACGCAGTCCAATGAGTATTCAAGTACTTAAAGTTATAATGCAAACTATGAAAAAAAATTAAAATATTTTAATAAAACTGATACAGATTAATGCGTAATCTGAAAGTATTTACAGTGATCTGTGTCCTGCGCTGGCGCGTGCAACCCGAACAACCTCAGCTAGCGACATTTATATGATAACTTTCTGGACTGTTTTCTAGGAAATTAAAAGACCCATGGAAATATGTATCAGATTAAAAAATTAAGTTGGACGATTTTCTGCATTTTTCCCGCAGATAACATTTTATTGGTTCAAGAAACAAAACTTGGCCGCTTATTGAAAATTGTAATTCATGATCTTACGGATTTAAATTTACTTGTCTAGATTTTTATTCTTAATTATTTCAATCAGTTTATGTGGAAAATAGTTAAACCGCTGAAATCAGCAGTTTTTTTTCTGAAACTTGTAGTGAAACTCGTTTTGCAGCATTGTAGGAGGTGACATCGGGAGCTTGGGAGAGAACAAACTGCCTCGCGCTCCGAAATGATGTATTCAATTCGACATTTCTTCGCTAGTTGCTACATAACCTTGGCAACAGTGTAATTTCTCTGACTCGCCTAATTTGGTGGCCACGACTATAGTATGTTTACGGTTAGCCGTGTATCCGCAACTCTTATGTTAATCACTGCCTGCTGCTACAGATGTTCCATCCGTAATTACAGTAATTTGCGGATAATTTGGGTGGAAGAACTACTGACGATGGGTGAGTAGCATTGTATGGAAGTGAAACAGACAATTACTAGCTCAGAAAGAAAAATAATGGAAAGGTTTTTGAAATGTGGTGTTACCAAAGAATTCTGAAGGTCAGGTAGGCTACGTAGATCGACTCACGAATGAAGAGATACCGAATCGAATTGGTGAGAGGAGAATGCTTTGGCAAAATTTGACCAGAAGAAGAAGAGATAGAAAGATAAGATGTCCAGGAATTGTTCAGTTAGTTTTCGATGAAAGGGTAGGCGATAAGAACAGTAGGGGTAGAGAAAGACGTGACTATATCAGAATAGACGTAGGATGTAATAGTTACGCAGAAACGAAATGGTTAGCACAGAAAACGGTGGCTAAATCAAACCAGTCTATGGAATGATGATCCAAACAAGAATAACAATAAAAACTAAGGCTACTACTACCACATAGGTCTTATGCTTTTACGGCCGGCGTCGCGGTGAATATAAGAAAACATATTTTTTTAATTTGTAGGTTGTGGTGGAATTTAGTAGCTCCCAACGTTTCACCGGAAAGTGCAGTCGGCATTCCCAAGGGGTTCATTATATCCAAAAGTCAACAATGGACTAAAATTTCTTGTATAGAGAGCTATTCTAAGTTACTTACCAGAAAGTATCTTCGAATAACTTTAGAACTAGCATTAGACATTTCTTAGGATGTTAATCAAACCTAGCGCCATATCATCAAGTTTTAAGCCACGCACTCCTCTTGCACCATATCATCTGGCCGGCAGATTTCCCTCCACACACTCTTCTCACATGTCTTGTGGGATACACGACGCAGTCATTATGGAGGTGTACGGTGGCGTGGAGCACACACAGTGCTATATCAATCAATCCTGATCTGCATTTAGGGCAGTCACCCAGGTGGCAGATTCCCTATCTGTTGCTTTCCTAGCCTTTTCCGAAATGATTTCACAAAGAAATTCGAAATTTATTGAACATCTCCCTTGGTAAGTTATTCCAATCCCTAACTCCCCTTCCTATAAATGAATGTTTGCCCCAGTTTGTCCTCTTGAATTCCAACTTTATCTTCATATTGTGATCTTTCCTACTTTTATAAACGCCATTCAAATTCGTCTACTAATGTCATTCCACGCCATCTCCCCGCTGACGGCTCGGAACATACCACTTAGTCGAGCAGCTCTTCTTCTTTCTCTCAATTCTTCCCAACCCAAACATTGCAACATTTTTGTAACGCTACTCTTTTGTCGGAAATCACTCAGAACAAATCGAGCTGCTTTTCTTTGGATTTTTTCCAGTTCTTGAATCAGGTAATCCTGGTGAGGGTCCCATACACTAGAACCATACTCTAGTTGGGGTTTTACCAGAGACTTATATGCCCTCTCCTTTACATCCTTACTACAACCCCTAAACACCCTCATAAGCATGTGCAGAGATCTGTACCCTTTATTTACAATCCCATTTATGTGATTACCCCAATGAAGATCTTTTCTTATATTAACACCTAGATACTTACAATGATCCCCAAAAGGAACTTTCACCCCATCAACGCAGTAATTAAAATTGAGAGGACTTTTCCTATTTGTGAAACTCACAACCTGACTTTTAACCCCGTTTATCAACATAACATTGCCTGCTGTCCATCTCACAACATTTTCGAGGTCACGTTGCAGTTGCTCACAATCTTGTAACTTATTTATCACTCTATAGAGAATAACATCATCCGCAAAAAGCCTTACCTCCGATTCCACTCCTTTACTCATATCATTTATATATATAAGAAAAAATAAAGGTCCGATAACACTGCCCTGAGGAACTCCCCTCTCAACTATTACAGGGTCAGACAAAACTTCACCTACTCTAACTCTCTGAGATCTGTTTTCTAGAAATATAGCAACCCATTCAGTCACTCCTTTGTCTAGTCCAATTGCACTCATTTTTGCCAGTAGTCTCCCATGATCCACCCTATCAAATGCTTTAGACAGGTCAATCGCGATACATTCCATTTGACCTCCAGAATCCAAGATATCTGCTATATCTTGCTGGAATCCTACAAGTTGAGCTTCAGTGAAATAATCTTTCCTAAAACCGAATTGCCTTCTATCGAACCAGTTATTAATTTCACGAACATGTCTAATATAATCAGAAAGAATGCCTTCCCAAAGCTTACATACAATGCATGTCAAACTTACTGGCCTGTAATTTTCAGCTTTATGTCTATCACCCTTTCCTTTATACACAGGGGCTACTATAGCAACTCTCCATTCATCTGGTATAGCTCCTCCGACCAAACAATAATCATATAAGTACTTCAGATATGGTACTATATCCCAACCCATTGTCTTTAGTATATCCCCAGAAATCTGATCAATTCCAGCCGCTTTTCTAGTTTTCAACTTTTGTATCTTACCGTATTGTAAATGTCATTATCCTTGAAACCAACAATCTTTACATACTGCTGACTGAATACTTCTGCCTTTTGAAGATCTTCACATACACACTCCCCTTGTTCATTAATTATTCCTGGAATGTCCTTCTTGGAACCTGTTTCTGCCTTAAAATACCTATACATACCCTTCCATTTTTCACTAAAATTTGTATGACTGCCAATTATGCTTGCCATCATGTTGTCCTTAGCTGCCTTTTTTTGCTAGATTCAATTTTCTAGTAAGTTCCTTCAATTTCTCCTTACTTCCACAGCCATTTCTAACTATATTTCTTTCCAGTCTGCACCTCCTTCTTAGTCTCCTTATTTCTCTATTATAATAAGGTGGGTCTTTACCATTCCTTACCACCCTTAATGGTACAAACCTGTTTTCGCATTCCTCAACAATTTCTTTAAACCCATCCCAGAGTCTGCTTACATTTTTATTTACCGTTTTCCACCGACCATAGTTACTTTTTTAGAAACTGCCTCATGCCTGCTTTGCCAGCCATATGGTACTGCCTAACAGTCCTACTTTTAAGACCTTCCTTTCTATCACATTTATTTTTAACTACCACAAAAACAGCTTCATGATCACTAATACCATCTATTACTTCAGTTTTCCTATAGAGCTCATCTGGTTTTATCAGCACCACATCCAGGATATTTTTCCCTCTGGTTGGTTCCATAACTTTCTGAATCAGCTGTCCTTCCCATATTAACTTATTTGCCATTTGTTGGTCATGCTTCCTGTCGTTCGCATTTCCTTCCCAATTTACATCTGGCAAATTCAGATCTCCCGCTACAATCACATTTCTTTCCATGTCGTTTCCCACATAGCTGACTATCCTATCAAATAATTCCGAATCCGCGTCAGTGCTACCCTTTCCCGATCTGTACACTCCAAATATATCAAGTTGCCTATTATCTTTAGAAATGAGCCTTACACCTAGAATTTCATGTGTCTCATCTTTAACTTTTTCGTAGCTTACAAATTCTTCTTTCACCAGAATGAACACTCTCTCTCCCACCATTCCTATCCTATCTCTACGATACACACTCCAGTGCCGTGAGAAAATTTCTGCATCCATTATATCATTTCTCAGCCATGATTCAACTCCTATTACAATATCTGGTAAATATATATTTATTAAATTACCTAATTCTATTCCTTTCTTTACAATACTTCTACAGTTCAACACTAACAATTTTATGTCATCTCTACTTGATTTTCAGTTCCCTGTTCCCTTATCACCGCTCCCTAGGCCATCCCGTTTCCTTGAATGTACCTCCCTATTACCCTTCCAAACAAATTTCCTAACTTATATGTACCACTGCGGTTTAAATGAAGGCCATCTGAGCGCAGATCCCTATCTCCTACCCACCCATTAGGATCTAGAAATTTCACTCCCAGTGTCCCACATACCCACTCCATAGTCTCATTTAATTCCCCAATCACCCTCCAGTCAGTATCCCTCCTACACAGTATTCCACTAATAACAATCTCCGCTTTCTTAAACTTCACCCGTGCTGCATTTACCAGATCCCACACATCTCCAACTATGTTGGTACTTATATCAGCTTGCCTTACGTTGTTGGTACCAACGTGAAACACTACCACCTTCTCCTTCCCCTCCTCCCTCCCTTCTACTTTCCTCAACATCTGCCTCAACCTAATTCCTGGGTAACATTCTACCCTGGTTCCTTTTCCTCCACACACTTTCCCCACGTGTCTAACGATGGAATCCCCCATGACCAGAATCTCAACCCTCCCCACCTCATCTGATCCCCTCCCCTCCTGGTCAGCCCTATCTTCTCTCACTGCTGCAGAAGCTACTTCCTCCCCCTTTTCTCCTTCCTATGACCCTGTTCCACCTGTCTTTTCCTATCCTCTACTCTACATTTCCCTTTCCTACCTTTTCCCTTCCTCCTACTTCCACGCATCTCAGCAACAGTTCCCTGTCCCTCATCTTCTCTCTGTTGTTCTACCTGGAGTGACTCGTACCGATTTCGCACAGACACCTGTCCTGAATTCTGATCCTGAATAGAGCCCTTAGCCTGCAATCTACTTCCCCTTAGAACATTAGACCACCTGTCTTCTACAACTCCTCCCTTTCCTTCCCCTCCCTCTTGTACACCTACTGTAACCTGTACATTGTTTGAGGGAGTCCTATCTTCCTTCCTGTCTTCTGTGAGAATCCTAATTATCTCCCTCAAACTTTCCAACTACTCCCTCATACCCCTCAATGCCTCACCACACCCACAATAAGTACACTCGCGCTCCTTAGCCATTCTTTGCGGGAGGAAAAAATTAAATTAAAAAATAAATTAACTTATTTGCAAAAAATAAATGAACGAAGGGATATATTGTCTGGGATAGTACACAACAATGAGGTAATTAATATACGACTACACTACAATACTACTTAGTCGTGCTCTAATTTTTTTATTCTACAACCCCTGACAGGATAAAAACTGCTGTTAATTACTGAATATAGAAAGTAATACACAAGAACTACACAATTCCAAACTGCAATTAAGCCTATCCTAATTACAACAACAGTATTTTAGTAAGAGTTTCTACGGATACCTCTACTACACCAGTACTACACAAATATTTTGCAATAATAAAATAAGCACACTCAATTCTAATAGGATATTACTCGTATACTACTGCACAGTACACTACAGTAATTTTTAAACTACTTTCAGACGTATCCTAATTACGATACCGGTACCGTACCGTATGTCACTACTAAGCACAACAGAAATGAAATTTGCAAGAACTACTGTACTCAAAGATTACCAACGAAGCTAAATGCTTAGACAAATTATTATTAGTATTACGGTCTAATAGATACACACGAAAGATAACACACGAATATAGCAGGCAAGATACGGCACTATCTAAATGTACTGTATCTATACTACAATGTATCTACACTACACTACACTGCGTTTGGTTAAATGCTTAAGTATCAAAAGGTTTGCCGTACACGAAGAAAAACACGAATATAACTGGCAAGATACTATCTAATATATTATATCTTATCTTCACTACAATTCTACTGAAATGTGGTTATGTGATTATTACAGCTGGTGGATTACTATTATTTTCCCTACTCCACGGGACGGAGAAAAAAAAGTGTCCTTAATTAGGCCTGCTGAAAAATACGAGGTTGTCTACAATAATTTCTCAAATATTTCTATCAAAACTACTACTACTACTCCAGGGACTTCAACTGCAATTACTGGGATATATGAACTTTATTATTATTAGCTAACCGCTCATAAATACTGAAAGATCGAGGGAGCGAAATATAAATTACGGATACTAACTACCTACTCAGAAGTACAAATGAATGGAATACAAGGTCAGCTGATTTTTATTTATATTTACTTGACTACACTACACCCTTTGTTCACGACTGTAGCCAACAATGCAATATTTGAATATGAGGAGCGACAATAATCAATAACAATACAACGACTGTTAACTATTACCGTGTAATCTCTTTAACTTCTTTTTAAATGGAAGTTTACAGGCGTATCGTGTTTTTTAATGTAGTAAATTATTACCTTCGCGATAGTTTGAACGGATATCTATACAAAATACCGGAGAAGTTGCTGCAGAAGTTACGGTACTATTCCTTATGATAATCTGCCTTTGTAAGTACAACCAACGAACCTACAGATATTTACAAATATTTTAAAAGTATCTCCTAAACCTAAATTCGAAACAAGGTACACCTAGCTAGCCTACTTAACCTAGAAAACGTAATTTACTGAAGACCAACTGAATTACTTGTTACAAAATTTAAATAAATATCACTACTCCCAATTTCTACCAACAAGCACTAAACACCACTATATAAACAGCACTAAATGAATCAGATATACACAAAATTAAGCTATTTCAATAGGTTTTCACTACTTTTATCACTAAATAATGCAAGCGCTCTCTCAACAGCCAACCGTTCTCAAGCGCATCCAACAATGCTGAACACTGAAATAAAGTGCTGTCGGAGATACCACGAAACACAATCAGAATTTAACCATACAGAGAAGTTTCAGAGCAGAGTATCAGAAAGCTTCGCCACTGGTAAAGACTATCAAAGACAGATTCGTGGAAACAGGTTCTGTGGCATACTGAGAGAAAGGACAAGGACGCCACATTGCGGAAGCAATATCCAGCCTATCGTGTGGAGAATTTTACGACGACTGCGGTGTAAGAGATACAAGAGGTGCATTGAGTGTTGGTGACAAGCAGAGACAGTTTGAATTCTGTGTGGAAGCCACGTTAAACATTTGAAAACTAATCTTGAGGTTATGTCACTTCGAGTTTTAAAAATAAATTACGTAAAATAATTATGTATACGGAGTTATTTAATGTTACCTTCAGGAAACGAATTTAGAGTAACCCTGTATTCATTCCGAGATTTGTTCTCACCGGTTTAACGGGACATTCTGGTGGATCAACTCCTGATGAGGAAAGAAAAGATAACATCAAATCTTTGCCGAATTGTTTTCCTGCTTTGCATGGCTCGTCTGTTTCATACTTGTAAGCGTTCAAGCCCCATCCTCCGGCGCCCCATTTGCTCACATCGAAACGTATCTGGAAAAAGTAACAAAAATACAAATTATCCATACAAACCATTCCTGTTAGTAAAATTATATTATCTCTGTACACTTCAAATATCGCACTTATTTTTAATCTCGGATTAGCTACACAAAAGTCGAAAGCAGTTTCAACTCAGTTTTTGTCTGCCTCCTGTTAGTGGCGACATCAGTAAAACGGCTAAATGGAATTTTCCGAAACTTTGAATTTAAGATCATGGATAGACGGGGTGTGCACAAGGCTATGTATTATTTAATGACAGTGACACAGTAATATTAAGGGGACCAAGGAAGTAAACTTCGAGGTTATGTAGCGCAAAAGTATCGGCGAAATATCACAGTAATATTTGTCCCAAATGGAATATAATAATTCATTTTACTGAAATAAAGTGTAAAATCTGCGGTGAATTAAGAAATAAAACGAAATTTTACTTGTACGGAGTAAGTAATATGGATACATACTTTACTACCTTACAACTATTTTTCTGCTACGTCACAGCGCTTCCGTATGTGTTTTGTTTGTCTAACACTTTCGTGTGTGATGTCTTTGTTCACTGAAGTTGTTTCAATTAATTAGATGTCGTTTTTTTCATGTTGCTCATTCCGCTGCTCGTGCCGTCTTTTGTTTCTTTCTTGAGGTCTAGGGCTTGCACCGACGAATGGGAGTGCTGTGTTGGTGAATTGTTATTATATTTGTCCATATGACTAGCGCGGGCAGTACAAACAGCGAAATAGCATCATCCCTGGACCTATAAATATATGACTTGTTTGTTGAAAGGAAAATAGCATGATCGCTGGACCAATAAATATATCATTCAGTGAATGAGTTAGGGTACAAAACGAATGAGCAACATCAAGAAAACGACACCTAATTAATCCAAACAACTTCAGTGGGCAAAGACATCACACACGAAAGTGTTAGACAAACAAAACACATACGGAAGCGCTGTGACGTAGCAGAAAAATAGTTGTAAGGTAGTAAAGTATGTATCCATATTAGTTGCTCATTTGTTTTGTGCCCTAACTCATTCATTAAATGATATATTTATTGGTCCAGGGATGATGCTATTTTCCTGTTTAAACTGCCCGCGATAGTGATATGGACGAAGATAATGACAATTCACAGACATAGCACTCCCATTCGTCGGTGCAAGCCCTGGACCTCAAGAAAGAAACAAAAGACGGCACGAGCAGCGTAATACGCATAAAAGAGTCCTATCTACGGCCCGTAAGTATGTATACATATTTCTCTAGATATTTATCTAGAAACGACGGTATTTCTTAATTTACCGCGGATTTTTCACTTTATTGGTGTAAAAGTAATTATTATATTCCATTTGGGACAAATATTACAGTGATATTTTACCGATACCTTTGGGTGACATAACCAAAACCGAATTTCTCTGTTAATCTGTATTCGATATGGTGTCAGAGTTAGAATGATATGTAAGTGCTTCCACAGTTTCCAGTAAATAGTGCGTGTTTTATCAAGTTTTGGCGGCAAGGTAGTGTGATACCATAAACATCGGTAAGTAATTGCTGAAAATACGTTATTATTTCTATTGGAACAGCTCGTCTTATTAAAATATTGGGACTTCATTGCGTGAGCTGGCTCGATTAAGGTTAGAATGTCACGGAGACCAATACCAAACAGAAAGGTGGTGCCAATAAGTAAAGGAATACAAAGACAAATGGGAGTGAAGTTACGCGCACCCAAGTGGAGGAAAATGATAGCAACATAACCTCTGATCTTACTTCTTCCGTTAACGCTGTTCTTCGAACTCAAATTTCTTGGACAGTCTGTTAGATCGGCTTGTGGAGAAAGTAATCGAGGATTGATTTCAACACAAATATTATGACTTACGAGAGGAGCTCTCCAAACGCGATCGTGTCATTAAAGAACTCCAACGAGAGTTTTAAAAAATGCCAAAAACAAGTCGGACAATGAAACGAAACAACTACACCAATATCTACGGCAGAACAGTGTTGAAGTACAGAGTTTTCCGGAAGTACACGGAGAAAATGTCTACAACATACTAGTGAACATTGGTAAAGCTGTTGGACGCGCAAATGAAAAACAAGATATTGATATTGCTCACAGAATTCCGTCAACTAATAGGTCCCAACAAAGACCTATACAGTAATTGTAAAATGTGTTAATAGATGGAAGAAAAAGTTATTCATAGCAGGAGAGAAGACTACTTTCATCTTCATCAGTTGGCATCAACGCATAAAACCATACAATCTACATCAACGGTCACCTGACTCCAAGAGCAAGAGGTTTGTTGAAGCGAGCAAAGGACTTAAGAATGAAAGGGTTTAAGTACGGTCTAGGGAGGGTGAAATATTAGTAAGGAAATATGACACATCTAACGTTGTTCTAATCAGATGTATAGATGATATATGTGCACTTGAGTCTTCATAGGTTTAACATCCCCCGCAAATAAAAGTCAGTTGCCTGTTCAAATTTTCAATAAAATATGGAAGATACGGAAGTTTAGTAAGCTAGTGGAAAAAGGAAATACCGTACGAATATTTTATGCAAATGCCCAAAGTATTCGTAACAAATGGAGTGATTTTCCTGTATTAATTAATGATTTAAAATTTCCAGACATTATAATAATTGTTGAAACACGGTTATTTCCGGAAGAAGAGGAATATTACAACTTAAAGGGATATGATGCTTATTTCTGTTCTCGAATCCGTAAAAGAGGAGGTAGAATAGCATTTATATCAAAGAGCCTTATAAAGCAATAGATATATTGTCTATTCATAGTCTTGATATTCCATTTAACTTACTATTGCTTGAAGTATCAATGTTATTGCATGTTATAACCCCCATGTAAAATATTCTAAACATTTCATAACTTTATTAAAAGACTAGCTCATGTACCCGGAATTCTCAGAAAGACTGGCTTTGTGGTTTTCCTAATTGAACATAGGTCATTACAAAAACGTCAGTAGGAATGTAGCCATTGAAAGCAATGTCATTATATAAAATACTCGATCAAATGAAAAACCGCACACTTTCTCACTTTCAACGAACAGTACTACGGTGCCGATCTAACAGTCCAAAGTTCCAGAGCTGGAATAACCAGGTCGCAGACTGCCAAGAACAATCCTTTGCCATTATTCCGTTAAATTTGCACACTGCTCATTCCAATCAGTGCCTCAGAGTAGTGACTGAATAGCTCGAATGCTATGATGAACCAGTGTGTTACGTACCAGTAGTATCAGAAAATTTATGAACCAGAAGAATGACATGCTAAAGAAGAAATTTTCTAACTCGCCAGCTACTTCCCGCCAATATTCAGGCAGGCTGTTACACTCGGTACGACCGGGCGAGTTGGCCGTGTGGTTAGAGCCGCGCAACTGTGAGCTTGCATCCGGGAGATAGTGGATTCGAACCCCACTGCCGGCAGCCCTGAAGTTGGTATTCGGTGGTTTCCCACAGGGTAAGTGCTGGGGCTCTACATGAATTAAGGCAAAGGCCCCTTACTGCACACCCGTAGCCCTGTCCTATCCCATCGTCGCCATAAGACCTACCTGTGTCGGTGCGACGTAAAGCAAATTTAAAAAAATACTCGGTACGCAGCAGTAATCCTATCTATCGGAGATGAGTGGAAACAGAAGACACAAAGCACATCACAACAAACAATGGTCAATGTAATGTTATTGTTGATTAATTTTATGAGCTTTCTATAGTGTAGGCCTTCACATTCGTTTTCTTGGGGCTTTGTAATATTAGGGCGTCTTATAAAATTATTTATATCGTAGACTGTAGTTCCTTATTCTCAGACTTTACATACCGATTTTCATTAAATTCTGTTTACCCATTTTCTCGTGACTCAGCGCTGATATGGACTTAGTAACAAAAATCCAAATTCATGAATATCTCTGTGATTATCGGCGGTACGGTAACCATGTATAAGACACAATTGATCGGAAATGTAATAACTTACTACATAACTAAAATTATATTAATTATGTAGTATTTATCGATACGACCACTAATAACAAATATTTGAGAATTACATTTTAGGCCTTCCCCTAAACTACCATTTCACTCAGCGTGAATAAAATTATTGATTGCCTAGATTATAGCGACTTATTCCCCGACTTTGCATACCAATGTTCATTAAGATACGACCACTAATAACAAATATTTGAGAATTAAATTTTAGGCCTTCCCCTAAACTACAATTTTTCTCGCCGTGAATACAATTATTTATAGCCTAGACTGTAACGACTTATTATCCGTCTTTGTATACCGATTTCCATTAAGATACGACCACTAATAACATAAATATTTGAGAATTAAATTTTAGGTATTCCCCTAAACTACCATTTCACTCGGCGTGAATACAGTTATTGATGGCCTAGATTATATCGACTTATTACCGCGACTTGGCATACCAATTTTCATTAAGACATGGCTACTTATAACATAAATATTTGAGAATTAAATTTCGGGCCTTCCCCTAAACTACCATTTCACTCAGCGCGAAAAAAATAAATATATTATAGGTTAGATTGTAGTGGTTCATCACCGGACTTTACATACCGGTTTTCATTAAATTCGCTTTAGCCGTTTTCTCGTGATGCGTGTACATACATACAGACAGACAGACAGACATTACGGAAAAAGTAAAAAGTGCGTTTCCTTGTTACTGTGGACATGACCGATACAGAAATATCATTTCTTTTCAAATTCTGAGCAATGTACAGACAAAACTCTTATTTTATATATATAGATGTCTGGAATAAACATAGCAAACAACTATGTATTACTATGGGTGACTTTAATAATAATAATAATAATAATAATAATAATAATAATAATAATAATAATAATAATAATAATAATCGTATGGCCTCAGCTACCGTGTGCAGACATTTCGATTTGACGCCATCTGGCTGTCTGCTCGTCAATTTCGACGTTCCGTTTTACTCTAGGTCCGCTAGATGGCAGACAGAGTAAACCGGATATCTCTTGGGCGTCTATGGCTGAGATTTAATTAATTTTGTCGGGTAAATACCAAATATATCACCAGAGATCTTTTACATGCCGACATCGTACGACATGGAGTGTCGAATGGACTTTTTTCTCCATTTAGTAAAGATCTAAAGAACCTCTGTGACAGCTTTAATCAGAATGCTTCCAATACAATTTTTCCCACTAGAATCACTAATAACAGTAAATCTCTCATAGACCATGCATATATAAATAAACCATGTAAATGTAATTTATATAATATCTTTCATGACCTTAGTGACCATAACATGTTGGTTTCTGACTTAGAGATATCATCCAAGGCTAAGATAACTAGAAATCTCATAACATTTAAGAAAACTAATATTAATAAAATGGATGATTATATGTCCAAAAATCCATTAACGAATATGTAATACGATTGTTGTGTTACCATAGTTAATAAAATTGTTGAGTATGTAACAAAATCTAGTACAGAGGCTACAAAACAATAGGCAGAAAATATTAAAACAGCAAGACTTTTTGCCCATGGATAACTCCTGAACTTTTAGATCTTATTCACCAGAAAAATAACTTATACGTAAAATTAAAAGGCAAGAAGTTAGATTAAAAATGGGATGTGGTTATGCATCACAACAATTGAAGATAAATTACAAATTGGTGTGTAATAATAAGGTTACTAAACTTAAGAGAGAATTAGAGAACTCGTACTATATTAATAATTTAAAAAACACAAGCAATCAGTGGAAATTTAAAAATGAGATATTAACAGGAAATACTAACAAAAGCAAGGATATTCATTTGAAAATACATGAAAAAATAGTTACTAATCCAAAAGAAATTTCTGCAACATTCAATGAATATTTCACTACTATAGCGAAAGATATGACCAACAATATCTAATTTAATGAAACTCCTAATTTATGGATTGGATTGAGTAATTATTTGTTTTTGAGTCCAACCAATGAAAATGAAGTTGCTAATGTAATAGGAAAATTAAAAAATAGACGTAGTAAAGAATGCTATGGTATTAACAACTATGCAATTAACAAATTGGCATACCATATAATTCCTTATATAATTAATCAATAAATCTATACAAGATAGTAAAGCCCTACAACACTTAAAATAGCTAAGGTTTTACTTATCTGCAAAAGGAGTGGCTAAAAATGAACTTAATAATTATAGGCCTATCTCTATCATTCCTATTCTGCTAAAAAATTTGGAGCATATAATGAAAGATAGATTATTGAAATTTCTAGATAATAATGATTTATTTTATAAATATCAATACGGATTTCTACAAATTCAAGCACTTACAATGATGTCGAAGCTACTGTCAGTAAATTACAAGAAGTTTTGAATTTAGATCAATTAGCATATGGTATATTTATAGATATCAAAATAGCGTTTGATACAGCTTATTGTGTTATTTTAATAAACTGGAAACAGCTGGCGTAAGGGGTGTTGCGATAGATTGGTTTATAGACTATCTTACAGATAGAGAACAATTTGTGAACTGAATGAATACCAACAATAATTACCAAAATCCCTCAGTCGGTGTCTCACAGGCCTCAGTGTTAGGAACGTTACTTTTTTTCTTATTTTTATTAACGATATTGGTAACTTACATCTTAGGTGTAGATTATCGCTTTCTGAAGATGACACCAATATATTCTATACTGGTGATAACATTCAAGAACTTGAACAAAATATGCAGCATGATGCAAATCTAATTGAAATATGGTTCTGTAAAAATCGATTTACAATCAATCTGACTAATACAAATAAAGTTTTTTCATAAACCTACAAATAATTATTTTTTAGATTTACATTTGACGTTTTTGGGCAACCAGTACCTAGAGTAAAGGCTTCTAAATTTCTTGGACTAATTTATTGACGAATTACGTAATCATGCCAAATCTATCTGTGACAAACTGATCCCAGCTATCGGCGTTCTAAATAGACTGAAATACAAAGTTTCGCATGATTTATTTAAAAGTGTTTTCTAAGCGCTAATTGAGAGCCATATTACTTATATGATCCATGTATGGGCATGTTGTATCAAAGGAATATTCACTAGAGTTGTTATACTACATAAAAGATCACTGAAAATACTCTTTAAATTGCCTCTGTTAATTTCTACTGAACAATTGTCCAGACTATGTAAAGTTCTCTCACTTGATGGCCTACGACATAAATCTTCATTGGTAATGTTATATAAAATTATTCGTATTTTGGCACACTCAAATACATCATGTAAAACAAATTTAGTAGTTCACAATTACTGTATAATACAAGAAATGCTAATAATACCCACTGCACTGTTATCCATTCAAATAAATATGGAAGGATTGCCTTGTGGCATTATTCTGTTATTCTCTACAATAAACTGCAGGAAGATATAAGAAACGCCTCTTCAATATATATGTTCAAAAAGAAGTTAAAGAATTATCTTAAGTAGAAAAAAAATTAGAATTAATAAATTTGAAAACTGAATGTTACATTTTCCTTTTTGTATATTTAGTAGTTTGTTTGCCTCCTTGTTTATTCTTACAGTGTACATTTGTGAAATAATTAAATTATATAAAACAAAACATTTACATATGATTATATTTCTATGATATATTCATATTTTATGTTACTAACGTAACTTATGTGGGATATGTAGTACTTAGATCTATTCATGCAAACAAAATTATTGTCAACAGATTTGTTGTTACAAACTTATATTACTGGAGTGTATTAATTCACTTTATAAATACTCTGTAGCCATGATAACATTATAATTCATTGCACCACAGTGTGCTTTATAATATAGTGAGTCTTTACCATTCCTTACCACTTTTAAGGGTACAAACATGTTTTAACATTCTTTTACAATTGCATTAAACCCATCCAAGAATATTCTTCCCACCTGTTGGTTCCATCACTTTCTGAATCAGCTGTCCTTCCCATATTAACTTATTTGCCATTTGTTGTTCATGCTTCTTGTCGTTCGCATTTCCTTCCCAATTGGCATTTGGTATATTAAAATCTCCGCTACAATCACATTCCTTTCCATATCGTTTTCCACATAGCTGATTACCTTATCAAATAATTCTGAATCAGCGTCAGTACTACCCTTTCCGGTCCGTACACTCCAAAGACATCAAGTTGCCTATTATCTTTAGAAATGAGCCTTACACCTAGAATTTCATGATTCTCATCTTTAACTTTTTCGTAGCTTACAAATTATTCTTTCACCGGAATGAATACTCCCCCTCCCACCATTTCTATCCTAGCTCTACGATAGACACTCCAATTCCGTAAGAAAGTTTCTTTATCCATGATATCATTTCTCAGGCATGATTCAACTCCTATTATAATATCTAGTGAGTATATATATTAAATTACTTAATTCTATTCCTGTTTTTACAATACTTCTATAGTTCAACACTAACATTTTATATCATCCCTAGTTGACTTCCAGAACCCTGCACCCTTATCACCGCTCCCTAGACCACCCCATTTCCTTCAATGTACCTCCCAATAACCCTTCTAAACAAATTTCCTAACTTATATGTACCAATGCGGTTTAAGTGAAGGCCATCTGAGCGCAGATCCCTATCTCCTAACCACCCATTAGGATCTTGAAATAATTCCACTGATAACAATCTCCGCTTCTTTAAACTTCACCCGTGCTACATTTACCAGATCTCACACATCCCCGACTATGTTGGTTCTTATACCTACTTGCCTTACCTTGTTGGTACCAACGTGAAACACTACCACCTTCTCCTTTCCCTCCTCCTTCTTTTTTACTTTTCTCAACACCTGCCTCAACCTAATTCCTGGATAACACTCTACCCTGGTTCTCTTTCCTCCACACACTTTCCCCACATGTCTAACAATGGAATACCCCATGACTAGAGCCTCATCCCTACCCACCTCATTTGATCCCCTCCCCTCCTGGTCAGCCCTGTATTTCCTGACAGCTGTAGAAGCTACTTCCTCCTCCCTTTTCTTCCTCCCATGACCCTGTTTCACCCGTCTTTTGCTATCCTCTACTCCACATTCCCTTTTCTGCCTTTTCCCATCCTCCTACTTCCACACTTCTCAGCAACAGCGTTCTACCTGCAGTGACTCGTACCGATTTCTCACAGACACCTGTCCTGAATTCTGATCCTGAATAGAGCACTTTGCCTGTAATCTCCTTCCCCTTATAAACATTAGACCATCTGTCTTCTACAATTCCCTCCTTTCCCTCACATCCCTCTTTTACACCTACTGTATTCTGTACACCATTTGATGGAGGCCTACCTTCCTTCCTGTCTTCTCAAAGATTTCAAATTATCTCCCTCAAACTCTCCCCAACTCCTGCCCCATACTCCTTAATGCCTGGGCACACCCACAGTTCTTACACTTGCACTCCTTAGCCATTCTTTACGGAAAAACGCAAAGAAAACGAAAAATAAAATAACGTATTATGTGCAAAAATATAATATGAAAGAAAGGTAATATTGTCTAGAGTAATGCACAAGGATCACACGACAATAAGGTAATTAATATACTGCTACACTACAATACTACTATTTAGTCGTCATTATACACTGACTGACAGAGCAAATGCATCACCAAGAAGGAGTGGTCAGAACTTTATGCCAATTGCAGGGTAGACTGACGTCACTGAGGTATGCTCATGATGTGAAATGCGCCGCTGTGCTGCGCACGTAGCGAATGATAAATGGGACACGGCGTTGGCGAATGGCCCACTTCGTACCGTGATTTCTCAGCCGACAGTCATTGTAGAACGTGTTGTCGTGTGCCACAGGACACGTGTATAGCTAAGAATGCCAGGCTGCCGTCAACGGAGGCATTTCCAGCAGACAGACGACTTTACGAGGGGTATGGTGATCGGGCTGAGAAGGGCAGGTTGGTCGCTTCGTCAAATCGCAGCCGATACCCATAGGGATGTGTCCACGGTGCAGCGCCTGTGGCGAAGATGGTTGGCGCAGGGACATGTGGCACGTGCGAGGGGTCCAGGCGCAGCCCGAGTGACGTCAGCACGCGAGGATCGGCGCATCCGCCGCCAAGCGGTGGCAGCCCCGCACGCCACGTCAACCGCCATTCTTCAGCATGTGCAAGACACCCTGGCTGTTCCAATATCGACCAGAACAATTTCCCGTCGATTGGTTGAAGGAGGCCTGCACTCCCGGCGTCCGCTCAGAAGACTACCATTGACTCCACAGCATAGACGTGCACGCCTGGCATGGTGCCGGGCTAGAGCGACTTGGATGAGGGAATGGCGGAACGTCGTGTTCTCCGATGAGTCACGCTTCTGTTCTGTCAGTGATAGTCACCGCAGACGAGTGTGGCGTCGGCGTGGAGAAAGGTCAAATCCGGCAGTAACTGTGGAGCGCCCTACCGCTAGACAACGCGGCATCATGGTTTGGGGCGCTATTGCGTATGATTCCACGTCACCTCTAGTGCGTATTCAAGGCACGTTAAATGCCCACCGCTACGTGCAGCATGTGCTGCGGCCGGTGGCACTCCCGTACCTTCAGGGGCTGCCCAATGCTCTGTTTCAGCAGGATAATGCCCGCCCACACACTGCTCGCATCTCCCAATAGGCTCTACGAGGTGTACAGATGCTTCCGTGGCCAGCGTACTCTCCGGATCTCTCACCAATCGAACACGTGTGGGATCTCATTGGACGCCGTTTGCAAACTCTGCCCCAGCCTCGTACGGACGACCAACTGTGGCAAATGGTTGACAGAGAATGGAGAACCATCCCTCAGGACACCATCCGCACTCTTATTGACCCTGTACCTCGACGTGTTTCTGCGTGCATCGCCGCTCGCGGTGGTCCTACATCCTACTGAGTCGATGCCGTGCGCATTGTGTAACCTGCATATCGGTTTGAAATAAACATCAATTATTCATCCGTGCCGTCTCTGTTTTTTCCCCAACTTTCATCCCTTTCGGACCACTCCTCCTTGGTGTTACATTGTCACTGTCAGTCAGTGTATATTTAATCCTACAACACCCTAACAGGATATAAACTGTCGTTAATTACTGAATACCGAAAGGAATACACAAGAATTACGCAATTCTAAACTGCAGTTAAGCCTACCCTAATTACTACAACAGAATTCTAGTAAGAGAGTTTCGAGTTTCTACAGTTACTTCTACTATACTACACAAATATTTTACAATAATAGAATAAGCACGCTAATTTCTAATATGATACTACAATACACTACAATAATTTTAAACTATGTTCAGACGTATCCTAATTACAATATATTATTACTAAGCACAAACAGGAATGAAAATCGCAAGTTTGAAATTCGCAAGAACTACTTAAAGATTACCAACAAAGCTAAATGCGTAGACAGATTATTATTAGTACTGTTTTATCCTACTATGCTCTAATAGATACACACGAAAGATACACACGAATATAGCAGGCAAGATACTATCTAATATACCGTATCTACACTACAATTCTCTACTTCAGTAGAAACTCCATTCACTGTAAATATGTTGCATACATTATCAAACTACAGTGTACCTTAATTGAATACTAGTTCATTTCACCGAGAGTAAAATATTTTTATTTAATACTATTTTGTACGAACTGTAAATTAGATCATTTTGTTATTATTTATTACGGTACATAGACAATTTATCCCTTCCTCAGAAGCACGTTTACAGCTGTGTCTGAGGTAAGATCAAGCACGGAAAACATATTCCCGAATCATCGGACGACTTAAGACCATTAACTTTAATTATGATTATATTAAATTGATATTTAATTGGAAGGTTATATTCCCGCCGTTTAATATTTCTATTTTTCACGCTCACAGCATTTAAGACACGATTTCCCCCTCACTACTAAAACAAGTTTATGCATTTCTAATGGACATAGATGATCTGTAACACTAACTTGTGCGTGATGTCTCATTGACCGCTTAATGTTATCTAGAAGATAAAACATTACCAAAAGGTATCAAAACCAATTCCTTAAAACCTCTCATTGAACTACAGAACATCATATTATAACTTTTCATTTGGTAGTTAGTATAGATTTTACGCTAGTAAATTCCAATCACTGTAAACAAACGAATTCAAATTTCAAGCTTTGAAAGATATTGCTGTATGATATTACTCTAGCTTGAAAATTGTCTTTTGTTGCATTTGTGCCTATAGAACAACATGATTGTGAGTTCTCAATCTACAAATCAATATTGTGTGATATTAAGTACCATAGGATCGGTCACTTTCCACTGTGCTCTGCCTCCAGTTACAAATCATGGACTCGCCGCTACAAAACACAACTTTTTATTAGCATGGCCACATTGATACTTTCTTTTTACAATTTATTTTACGTGGCATCGACACAGATAGATCTTATGGCGACGATGGGACAGGAAAGGCCTAGGAGTGGGAAGTAGGCTGTCGTGGCCTGATTAAACGTACAGCCCCAGCGTTTGCCGGGTGTGAAAATGGAAAACCACGGCAAACCAACTTCAGGGCTGTCGGTAGTGGGATTCGAACCCACTATCTCCCGTATGTAATTTCACAGCTATGCACCACTAACCGTACGGCCAACTCATCCAGTCACATTGATACTAACGGCAGCAAGATGAACATAGCTGATAGACCTGATTAAGCCGGGAAAGAATTACAAATGAGCGAACGCTGAGAGGGAATGTGAGGAAAAGAACTAGTTTATTTTTCTGGCGCTTTCACACAAACAAATTTGGTTTACGTCACACCGACACAGACAGGTCCTATGGTGACAATAAAATAAGACTGGGTAGGGCTGTGGAGGAGGCGACAGTGGCTTTAATTAAGGTACAGCCCCGCCATTTACCTCGTGTCATATTGGCAAAGCACACAGCTACATTACGCAAATCGCCTAGGCAGCTCACTCGGTTAACATCACATAGCCTACTGGTATCGCATGTCAGTGTACTGCCCCATTCTAAAATAGCTTTATGCACTAATACTTACTTTGATTCCATTAGTATCGCTGAATTCCACCTGTGTCGTCCAGTTGACATCATAGCTGTAATTGTACTTGCTGAATTTTCTCATCTTGATGTTGAAGGTCGCTTGTCCATTTCCAGGATCATCACACTGACCGATGGACTTGATCTCCAAATCGTACGGGCCCTGGAACACAGTATTTTACCCATGCTATACATTTTTCAAAATGCGTATGCTTATGAAATGTCTAACGCATGTATGAAATTACATTTAGAGATTTATGCCCATTGCTATTAGTTCTTAAAGAATAGAATTTTGCCTTGAAAGGGTTTCTTTAACAAGCTTGCAAACCAATGGGCACGAATCTCTTACGTTTAAATATGAAATGTCAATAAAATTCACTGGAATTTGATCCCGTAACTTGAGTCCAGGCGGTGAAAAGATTTCCAGCTGCAAATACTGTATATTGGAAGCTTTGTCAACGACGACTGCGGCCGCTCCGGAGATACGCGACGAGCACGCCAGTAGCTGTTTCAGGAAGATGTCCAAAATACTGACATGTCGCGATCTGTCTATGACTCTTCATGTTCGTCATCTCTGCTGTTATATGCACAGTGTTCTAGAGCAGTGGTTCGGTGGGGGAGGGTGGGGGAGGGCGCAGAGAGTGATAAAGCCGGATGTAGGGGAAAGTCGGGAGGTATCGGACAGTTTAACTTTTCTGCCATTATTTGTTTATGGAATAGGAAAAAAAATCATGTAATGCATTTTATAAGCATCTATATTCTTGTATCAACGTACTCACTAGAATATATTTAATCACAATTAAAAACACGGACAATATTAACAAATTAAGGAGGTCATTAGACTTTCGTAGGTTTGAAAAATGGAGGGTGGAATCGGACGGTCAATCTTTTTTAACAAACAATTATTTTTTTCACATTCAAAATAAAACAAATTAACGTTTAGCCATTCTGCAAATATCACACTCATTAGCGTTGAGGATTCTTGATGGACTAAACAAATATTTAGTCACAAGATCATTTAATTTATCAAAAATATGTCCACTTGCTCCTTGTTGAAGCCTACTGCTCGCTGCAAGCTGATAGACTCAGCCGTTCTCAGACGGAGGTCTTAATGCCTCTTCATAAAATCATAAAACCGGGCGAGTTGGCCGTGCGCGTAGAGGCGCACGGCTGTGAGCTTGCATCCGGGAGATAGTAGGTTCGAATCCCACTATCGGCAGCCCTGAAGATGGTTTTCCGTGGTTTCCCATTTTCACACCAGGCAAATGCTGGGGCTGTACCTTAATTAAGGCCACGGCCGCTTCCTTCCAACTCCTAGGCCTTTCCTATCCCATCGTCGCCATAAGACCTATCTGTGTCGGTGCGACGTAAAGCCCCTAGCAAAAAAAAAATCATAAAAAGGGTCTTTCCTGCCATCATTTTAGTTTTATTAAACCTATGTTCAGCTCTCAGTCCCTCAGCAAATTGATACACAAGTTTTAAAAATTCTGTTTTGATGAGTGGCATGAGCTGACTGTCGGGGCCTTGATATGCATGTACAGGTCATTCTCTTATTCATCTGAGAATGTTCTCTGAAAAGTCTTACTGTTCGCCGTACACGCTTGTATTGGAATCTCTTTACCAGCTTCAAGAGCTTTAATTCTATCATCTAACGTGCTTTTGTGGAACAGAGGAACATTGACTGGCCTCTCTAATACTCATTCTATTATCCCTGACACTATTCATGGCTAATATTGTATTGCTTTCTTCCCATTATCCTCGTGTCTTCCCCATGCTTACCTAAAACAAAGGATAGTACTATCATTAACCCGGACAGAACTGCAACCTATGTGTCCGATACCGCACGCCAGTTTTGTGTCCGATACCGCCCGAATGACTCCCTTAAGAAACAACTGGAACTGAACGAGAACGTTCGAAAAGAAACTGATTCTAAACCCACGATATTGCAGAGTAAAGAATACTGCTTCTGCTAATGTACTTAAAGTTCAATGTAACTTGTTGCTGCTACTTCTTGGTAAAAATAAATCCGTGCCGGCCGAAAATCACACAAAGGACAAAAATACGCCACCACTCATAAACGACCCTGCCTTTCGACTGAATGGGATGTACCCACCCTTCAAACATGCAGGCGGACCTGTGAGTAGCTAAACAGGTTCTGCCACATGCTGCTAACAAAGACATCTGTGAATTGTCCGATACCAGCCGCCGTCCGATACCTCCCGACTTTCCCCTAATTGAAATATGTATACAGTATACAGTCGAAATGCCTTTGCTGGCAGAACCTAGTGTTTACAGTGCACTGTGTCTTCTGGTGTAGGCTAGAGCAATTTTGTTACTTTCATAGATCTGTCTCTGTCTTATTCTTGGCTTTGACAATATGAAAGTGACTGAGGTATGAGCGATGCTAGTAATTCCAATCCTGCCAGTCCCTGCTATGAATGGTGTGAAAATGTTGCTCATAGGGTCGGTTGGTGTATGCATTTCAGTGGGCTTGGCAGACTGATATGTAATAGCAACTCTGGCTCGGTGAGGAAAGCAACGGGAAACTACCTCACTCCTCATTTCCGTAGTACGCCTCTTCAGTGATTCCTAGGCCATCTATGACAGCTGATGGCAGAGCTGTGGAGGATCCCACCAGCCTTAGGGCTGAAGACTGAACATACATGCATACAGTCGAAACTCGATATCTCGAACCTCCATTACTCGAACTTTCAGTATCTCGAAGTAACTTAAATTTCCCGGCCGTTTGCTCTATTCTTCACGTGTATTACTCGAAATTCGATTTCTTGAAGCAAATATTTTTTCCCTTGAAGAAAAAAATACTCTTTAACTCGAATTTTGTGCAACATTAACTGCGCAATACGGCATTTCTGGTGTGTGAGGAACAGTTAACAAGTAAAGAAAGGTTTACAGTGTCGCTGGGAGCTATGAAATGAAATGTCGTATGGCTTTTAGTGCCGGGATATCCCAGGACGGGTTCGGCTCGCCAGGTGCAGGTCTTTCTATTTGACTCCCGTAGGCGACCTGCGCGTCGTGATGAGGATGAAATGATCATGAAGACAACACATACACCCAGCCCCCGTGCCATTGGAGTTAACCAATTAAGGTTAAAATCCCCGACCCGGCCGGGAATCGAACCCGGGACCCTCTGAACCGAAGGCCAGTACGCTGACCGTTCAGCCAACGAGTCGGACTAATATGACGGGAACCGAAAAGCTAAAACTTCTAGTGATCAGAAAACCGGCGAAGCCTCGCTGTTTCTTGTCTGTATCTTGTCTTCTAAAAAGTTACTGTAATAAGGGTTACAATTAAAGTGATGCCATAAAAACAGTGTGTTTGTATATTTTTAAATACTGTTAAAAATAATATAATATAAACCCGTAGTGCTATCATGCTCAAAAACGGTATTCTCTAGGGGAAAGAAGTCGGGAGGTATCGGACAGTTTAACTTTTCTGCCATAATTTGTTTATGGAATAGGAAAAAATTCATGTAATTCATTTTATAAGCATCTATATTCTTGTATCAACGTACTCACTAGAATATATTTAATCACAATTAAAAACACGGACAATATTAACAAATTAAGGAGGTCATTACACTTTCGTAGGTTTGAAAAATGGAGGGTGGTATCGGACGGTCAATCCTTTTTAACAAAAATTTATTTTTTTCACATTCAAAATAAAACAAATTAACGTTTAGCCATTCTGCAAATATCACACTCATTAGCGTTGAGGATTCCTGATGGACTAAACAAATATTTAGTCACAAGATCATTTAATTTATCAAAAATATGTCCACTTGCTCCTTGTTGAAGCCTACTGCTCGCTGCAAGCTGATAGACTCAGCCGTTCTCAGACGGAGGTCTTAATGCCTCTTCATACAATCATAAAAAGGGTCTTTCCTGCCATCATTTTAGTTTTATTAAACCCATGTTCAGCTCTCAGTCCCTCAGCAAATTGATACACAAGTTTTAAAAATTCTGTTTTGGTGAGTGGCATGAGAATGTTCTCTGAAAAGTCTTACTGTTCGCCGTACACGCTTTTATTGGAATCTCTTTACCAGCTTCAAGAGCTTTAATTCTATCATCTCGTGCTTTTGTGGAACAGAGGAACACTGACTGGCCTCTCTAATACTCATTCTATTGTCCCTGACACTATTCACGGCTAATATTATATTGCTTTCTTCCCATTATCCTCGTATCTTCCCCATGCTTACCTAAAACAAAGGATAGTACTATCAGTAACCCGGATGGAACTGCAACCTGTGTGTCCGATACCGCACGCCAGTTTCGTGTCCGATACCGCCCGAATGACTCCCTTAAGAAACAACTGGAACTGAACGAGAACGTTCGGAAAGAAACTGATTCTAAACCCACGATATTGCAGAGTAAAGAATACTGCTTCTGCTAATGTACTTAAAGTTCAATGCAACTTGTTGCTGCTACTTCTTGGTAAAAATAAATCCGTGCCGGCCGAAAATCACACAAAGGACAAAATTACGCCACCACTCATAAACGACCCTGCCTTTCGACTGAATGGGATGTACCCAGCCTTCAAACATGCAGGCGGACCTGTGAGTAGCTAAACAGGTTCTGCCACATGCTGCTAACAAAGACATCTGTGAATTGTCCGATACCAGCCGCCGTCCGATACCTCCCGACTTTCCCCTATATCTCAAAATTTCGATAACTCGAAATAAAATTTAGCTCCCGAGGTGATTCGAGATATCGATATTCCACTGTATTGTGCATATTCTGTAACAAATATTGCTATCCTCAGATTCTCACATCCATGAACCTAGGTAGGAAGATCTTCCATCGCCATTCAGGACGTATTCTGAGAAAATGGTGGCGGTGGTGATTTTTGTTTTAAGAGGAAGTACAACGAGGTAATCATCCTCTCTGAACAAATTAGTGGCAAAGAAATTTAAAATATAAAACAAAATAATTTATTCAACAAAGGAATTTTGAAACGCAGTACAAAATAAAACAAAAACAATTATAGAATTAGGCCGAAAAAAATACTAACGAATCAAAAGGGAACGTACGTTCCCTGAGTAACAGTACACTTGTAATTTATATACCCTTGATAAGTCCACTGTCGTACATAAAGCGGATGACGAAATCAGCAATAGTCGCGTCATCGGCTAGTATGCGTTCGAGTGTTTCCTGCAGGCCGAGGCTCCGTCTTAGGCCAGAGAGATCGGCGTACTCTGTGAGGATGTGGGCCATGGTGAAGTCGGCACCACAAGAACACACTGGGGGGGGGGGGCTTCCCTCTTTAGGAGATAAGAGTGTGTAGATCGTAAATGACCTATCCTCAGCCTGCACAATACTATGGCCTCTCTCCGTGAAGGTCGGAAAGAGGACCGCCACACGGTAGTTGTCTTCTTAATTGCTCTCAGCTTGTTGGGAGTTCGGATAGCTAGCCACTCCGATTCCCAGGACGCCAAGATGGTTCGACGTAGCTGAGAACGAATATCCCTAGTATCCCTAGCAGGTACATTGACTGGTCTTGGAGGTAAAAATACAGCTTCCTTTGCAGCTTCATCCACAAGGTCGAGTAACATTTCCCACACGGCACACTTTCACCCCCCCACCCCCACCCGCAGTGGTATCACCTTACCAAACAGTTTTTTTGTTTTTTGCTTTACCTCGCACCGACGATGGGATAGAAACGGCCTAGGAATGGGAAGGAAGCGACCGTGGCCTTAATTAAGGTACAGCCCCAGCATTTGGCTAGTGTGAAAATGGGATACCACGGAAAACTACCTTCAGGGCTGCCGACACTGGGATTCGAACCCACTATCTCCCGGATGCGAGCTCACAGCTGCGCGCCCCTAACCGCACCGCCAACTCGCCCGGTACCAAACAGTTAACAACCACTAATGAAAATAAGCCACTTGACAATGCGACCACCACTTTCTTACAAGAATAGATTCTTCTATTTACGCCATTGTCGACTCGATTCAAGTCAGGCCTTTGCAGTCAGTTCAAAGACAGCGAGTGAACAGTTGAATTCTAGAGCGTATTTAGCGGAAGTGGTTAGCCCAATTTACAATAAACTAATAACGAACAAGATTCAAATTTAATCAAAGTACATTGCCCTTCCGCTTCTACTTCTGCTCACGCCAGCAATATTAATTCTACACCCAAAAGCAAAGTGCGTAAATATCAAGACCATTATCTGACATTAGGCTTTACCAGCATTCTTTTGTATAATCAGGAACGGCCTCAATGCGTTCTTTGTTTGGAGATTTTAGCTAACGAGAGTTCGAGCCTGTGGAACTTAAGAGACACTTGCAGACAAAATATCCAGACTGTGTAGGTCAACATATAGAAATGTTTAAGCGTCATGAGCAACAACTGAAGGAAATGTCAGATATCTTGGAAAGCATGTAACAGTTCCTAAAATCAAGGCGCTAAGAGCATCCTCCGAGCTATCCTATTTAATTGCAAAATCCACATTACCATATATCATTGGTGAGGAATGACTTCTTCCTGCAGCCGTGAAAATGTGCGCGATCATGCATGGAGGAAAGTTCGGCAAGTGTCTGAAGTCGATACCGCACTCAGATGATACAGTGACTCGTCGTATTGATACAACAGCCTCTGACATAAAACTTCAATTGCTACCACATCTTCATGATAGCCCAAAATTTGTCCTGCAACTTGATGACAGTACTGATATCGTAAATAGTGCCCAGCTTCTTGTTTTTGTTCGTTGCTGTCCTGAAAACGAAATGCACGAGGATTTTCTCTTTTGTAAAGCTCTGGGAGGACTACAGGTGAAGACGGGGCGGCGGCATTTGTTGGAACTAAGAAGGGATTCAGAGCAAGAGTAAGTACTGTTACTAATTCTGTAAAATTCACACATTGTATAAATACACAGGGAGGTACTGGCTTAAAAGGCTATTTTTCGTTTTTTTGCGAGGAGATGGGATCTACACATGTTTCGCTTTTATTGCACACGGAGGTACGTTGGTTGTCTTGTGGTCGAGTCCTTCGTCGCGTTGTGGAGCTAAAGAATGAATTCGTCTTTTCCTATTGGACACCAGTCCTACACTCGCAGGTTTTTTTCTGGATGAAAAATGGCTTCTAATACTGTGCTACCTGGCTGACATACTGTATGTGAGAAATTGAATGATCTTAACGTGTCACTACAAGAACGAAATAGTAATTGTCTTTCTAAGCGAGAAAGTGTTTGTGTTTAAGAGAAAACTTGAACATTGAAAAACCCAGATGGACAAAGATAAGTGTGAGAAGTTTTCTTGTCTGAATGAATTCCTGGAGGAAAATGAGTTCGTACAAATGCATGATTGTTTAAAAAAGTTGTTGAACTCTTAAGTGCTCTAAGAACAGTAATTTGTGTATTATTATTAAAAATATTATTATAGTTGTTGTTATTGTTGTAACTTATAGTTGCACTAATTAGACAGAACCAAATACTTTAGATCTCGTGATCCGTTTTTGTGCTAAGTAGCCTATGAGAAGTGCTAACAAAAGAAAGAAGAATAAGGGAGGGGGGGGGTACGCTAGATATTTCATACCTCAGAAGGGGGGCGCGACAGAAAAATTTGAGATCCACTGCTCTACAGTATGGATTTGAGTTCTGAACATTAACCTGAACTACGTGCAAGAAGTTAGAACGATTTTAAATGTGGCTATACCAATGAATTTTGAAAATTTCCTGGATTGCTAGAATTACCAGCATGGACCTGCTGCGTCGCATCAAAAAGGAAATTGAAATCCCCACGACGATCAAAGGCAGCAAGCTGGAATACTTCAGACATGTCGTGAGTGATATAAAGTATAGCTTTCTACATTTGGTCATCCAGAGTAAACCTGAGGGCAAAAGTAGTCCGGATCGCAGGAGGACATCTTGGCTAGGGAATTCCCAGCACTGGCTCCAGATTCGCTGTTTCGGATAACTACAAATAAATTGGAAGTCATGTTTATTATCACCGACGTCCTTGGAAGACATGGCACTTCAAGAAGAAGAAGAAGAAGAAGAATCTTGAATTTAAAAATAAATCCGTCTCCACTTCGCGAGGTGGTGCTGCTCTTTCCAGGCACACCTTCAATCGAAGTGAGCTGCATGTACCGTTTTAATCACATACCATCCCTCCTGCCATTATTAAATCTCTAGCAGTACAGGGAATCGAACCCGATCCTCCGAGGTCGTAAGCTGATGGCGCTGACCATTCCGCTACGGAGACGGACCTTGAATAAAGGAGGTAAGTGCTCAAAACTATGTTGCAGAGCTTGTCTACATGGAGTAAACCAGCTTTCTCTTATAAAAAATAAGGATAGGGCTTTAGCTACCAAGTTGCTGACCTTCTGTAGTGGTGCCATTTAACTGCCTGCCATCGATATTACGATAATGCTGCTGTCTAGCAACGAAAACGAAATTCGATTGGATGCCACCAACAATGATTACAGTCCTGTAAGCTCAAGAGACAAGGCAGACACTACAGGAGAAGCTGGGGTTATTGTTAGATTCAACTATCAACTATCGGAGGAGCCTCATATCATATGCCTAGGAAATGGAAAATTTCTTCCAGAGTGGCTTCTTTGAATGCAGTGCAAATGTCTTGTACAATTTTCAACTGTGACTTCTTTTGTCCTTGTACAGTACAACACAGCAATCTTGCAACCGCTTCCCGATTTTCGGAATTTATTCGCGGTAGAGGGGTCAGTTCCTTACCTTTCCTTCCGTAGCCAATAGAATGATCCCTCCCCACGTAGTTGCTTAAGGCGACAGTCCGGAGATAAAAACTGATAAGTCTATCATTTTATTGAAAATGTATAGCTCTGGAATATTTTAGGTAATGATTTAGCATCTTTGTTTTGAATTTTCTAAATTTCCAACATTACTTAATGATCTCTATTTTTTCCATTGCAATATTCCGTTTAACATTTTTCTCCTGTAATATTTCGTTTAACCTTACAAAAATCGTATGCTAACATAGGCCTATATGTATCATAGGTACAGTGAAAAACTGTGTATGGCGTTTAAGATCAAAGGATACTTTCAGGCAGTAGGGATTGTTATATCCTAAACTTTGATACCAAAATGTCATTATGTTATGTACTATGTATGTCTTAATGTAAATTTTATACAGAAATACAGGGTGTTTCTGAACTTCTACTGGATACCAAATTTTCAAGGAAATTGAAGTGGAACTGAATGAAAATAATGTATTTGTAATCTTCAGCTCTTTTCATCGTGAATTAAAAATTATATTTCCAGTAGTTTTCGGGAATATCTTTTATATTATTCAAAAGACATTGCCAGAAAATTTCATGGGAATACATACGTGTGATACGGAAAATGAAAAGGTACCATTTGTCGATTATCTTAATTGACATTTTGTGGTATTACAATAAAACACAAAAATCTTAGCAATTTGCCACCGAATTCTGTTTTCCGACAAAATGGTCGCTTTTCATTGTCCGCAACACAGATTAGAAATATATGTTTATATCCAGACTTCCCCTTAACTGTGGAGTTTTCATGGGATCTGGTGTTTCAACATGACAACACTTTCGATACCCACCGTTTATAGACGAAGTACAATCAAAAGGTCTCAACCGATACGCAAGTCTCAGAGTAAATATTTCTTCGCACATGCACTTTAGTAGGCAGTCCGAGACTCAAGCCGCGCTCGTTTAATATTTTGAGAATTCGGTGTGTGTGTTCGTCTTAACATACGCATCTTCATTTATGCACAATACACCACAGTAGAGACCATCAGAGTAACAAATAGTTAATACAACAATCCATCGGGAAAGACATCGGGTTATAAAACTGAAGCGCCGAATCCAAGTAAATGGGAAAAGGCCAAGAAAGAACAATGCATATGTTCATATGTTTTGTATTACTCTGTAATAGGAAGGTGCTGCTTGGCCGAGGCGATAGAGGCGTGCTCGATCCAACCGGAAGAAATTAGATTTCCACTTCCGGAGGTGCACATGGCCCTGAGGATCACTCAGCCTACACCAAAACTGAGTACCAAATTAATTCCTTGGGGAAAAGCGCGGCCGGGCGTAGAGCTAACCAATCTACCCCACCACGTGCCGAAGGCACAGATAGTGGAAGCATTTACCTTCCATTCCTCCAAGAGTCTTCATGGCCTGTACGGAGATGACTTTGCATTGCTTTGCTTTATAATTGGAACGTTCATATCTCTTGGCAATAAAGGGTTCCAAACATGGCAGTTCTAGAAACGTGCGGGCATACAAGTGGCTGGGACGGCAGTCGGATCCCCAGGGCTCTGTTGTATAGTGTAACATTCCCCCAAAAGTCTACATGCTACTTCATCGACTTCTGCATCGCCGCAATACTACGAACACTTCGCACCGCTGCACTGCCTGTCATGCTCTGAACGCCGCATGGTTCTACCTCTGCGCTCACCGCGTCATCGTCACGCCACGAATAGTCTTCTGCCGACATTCTCGAATAATTTCGTATGTCTCCAGAGCCTTCCACATGCCCTATTTATACTGAGACTTTCCGTTCTTTCCACAGTCCAGTCTTGACTGTGATGTGTGTGGAGGGCTCAATATCTTGTTTTGCCATGTGCTGGTCACAAATTATTATCATCCTTCACCCAGGACTTTTTATTTGGAGACACTTCGTGAGCAAAGACATTTTATTTGCTTAATTTTGCATAATTCTTCAGGATCTGGCACTTCTCGCCTCTATTCAAGCCATCATATATTCTCGTATCTTTGTACATTTGGTGCGATAGTGATGGGCAGTCTGAGACTAGGTCTCGACATTTCTCGGGACTAGCGCAGGCACTATTTCTCGCGAGAAATTTCGAGAGATCTCGAGAGCGTTGTCCGCTCATTGTGCGGCGAGCAGCGTGTCGTAGGCCTACATGTAGTTGGAGCTGAATGTTGTTTGTGCCGAGTATGCGAATAGCCAACCACGGGCCTTCTCCATTTCGTAAATTCGTGTGAACAAGCGACTAGGGCGTTCATTTCTACCGAGGTCTATTTTGACGCAGTATAACATAATTATAAAGGATGCGCATTCTGGTATTGTATGCACTGGTAAATACACGAATGAGTGGTTTAAGCACAAGCACAAAACCTGACGGCAAATGTAGGTACCTGGATACTAGAGGCGTGCATTATTCGAACTCGAGACGAGGTAAGATGCGCCTTGCTGCATATGCAACCACCATTACACATCAGTGGAATCTTACTCTAAAATGCTTCAGTTTGCTCCAATTCTTTCGACTGGTGGGTGTACAGCGTTATCAGACCCCACATTCAATAGCATATGACCACTGCTTATGTTTGCCGATATTTTAGTGACGAAGGAAATAATTCCTTACAATGTTATAGAGTATTCCCGTCATAATTAGGTACTTCGGTATATGACAGTGCAATGTGTAATTGCGTCTAGTAGTAAGCGACAACTTGAAGACGATGTCCGAAATGCAACGTAAGTCCTGGTTGTCGTTTGTATTGAAGAGATGCCACATAGCACAGCCCGCTGTGCTGTTTATTCAAAAGAAGTAAAATACGTCGGCAGAAATACTGGGATGATCCGACACTTGAAAACACATAATATAAATGAAGAGGAATAGTCACAGACACCTCCGGCCCGGTCTGAATCACAAGAAGCTACCCTGCCGACAACGATTGTGAGGCATCCAGGTAGGTTTACGTCCTAATAACACTTATTAACCTATTATACGGGTTATTCAGCTAAGATGTCCACCTGAAATAACTCGTGGACAGTTTAAGATACTGGCATTATGTCTTTCGTTAATGGTATTAAGGAGCTCATAGTTCAATATGCAGTTCTTTCCTAGGCTTTTGACAAAATTTATCGTCACACACGTTTCCATATTAGAACTGCTGATGATAAATATCAAGCTTTCACTCGTTGTTGCTGGGGACGTCGCGTCGCGCAGTTCGCAGCACACGAGAATTGGTCTCGAGAGCGTTGCCCATCACCCGTGCTGAAAAAATTGGAGCATAGTCGGGCATTTTAGATTACACGTTCCACTCATGTGTAAGGGGGTTTGCATATGTAGCAAAGCACGCCTTATCCGTCTCAGGTTCGAATTATGCACGCCTCTAGTATCCAAGTAGGTGTACATCCTATCTACAGTTATTCACAAATTATGCATGGTTATTCAGCTAAGATGTCCACCACAAATAAGTCCTGAACAGTTTAAGATACTGACATTCTGTTTTCACTTTCGTTAATGGTATTAACGGGTTCATTGTTAAAACATGCAGTACTTTTCCAGGCTTTTTACAAAATGTATTGGCTCTCACGTTTTCATATGAGAACGTTATTTCACGCAATAACTGCCAATAATATACTATCAAGTTTACAGTCGTAGTTACAGGTGCGTCGCACAGCCTGCACTAGAGGAGGATCGGTCTCGAGATTCTCGCAAGAGTCTCGAGATCTGCGACGTCAGTCTCGAGAGTCTCGAGCGAGAGCGTTGCCCATCACTATGGTGTGAATGCTATACTTGACTTAGTTTTGGAACTGAAGCATCACGATGTCTGACTGTTGGAACGTTAAGTGCAACATTCTCCGTCAATGTGTTAGAGACTCTTTCAATATCTGGTGATAGTTTTCTAAATAGTCTTTGCTCGGCGAGGTCCCGTTTCCCATTCCTGCCTGTGATCCCCCTTTCTTTCCCCAGTATAGGGTTCTTCTACTTTTTAGGTGCTTTATATCGCGTAATTTTACTCGGGTATCTCATTGTATCTGAAATGTGTTTATTGTAATAAAAGTTTTGTGACCAGTTCAAGTTACCTACTGATATTTCATACTTTTCTCAAGTTTTAACAGAGGTTGTTATTGCTAAACTAGTTTATCGATCTTCTTGCTTGTTGTTTTTAACATGTTTATTTTTAAAAAATGTTATTGATCTTATTATAGATTATTTTCATATTCTAATTTCGGGTCCTTTCGGTTTCCACAAGCTTCCACACGCTTGGTTTTCTTATTCTTCTTATTCTTCTTATTATTATCATTATTATTATTATTATTATTATTATTATTATTATTATTATTATTATTATTATTATTATTATTATTATGTAGAAAACGCATCACTGGCATATGTGTTTGATTAACTGTGCAGTTAAAAGTGTGCCGTAAAACTACCTCTGTCCACAATCGGTATTCACTTACATAGGTGAAAAGTGGTATGTTGTCTCATGGCAACATATTGCAGTAAAAGGTTAATATAACCAATTGTTGCTACTTAAAGGCAACAACCTTCTTGATCTTCCTTTTTGAGTTGTTGCACTCCATTATTATTATTATTATTATTATTATTATTATTATTATTATTATTATTATTAACATCCTACGAGGACGACCGGGTGCCTGGTTCTATAATAGAATGGCTGCAGCAAGGTGATATCAGAAAATTACAATCACTTGCCATCAAGGAACAACTTACAAATTTGAAACAGGGGTGTCTAGTACCCAACCTATTGGGCCGTTGCGGAAAGAAACAGGTTAAGTAAATGGCCCGAAACACAAATTGAACGGAGGCGAGTACTTGCACTCCTAAAATGCATTCTAGAAACCTAAGTGGCACTAGGCCGATGAAACAGAGGCTATTCCCAAACTATAGAGATGGCTCGTATAAGAAAGAAATTTAAAACATTACGGTGAGGAAGAAAACCAGTTACAAAACGTAGTCACTTCAAACCAATATGAAGGGGAGCTCGAGAGGGTACCTCACTCTCTATCCCCGATTTACAGTTAAAGACATTATGAAGTTTTTACATAAGCCGGCAGAAATTACATTTTCAGAAAGGTAGGTTACATAGTTAAAGTTTCGGGCCTCCCCCTCGGGTTAAACCGCAGAGCTAGCAAGAAATAAAGATGTTAATAGGCCATTACCTTGCTGAAGAACTGCTGCCTGATCAAAGAGGCACCTCCCGCCTCCTGCTTCACACACACACTTAGTTAGATGTTGATCAAATGGCCAAGAGACGTGAAAATCCGCAGTTTATAAACCTTCGGGGAAAGTTCGAGACCTTTCATGAATAAACCAGCCACACCCTCTCACTTTTATTGGTTGACAACAAAAGTGACACTCAGAATCGAGGAAGAAGCCTGTGATAGGCTGAAAATTAATTACAGAAATTCATGATTGGCTAAATTCAAAACTGGCGGAAAGAAAAGATCAATATTGCCAACCCAAAAACGAATGAACATGATTTAGTAAAAAAAATAACTTATGAATACAAAACTTCTTCAAAAAGGGTTCTTCTACTTCGCACCAGGGTGCATGATCATAGTTTATTAGCAGTGACATCTGTTGAAAAAGAACCAAACTTCTTGATGACTGGTAAACAAAACACGTAAAATTTCATACAGTACATGAAACTTCACAATAAGAAAATTATGTCCAATTACTGTAGTGACATCTTCTGAGTAAAGGTTGAAGTACGACTAGTTTCAAGTTCACGATTTCTCCAGTAGAGGAGTTCTTTTAGGCGCAAGATTTAAATGTGCGGCGTAGAGGTGTACCTCCCGGTACAGACCCCCCCCCAAATGTCCTTCCAAGGGGTGGCACAGAAGAATTTCGAAAAAATTATTATTTCATTTTGAAGAAAAAAAATTCTAAGTTTTTTGTTGTGTAGAAACTTGTTAAACTTTAGCTTTAGAGTGTCTTTGTAGTCATAGAAGGTAAAGTACAAGTGAATATTTTTGACAGCAAGTCCTGCCGCCGCTGCCGATGTACAGTTGAGGTCGCCCGGATCCCTCAAGTACCCTTAGATACACCTCTCCCGCTACTATGAGAGGTGTAGTCATGGTGAAGAACGCCGCAGATCAGAAGTGTATGTACAGTCCAGAGATGAGTTGGCGGTATGGGCGCCGCACATCAGCCTTCGCCGGGAGATGGACTCCGGCGCGCCGTACACAGGTAGACATCAAGGGAGTGGAGTGGGCCCATACCCCACCTCAGTGGTGGTACGGCGACGAACGGTTGCAGGGACACTGAAACACTACGATCTCGGCGACAGAAAGGTGTTGTTGGTGACTTGAGAATAGAGGGTACGATCTTTATTGGTGATGCTGAGGGGCTTGCGGAGTGGAAGGCTTTTGCCAATAGTGTGGATTTGCAGGAGACGGGGGCTTGGTAATGGCCACTCAAGAATAGATAGCAGGAAAACCAGAGGGGAAGATGGTACATACAATATATATAAAACAAAATTAAATAATTTGGGGCAGAAGGCCACCCAAAAAATTATAACCTTCCAACTGCTGCTAAATGTTGATGGCTAAGTTAACAATGACGTTACACAGGTTTTATTTGCGAGATGTGGACTCTAAAGAACCTCTCTGTGGCTGGATTGCTTACTAATAAGGTAACCGCTGTCAAAAAATCCAATATGATGCACGGCCCATGAAATCGGGGGGCAAGCTTGCCCGCGGGAACAAAGTTCTTAATCATTACTTGGTCTCCTACTTTTAAATTGGTGGGCCTCCGTCCACGATCATATCTTTCCCTAACCTTTTCATGAGAAACTTTAAGATTGGCCTTAGCCTTCTTCCATAGATCTCTAATATTATCGGGATCAATTGTCTCTGGTAGAATATCATTAAGTGACCAAAGGTTAGAGAGCGGCGTGTTAGGCACAAATTTAAACATCAGGGAAGCAGGAGTGAACTTATGAGACTCGTGAACTGCCGAATTCAAAGCAACGGCCAACCAATGCAGGGACGTATCCCACCTGCAATGACTTCATGATGGAATGCGATGAGCGCCGATCTCAGATTACGACTGAGCCGCTCAGTCAGAGATGGTTGAGGATAATACGCCGAAGTAGTTACATGAGAGATGGACAGATCAAAACTGAATTTACTGAAGAGATTGGAGGTAAATGCCTTAGCATTATCAGAAACTACATATTGACACGGACCAAAGCAAGCAAATATTGTATTTAAACAAGAAATGGTGGACTGAGCGGTAGCCAGGTTAGTCGGAAATAACCAGGAAAATCTTGTGAAACCATCTACACACACAAGAATGAATTTGTTGGCATTCCCCTTTCATTGGGGGAAGGGTCCTACGTAGTCGATATAGAGGCGTTCCATGGGGCGAGACGCTTGATGAGAAGATAATAGACCTAGCTTAGTGGACAAGGTGGGCTTACGAAGCCAACAAGATTCACAAGCTTTTACTAATTCACGAATTTCACCGTCCATACCTTTCCAAATAAACATCTCTCGGATCTTTTCTCGAGTTCTGAAGATGCCTAAATGCCCCCCTAATGGGGTCCCATGGTAGTACTTGAAGACCATAGGTACAAGAACAGCTGGAACCACAACTTCCATTTTTATGATGCCTCGACCGGCAACATAAAACCCCATTCCTCAAACATAAGGGACAGCATGTTCCCCAGAAGAAAGGGTTTCCGTAATAGGGGCCAGCACAGGATCTTCACGTTGATATTTTTCAATATCCCTAAACAACATGGGGGCATCAATTAGAATGGCATTTACACCAGAAAGTATGGGCGCGGGAAGAGACGAAATATCTTCCAATTCGGAGGTCTCCACATCATTAGCAAACATGCGGCTTAGTCCATCCGCCACAACGTTTTCAGATCCTCTTATCTGCCTAACCTCAAACTGGAAGGCAGAACTCCTGACAGCCCAACGGGCTATGCGACCCGTACGACGCGGCCTAGCTAAGACCCAACTTAGGGCTTAGTTATCTGTTTCCAGGTCAAACATGACGTGTTATAGATAGAGGCGGAACTTCTCTAATGCAAATAAGACTGCGAAACCCTCAAGTTCATAGATTGAATACTTGGCTTCTTGAGCCGAGAGTGTCCTAGACGCACAGGCGATGGGTCGCCTTCCGAGTTCAGTTTCTTAAAGAAGCACATCAGCCACCGCCGACGACGAGGCGTCGGTCTGAACGATGAATTTCTTCGAGAAATCAGGCATAGCAAGGACGGGGGCGTTACAAAGAGCTAATTTCAGGTCTTTGAAAGCGGCTTGTTGAGAAGGTCCCCACTCAAATTTGACGCCTTTTCTACGAAGTAAGTTCAAGGGCGCCGCTCTGTTAGCGAAGTTAGCAATAAATTTCCTGAAGAAATTCACCATGCCTATGAATCTGGAAATACCTTTGATGTACTTAGGAGGTTTGAAATCACGGATGGCCTGTGTTCTAGAATGGTCTAGAAATGACATGGAAGGCTTAGCAAAGGCTACCTTAGATAACTTCACAGTTAGCCCTGCCTTACTAAGGCGATTAAGGACCTCTTTCAGATGATCTAGATGTTCTTCAACGGTCTCCGAAAATACGACGACGTCATCCAAATAATTGTACAAGTATTCGAATTTGATGTCGGAGAAGACCCTATCTAACAGTCTAGTTAGCATAGCTGCTCCCGTGGGGAGCCCGAAAGCCACGCGGTTTTACTCATACAAGTCCCAATCCGTGGCTAAAACTGTTAGATGTTTGGATTCCTCGGCCAGAGGGATCTGATTATACGCCTAATTAAGGTCTAAGATGGTGAAGAACTTACCTTTCCGAAACCATGAAAAACAAGAGTGTAGGTCGGGAAGAGACACAAATTGTAACACCACCTTCCGATTTAAAGCCCTATAGTCAATCACAGGCCTGAGGCCACCTTGGTGTTTCGGAACTAGGAAAATGGGTGATGAGTACGCCGACTTAGAGGGTCGAATGATACCATCCTTTAGCATTTGATCGATGATCTCCTTGAGAGCCTTCATTTTAGTTGGAGATAGCCTATAAGGTGGAAACATAACGGGGATCGAATCCGTAACCTCAATCTTGTATTCAATAAGGTCAGTAACACCAAGAGTATCAGAAAAGACATCAGGAAACGACTGACATAACTTACGAATACTATCAGCCTGCTCCTCAAGTAGATGTCTAAGGTCTAACAACATCTCATCCTGCGAAGGCGAAATAGATGAACATGATGCAGAGCTACACTTAAGCAAAGGAATTTTACAATTGCTAGCAAATTTGAAGGTGCACGACTGGCTCTGAATGTCGAGCACTAGACCAGTAGAAGACATGAGGTCTGCTCCTAATATTATGGGGCAAGACAGCCGCTTAGCCACAAACAACTTAACTTTCCAGGTGAATTTGGAAACACGAATTTTGGCAAAAATAAACCCTAAAATTTCTAATGGAGAAGAATTGGCCGAAACGCATTGAACTGAAGTCGAACAATAATCAGAAAGTTTACAAACAGACTTTAATTTTGAGTACCATTCAGCCGAAATAATAGAACAAACACTCCCAGCGTCTAATAGAGCAGTAATAGGTTCATTATTCAACTCAATTTTGAGAAAAGGTACAAGTGTGGGGGACTCCGCCGCAATCCTAAGGCATTCTTTGGGGCATTCAAGCGCGGAGTTAGAGGAACTTCTACCTTGTTCCGAGCCTGAGCTTTCGGACGGTTTAACAGGGGCTGAGCCTTGAAAAGATGAACACACTGACTCAGCCGGAGATACTAGTAATTTTCTATTATTTGAGTTGGTGGAGGTTGCACCAGAAGTTGAACAGGAGGGTGTGTTATTGGTATTAGGGCAGTTCTTGGCAAGGTGGTTAAATGAGCCACACTTGAAGCATCCTTGTGATGACCCTGCTCCATTCTTTGTGCCACTCGACACTGGGCACTTGTTACGCAGATGATCTGCCGACCCACAAGCATAGCATTTGCGGGTGTTGAACGTTCGGCGAGGTTGAGGCCGAAAATTACTCGAAGACTGAGGGGGCTCCTTAGCGACTCGCAGGGTGTCGGCGTACCTTACTCCTTCGGCTGAGACAGCCATAGCCTCTAACTCAGCAAACGTTTGAGGACGCGACGCAAAACACAAGTATGAACTCTAGGGTGGGGAAATGCATTCCACAATGACCTGCACAACTTGATCTTCTGGGAAATGAAGAGCAAATACCCTAGTGTAGAACATAATGTCCTGCATGAAGTCGGCAAGATTTTCATCCAGTCGCTGTACTCTGTAATAGTACCTTTGAATTAATGATGACATAGCTCGAGCCGGAATGAAATTCGCCAGAAGGTGTGCATGGAAGTCTTCTATAGAGGATTGTTCAGATATGGCTCTGACTATTTTGTCTGAGAGGACACCTATGGAGTAAGGGTAAATGATTTGAAGAATTTGAGAAGGAGAAAGAGAAAACAATAGAGCGTGATCTTGAAACTCAACTAAAAATCTTAAAAATGAAATGACATCATTAGTAGAATTGATCGAAAATTTAGAAATTCCTCTAAACAACATAGCCAAAGGATGAGGCAAACTACTAAAGCCAGATGACATAACAGGTAACGACCTAGGGGGCGAAAAGCCTCAGACACAGCATTATTTAAAAATAAAGCTAGAATGGATGTACGATGCTCAGGTTCATTTCCTAATGGGGCAGAAGTTGGTTGAGTAGCTACGGATTTTCCGCTTTCTACATTCTTGGACGGGTCTTCTTACCTTACGATGTTTTCAGCAGTGGCTTGGTAGGGTTTGGGAGTAGCAGTCCCAGTTAACAATTGACTAACTTTACTGGACATATTGGAAAGGTGTTCAACAAGGTTACTTGCCTCCTTACCCTGAACTTCGTTTAACTTAAGAGACAATAGATCGCTAACTCTATGGTAAAAATGGAACAATCTAGGCTTCACTCTTTTAAATTGATTTGGAGATGGATCAGTTACTTCAAAAAAGCTAACTGCAGATGCTAACTCAGTAGTGTTGTCAATGATAATGGAGAGAGCCTCATCAATATCCTTCTCTCCCAAGGTTGGGATACAAATTGGTAACTCTAATGACTCTTTCAGTTTGGTTTATCTGCCGCAACCGTGCCTCCAGATTGAACATTTCTAATAGATAATTCGTAAATTAATTTCTCCTTGCGTACGTAGCCGGGATGGAGGACTTCGCGAGAGCCGGACATGATGACAGAAGTTTACAAATTTAGAAAACAGGAAAAGAAAAATTCCAGCGACTGAGAAAATAATTAGAGTACAAATCGAATCCAATTTTAGCCGTCAAAAGGGGCTTAGTAGAGACCCATTTAACCACGCTCTGCTACCACATGTTACGGGGATACCCGTGGACCAGCAGAGGTGAAAGAAGGTGCCGGGGTGAATGGGTCTAACTACTATGTCAAGAAAGAATTTAAACTGAAATGGAAGGTTATATTTTCAAAAAACCACAAGTTAAAAAATTCTCACTTAGTGAGATAACAATGACATAGCAATTTAGAAACAAGACTTAGAAAAATCCAAGATTTCAAAACTTTAACACACTTGGGCTACAAGCCCCTAGTTTTACAATTTTCGAGCTTCCAGCTCAAACTTTACAGAAGGGCATAAATTTACAAAAGGGCAGAAATCCCCAAAATACCAGGAGCGCTTGCTCCCAACACACAATATCAAGCCTCCCAGAGGCACTTTTACAACGCTAGAAAAGAGCAGACGTGCCCTCAGTTTTTTAAAGCCTATGCAAGGTGATATCAGAAAATTACAATTACTTGCCATCAAGGCACAACTTACAAATTTGAAACAGGGGTATCTAGTACCCAACCTATTGGACCGTTGCGGAAAGAAACAGGTTAAGTAAATGGCCCGAAACACAAATTGAACGGAGGCGAGTACTTGCACTCCTAAAATGCATTCTAGAATCCTAAGGGGCACTAGGCCGATGAAACAGAGGCTATTCCCAAACTATAGAGATGGCTCGTATAAGAAAGAAATTTAAAACATTACGGTGAGGAAGAAAACCAGTTACAAAACGTAGTCACTTCAAACCAATATGAAGGGGAGCTCGAGAGGGTACCTCACTCTCTATCCCCGATTTACAGTTAAAGACATTATGAAGTTTTTACATAAGCCGGCAGAAATTACATTTTCAGAAAGGTAGGTTATATAGTTAAAGTTTCGGACCTCCTCCTCGGGTTAAACCGCAGAGCTAGCAAGAAATAAAGATGTTAATAGGCCATTACCTTGCTGAAGAACTGCTGCCTGATAAAAGAGGCGCCTCCCGCCTCCTGCTTCACACACACACTTAGTTAGATGTTGATCAAATGGCCAAGAGACGTGAAAATCCGCAGTTTATAAATCCTCGGGGAAAGTTCGAGACCTTTCATGAATAAACCAGCCACACCCTCTCACTTTTATTGGTTGACATCAAAAGTGACACTCAGAATCGAGGAAGAAGCCTGTGATAGGCTGAAAATTAATTACAGAAATTCATGATTGGCTAAATTCAAAACTGACGAAAAGAAAAGATCAATATTGCCAACCCAAAAATGAATGAACATAATTTAGTAAAAAAATAACTTGTGAATACAAAACTTCTTCAAAAAGGGTTCTTCTACTTCGCACCAGGGTGCATGATCATAGTTTATTAGCAGTGACATCTGTTGAAAACGATCCAAACTTCTTGATGACTGGTAAACAAAACACGTAAAATTTCATACAGTACATGAAACTTCACAATAAGAAAATTATGTTTACTGTAGTGACATCTTCTGAGTAAAGGTTGACGTAGGACTAGTTTCAAGTTCACGATTTCTTCAGTAGAGGAGTTCTTTTAGGCGCAAGATTTAAATGTGCGACGTGGAGGTGTACTTCCCGGTACATAAACAATTGTGGCGTCACATACGAGTGTCAAGGTGCTAGCCCCAGTTAAGGATTGTTGGTAAATCTAAGACTCTGAACGCTAGTTTAAAGCTTCAATTTTTCGTCACCAAACGCAAGCAAAAAATAATTCATGTAGTAGAGGGTTAAAAGAGGAAACGTAAGAGTGTCAAGTTGAAAATAAACATCACTGGGAAGGAATTCGATGGGTCTACATTTCCGCGGACCACGTAAAGCCCTGTACAACATATTGAAACATCTGGTCTGAATCCCGAGCTTAAAAACAAAAGAACGTTGTTAATAAATAAAATTAGTCTACGAACCAACGATCCCCTAGTCTGTCTGTCTGTCTGTCTGTCTGTCTGTCTGTCTGTCTGTCTGTCTGTCTGTCTGTCTGTCTGTCTGTCTGTCTGTCTGTCTGTCTGTCTGTCTGTCTGTCTGTCTGTCTGTCTGTCTGTCTGTCTGTCTGTTTCTTAGGTCATCAGCCCGAAGGCTTGTTGGCTTCTCAAATAGCACCTTCAAAGGTACTGCGGTTATGAGGAAACTGCAAAAAACTATGGCAGCGCCAAATTGCGGCGTATTAGACGAGATGTTAGTTTGCCATTGCTTTCCTCTCAGGGCTAGTAAATGTTATTGCACCACGACTGACCCAATCAATATCACTTTTCATAAACTCAGATGCACTAGTCGAGCTCTATATGGCATTACCTCCACCCACACCTCAGAAACATCCATACCGTCACAGCCATGAATAGGACTGGAGCTTTAGTAGTAGCTACATCTTGCTATGAACTGCACCAAGGGACAGATTAAGAAATACTGAATAATCCAGAAGTAGCAACACTTGGCGATCCTCTACTATAAAAAGAAATACAGTTTGCATAAAAAGAAGTCGGCATGGTGGAGAGAAGAATTCCCTTCGGAGAAGTATACTATAGTATTTTTCACGAGAAATTAATCTCAATAAAGGTATGGGCGAAGCATCCTGTGTTTTCACATGGACATACACATATGTAGTTCAGTGGATAAGCATTTCGAAGGTTATTTTTTGGATTTATTGCTCTTGCGGTGGCCAGTCATACTAATGCAAGTCTTCCTACGTGCGTAATTTTGTTCTCAAGGTTAAATGTTTCTTTTTATATTGTAAGAGGAACAAGTAAACGACAAACAAAACAAATCTCTGGAGCAACAGCCCATTAGGTTCTTCGCCGGCCAAGGTGACTGCTGCCCAGTCGGGTGGCCTGGAAATACTGGAGTTCTACGTGGTCTACGTGAAGACATTCTCAACCGTACTGCTTGGTTTTCTTGACGGGTGAGCTTCATGTTATATTAGACAACTCCTCATTTGCTCTCGCGAGGGCGAGTGAACCATTTTTCAGCCCTCAGCCCAGAATTTAAATTCCTGAGACTGTTGGGAATCCAACCCGAGGCCACCACAGGGCCGGCTTTCATAAGAAGTACAATAAATAATATACTAATTTTCCACGTAAACGGTAAACGTAATTATACTGCTAATAATAAGAGTTGGCGTCTGACAGGTAAGGTTGGAGGGAGGAGCACTGCACGTGCCATTTCACGATGTTGCCACATTCCAGCATTCCTTTCTACATACTCTTACCCCTCGCTTCCGGCTCACTTGTTCCCTCCTTCATTCTGACCGCTGTGATCTGTTGTAGACTACCTGACCAGGCGGTGTCGTCCACTCTTATACAAACAATCAGGTTCTTATCAGTAACAGTGACAGGTTTGGCAACTCCCAGCAAGACGAGCTGCCCTGAAGTGTTATCTCCATGGCAACCGCAGTCGCCCCACCCTCGTTTCCATGGCAACCACACAGCCACTCCCTTTATCCCGCCTCGGCAGGCAGTAAACGGACCTCCCTCTAAGAAATGTCAGACGCCAACTCTTATTATTAGCAGTATAGTGTAGCGTAAAAGCAGTAAGATGTTTAATTGCCGGGCTTAGTTCCTGAGCCGGTAGAGCACTGGCCTTCTGAGCTCATGTTGGTTGGTTCGATCCCGGGTGTGAACCGCCTTCCATTTGCTGAGGACAACGTGCTACGTGATTGGCCGAATGTCATATTCTCCGACGAGAGCACGTTTTCCTTGGTGAACGATGGGCTCGTACCTGTGTTTCGCCCGTTCGGTATCTGATACAATCCAACAAATGTTACCGAACATCGGCGCTCTGGCCATATGTCTGTTGCGTGTTGGATTGGATGAGTTCTCGCTGTATAAGAATGTTGCATAGAATCGAGTTGCTTAGAATCGAGCAACGCCTCATCGTCGGGAAATACGAGCACATTTCAGAGAATAGCATGATCCCTTCCGTATGGGTACTTCATCCCGTTGGTCTTATACAATTTCAGCAGGACCTGTCTCAGTACCCCCACGTCCCGATTAATTCAGAAATGGTTCGCTAGGCAAGGTTAGGTTGAGCTTATTGACTGTCCCCCTTGCGGGCCACACATGAATCCCATCGAGAACGTGTGGGATGAGACGAAGAAAGTAACAGTGGAGACCTGGCCCGATCCCGCGAACCGATGCTCTCTGGAATGTTGTCAGTGAGGCCTGAGACGAGGTGGCAGGTGGCGACATTACGTATGCTTCTTCCCTAATCTATTCTATGGCCGCACGCCTGGAAGAGGTCCATTCAGTGGTCCTTTCCATGACCATAAATAAGCCCACTCACTGTCAATAATGGCATGGTAAAACAAAGGAAGTTACATGACGTGACATTTAAATCATCGTAGTAGTGAATATAAACTTATTTTCCCTTCCGAGACTCGAACTCTTTGACACCAGAGGTGAGTGGCAGAACTCACGATTTAGCACGCACAGCTACCGCTCTGGCTTACAGAGCCTCACGTTCGGAGGCATTTCACAAAACTATAAAACGACCGCCGGACAAAATACAGTACCGTGCATGCATTACGACACAACTAACGTAGCTATTGGACAGATATATTATGTCCCAGACCGAGAGTCGTAATAGCCTACGTCCTGTGGCCGTATGACAACGAAATAGAAGGTAACTCGGCAAGGCCATGTTGTATGTCTTATGTGTTGCGGACAGCCGTACCTCTCAGGGGACACTCACTTTGTATGGTGACAAGTTTACGTAAGCTACAACAGCGGACCAAGCTAAGATCACTCATTCTTAGGGGATGGTTGCCTCGTTCTACTGTCTCTTAAAACAATAATTACCACCACCATCACCCTTTCTATGAGGAGTATATGTCTGAAGCGCTGGGTACACAGAATAGTTTAAGAGTACATAGTGATACTGTACCCTTTTCGTGGTATCAGTACATCAATAGATCATAATAGTCCCGCAACATGACGTTAAAATAGAACACCTTGGATGAGGCCTTCGACCAGGCGGGCGCCGAAGATCCCTTCTCCCCTACTAGCGTTACAAGGCACTAGCTGAGTCGGTAGAGACACACGGGTCGCAGTCTGTCCTTACTGGGCAGTAATCTAATCATTTACAGTAGGGGAATCTTAATAATGAGAGGCATGTTATTTACCTATGAAATGAGAAGAATGAATTATGGTTTTTTTTCTTAAAAATTTTAATGCCTGAGAAAACACGTAGATAATTTATACATGGATTATGCCACCTATAAATTAGACACCGTAAATTTTCTTGAGTGTGTGACTGTCCTCTCTAGTCCTTTCTCTAGAATTGCAATTCACTCTGGAGATATTCAAAACACAGTATGCACTAGTACCGTTGTACACAGAAATAATTGGATGATGGCGTATCTTGTATTACTCGCCTTATTTACATTATTAAATTATATATTGAATTAACAAGTCGTCGTCCTATTGGCGAGAATTAACATCAGCTGTCGAATGAACCAGGTAAGACGTATTTGATATATGAGCTTGTTTAAAATATCTGAAAGTCGTGTCACTTATTAGAAAGAAAAATACCTATCTCGCTATCTCATAAAATAAGCAAATAATACACATCGTATGTTCCAATGGGATGTCACTTAAATATATACACGAATTGGACATTTGTACAACGATGGTCCCTAAACGAATCATATTTAGCGAAACAGAAAACAACACAGTATTCAAATACATATCACTCCTGTGGATAGAAGACACACTCGACATTCACAATATACATCATTTACGGGGCGTCCGCCCGTAGCTGGTGGCAGCAGCATACCTGCCTCTGGTGCTGATGAGACATGAACTCATGTCCCGTGACAATTGTGAAGTGTGACTTCCACTCTGAAATCCCTAGTCGTTTTAATTAACATAAAGAAATGGGGGAGTTCTCTCATTTATTGAATTGTAGGTCTGCCCAACGGTGTTTATTTCTGACTGGTTGCATGTAATATCGATGCCGAAGAAGCAAAACGAGCCCTTTAACATTAAGTTCCTCCCACAGCGGCGACAGTATTCCACACCCCTCCTTACCTGGCCGGACTCCTCACCGGCCAGCTGTTTACACTGTCCTCACCCTGCGCTTTCACTTTCAACACAAGGGAACTCAGTCCCGTTATCTAGCCACCTCGGCGTTTCGCTTTAAATATCATTATTCTTTGGATGCCACACGCATCAATTAAACACATCGGCTTGCATCTAGCCTAATTTATACCATTAGCGCGGGATATACCACACCGAGCATATCATTTACTCATGTTGGGGGGAGGCTTATATTTCAACAAAAAAGCATTCGATCTATTCCTCACCAGCTAGAGTAGCTCGATCCCACTTCCCGGCATAACCAATACACGAGCATTATAGTAGAAAGAAAAGCCCTATCATTCGGGACAAAATATGCTAACACTCACGTTCTAAATAAATTCAAACATTATCACACTTCACTTGTCACATTGGGGTTTCTTCTTCACCATACTTAACTTATACACGGGGATGACCTAACACATTACGTGGAGCACCTACTGCAGGAAACCCTAAAATTTCTGGATGACTCATATTACTCGTATTTTTTTATCGATGATACATGGAGTGATTTTTCAAGAATATTTAAAGAGCCCTTTAATTCCCATAGTGCTCCACAGTAAATCAAATCTAGGGTCTTAAATTATCATGCATGAATTCCCATATTAAACAAAGAAATACGGTCGCCGACCGTGAAGAAACATAAATACTAGCCCTATCAATAACTACTACCATCCCTTTGAGAACAACAAAATCCTACCCTACATTTCTAAATAATTTGCATGCATTAAATACTTACATTTTTACAGGAAATAGACTTTCAAATATTTTCACAATACTCATCTGCCTGGATCACCCCACAGCTCACCCAAGAAGGCACATCTGGTCGTTTAGTTGCACATTACGGCTGCATCAGCAACCTGAGTACTGTGTTCGGCTGCCGCTGGGTCGATGGCATGATGTCTTGACTCCCCGTACACTGTGGGAAGTTCTTGAGGTTCCACGGCGTCTTGATTAAGTATGGGCCTCCCGCCGATTCTCTTCTTCCTCGGAGACTGATGTCACTGGCACACAACACAATGAGGGAATCTGACTTAATTATAACTGTGATAATTGGCAACACATTATAATTTCTACGATCGGAGAGACTCATGGGCTCGAGTCCTCCAACCAAGCACCGGTAATGTTTGTAACCCGTTGCTTCCCCTATTGGCTGTCTATTTCACTGTCGGCAGTTTAGGCCCTAATTACCACGTTCGCACTTTTACTGTTATTAGAAGTCCCAAAGCTACCCTTACGAATGTGGTTTGACCTTGCCTAATTCAGCACTAGTTTATATGGGAGTACAGATTAGCTACTGCGTCTGGGATTTTTAACCGATATCGCCCTGAGTTTACGCGTCGCCACTGAGCCGCACTTTCTCCTACAACTGATCATTCATCATTATACGGTTATTTGATCTCCCATGTTATTTCCTCGGCAGTTAATACACTCGTGAATTTACTTACACGATTTCACAGCCTACTAGCGTTTGATTTTACGTTCTCTTTACTCATATATTTGTACACTTAAGCACTCCGCATATCATATAACCGTCATGGTTAGGGTTAAATACCGTACTCTGTTAATACCGATAAACCTTCACTCCACTGTTACATATTCATATCACTGATAGAACTTCAGCTATATAAACTCTATTCAAACGATTATTGACTGGTCACACTTTGTAGCACTGAAGCAAAGAATACTGAAGAGTCACTCACATTATGTACCACCTCACCACGCACTGGCAGAATAGAACAAGATGTTTGCCTCAGTTCGCAGCCCCCTTTTATCATCAAAACGTGTCAGACTCGGGAGAGAGGGTAAGACTCCTCCTACATGCAGAAATCGCTCCGGTCGCACGTAATTCCCAGGATCGATCAATGCATCAAATTAAAGCTCAATTACCCGAGTTTCCACTGATCGCTTATCATTTTGATCGCTTCACGCGTTTTGCTTTAATCTTGAAAGCGTCCTCTGATATTCCAGTGAGGGAGGGGCTTGTGATTTGGCGGTTCTGTGGCTTCGGTCTCCCTGACAGCTTTCTCCAGATGGTGAACACCTGTAGGATGTCCGTAAACTGCGTGGATTATTCCATTCGAATCATGTAAAGGGCTTCTTGGTGTCAAAATTTACTATAAAATTCGCCGCTTTTAATGATCCTTGAGTCATGAAAATCTGTCTTGTAGTATGCGAGTTACGTTAATTTCTATCCTGGAAACAATTGAAGACAGGTCACTGGCAGTGGTGTTTCCGCGGGAAAAGGAACGAAAAAGTTATATCTGCCAACGTTGAAAACTGCGTCTGTGACCTACTTACTGTTGGAGTGTTTCTTTCTCTGTCGCGCCTGAGTGAGAGCGCTTCTGCCCGGAGGCGAAAATATGTCTCGGTGTAGCAAGTACACATAATGAGTGTTTGACCCATGGAACGAACGGCGCGCGACTCGTATCCCGGGGAGGATAAACGTGCGCTAACTTGGGCGCTAATACACGTATGAAAGCGCGAAAAACGGCATATTTGAGCGGTAGAATGCCATAATATAGTCTTGATGATGTGATGAACGGTCACAATACCTTAAACTCGCACTTCCAAATAGTATTTCTTCAAATACGGTAGTTCCTCTGTTGAACATATTAGGGTTTAAGAAAACTGAACTATTTGAGGAATATTAAGCAAGAAATTATACTTTTGGATCGAATACCATTTGTGTAACATTTAAATCTTTTACCATTTGCGGTTCACTGAAACGGAAGTTTTGATTATGATATTTTATTCGTGATTCTAACAACATGTGAATTTTGATCGCCAATGGATTAGCTGTTGTGGATCAATTAAGGATGGGCTTGAAATTAGAATCTATACAAAACATTGGATCATAGCGAGCATATTTTCAATTTATCATGTTTCTTTTCCATTGAAAGAACTTTCAATATTCACAATACGTGGAACACACAATGTGAACACGGCACTGTTTGCAGTTGATAATACATATAGAACAACATAAAACTTTTAAAAAGATTCCGTTTATGTGCATTTACCGAAATTGGTGCCGATATTGAGAAACTGGAGATGCCGCCTCCTTGGCTGAATGGTCAGCGTCGAGGATTTCGATTCAGGTGGTCCCGGCTCAAAATACTGGTCGGGACGGGGATTTTAACTGTACCTGGTTAATTTCTCTGACTTGGGGACTGGGTATTTGTATTTGTCCCCAATACCCTTCTCTTCGTATATACGCACAATGCATCCTACCACCAACCAAGAAATAGCGAATACATTCCTCCACATAGGGTTACCATCAGGAAGGGCATCCGGTCACAAAACAGGGCCAAAGCTACATTGAGACATAGTTCGAATTCACGACCCCACCAGAGTGCGAAATGAGCGGTAGAGGAAGAAGGAAAAGTTTAAGACATTGGAGAAAGATGCACTGAAAACAGCTTTAAAAAATGGCGTGTGACCTCCGGAGAGGCTTGGGGCAGGTTGAGTTGATTCCTAATAGGCAACCTGCGTCTCTGTGAGAATGGGGCTCTACCGATGAGGCACACACCCAGCCCCCGAGCCAAAGGGATTAACTAATTAAAGTTAAAATCCCTGACCTGCCCAAAGACCAGCACTCTAACCATTTAGCCATGGAGCCAGACACTGAAAATGGCTGACCTACTGTTTGAATATAGTAAGTGTAAATATCCTGATTAGAGAAATACCTTCATCCACTAATGGAAGAGCAACACTTGCTGATTATAAAATGCTGTTGTGCCATTCATTGACAGTCAACCCAGATTCATCTCTGGTACGACATATTGTAGGGGCTGCCTGTCCGAGTCGGTAAAGGCGGAAGGACGTGGGATCCATTCGCCGTCAAGATTTAAGAAACGAGATTTCCACTTTCGGAGGTGTATAAGGCCCTGAGGTTCACTCAGCCTGGCGTAGAGCTAACCACTCTACCCCACCAAGTGTCGAGGTTACGGATAGTGGAAGCCTTTACCTTTCACCCATCCATGGGCCTTCATGGCCTATACGGAGATGACTTTGCATTACTTTGCTTTTTATGACTTATTGTAATTAGTGCACTGCGTCTTCTGGTATGAAAAACGTTGCTTTCGTAGATCTGCCTCAGGATCATCTTTAATTTGAAATTGACAGAGGTATATGAACGATACTAGTAGTACTCTTCATCATGCAGTCCGTTCCTCTTATGACCGGTGCGAAGGTTTGTTCATAGACTCAGTTGATGTGAACATATAAGAAGGCTTGGCAGTCTGATATATAATAGCACCTTCTGACTCGGTGAGGAAAGCAGCGGGAAAGTACATCACTCCTCATTTACGCAGTACAATACTTCTGCGATTTCTTGGCTTTCAGCTGATGGTGGCGCTGTTGAGAACCCAACCAGCCTTGAGATTGAGGACTCGACGACACGACTATTGGCAGCTGACAGCACTGAATTAAGCGAATTTGCAGAAAAGAGTAGCCATGAGTTGTAATAACTTCATATTATTTATAGGGTCAACATTTTGTCAATGAGAGTCTAGAGTGAAAAGATCGCCGGGACCACGAGGCCCGGCAAGCTGTTGAAAAAGGAACTTGGCCAAGTTCCTCCGAAGTTGCTGGAAGCAGGTTAATAGTGGAGAGGCTTCCGGATGATCTGGAAGTGGAAACTACGAAATCCTTTACTGATAATCTTCTACTGGCCTATAAAACAGCGAAGCTGGACAGCGCGAAACAGTTACGAGACAATCAGCAAGTTAGGAGTGTGTCATTCTGGGGTGTGTCACAGATGAGTGAGCCGATCAGGCTACGTGGAATTCGTCATGACGCGTGAGTCGCTCTTACGCTTAGCTCTGTTGTGTTGTAAACTGCTCAGGGGACGCTGTGAGAGGCTCTATTAGAGAGCAGGAGTTCGACGCGTCGGAGAACTGTACGGTCAACCGAGTTGATGAGTACAAACTGTGTGAAATGGAAAAGTCGAACTAAAGTGCCTTTTGTATAACTCTAGTCTATGTAGTCGTTTTAGTAGTCGATAGTAAAACACGCTTTCTCTGTAATCAGTTTAGTTTTTGGGCCCTGATAATCCGCGGCAATATGAAAATGCAATTCTGTCGAAACAGAAGAGCTTCTAAAAATGTTCAGATTTGTATGCAGATGATAGCGATGGCAATAGACAAATCTCAAAAGTCGAAAATATGAATTTTCAATAACATTTCCTTAATTGTACAGTTTCTGTAAATCTGAAATAGTCATTAAATAAGTAGTCTAGCTCAAACTTTGAAATGTAGCCTGTAAATGTTATGTAATATGATTGGTGCACTGACATACATTACCGCTGTACAAATGGGTGTCCATAATCAGTATCAGCATTGATCCGAGTATGGAAGAAATATTATTTACTGTTGCTTTAAAATTCCAGTGTCTATTTTTTACAATTGGCAACACTAAACCAGTTAAAAATACCAGAAGTAACGCTGCTGTGTTTGCTGTTGTTTGGGTCAACAGTGCACAGACTGGTTTGATGCAGATCTCCATGCCACACCATCCGATGCTAACCTTTTAATTCCTACATTACTACTATATCCTATTATAATTTGTTTATTATATTCATATCTTGGTCTACCCCCACAGTTCTTACCACCTACACTCCCATTAACACTAGCTGAACAAGTCCTGGCTGTCTTATCAACCTACCTCTTCTTCTGGTCAAATTTTACTTAATCGTTCAACCCACACCAAATCGATTCAGAACCTCTTCATTTGCGATCCGTTCCACTCATCCTACTTTCAACATTCTTCTGTAACACCACATTTCAAGAGCTTATATTGTCCTTCTCTCTGCACTAGAAATTGTCCACATTTCACTTCCATGTAAGACCATGCGCTACTCAAAAATCTTCAAAAACATATTTTTAGCATGTATATTTGTTTTACGTGAATTTATTTTCTTAAGAGAGGCCTTTCCTGTTACTAGGCCTCTCCTTACGTCTGACATAATTTAATTTACAACCCTAGTAACAAAATCCATCTAACTTATTTAAGACGTCATTGCTTAATCTATTATTTCATGCATCATCTGATTCCATTACTTTCGTGTTTGATTTATTTATCATCTCACACTCCTCCTCCGAGTGTCTACGCAATGGCAAAGCATTCATTATAACAGAAGTAGTAAAAAAATAAGTGCATTTGCTGAACAAAACCCAAATGAAATTTCAACTATTCCGAACTCTTATAAAAAGCACTTACCGCCAGTTTAGAAAATGCTGCCACATTATACAAAACGATTAACAAACCAAAAAAGCAACAAACAGTGGTCAACGTTGGCGAGCTCATGACGAATCGTTGATAGTTGAAGTGCGAAAGGGACTAACATATATAACAGTGACCGGACTCATTGAAACATCCGTATTCGATAGCATCAAAGCCACGAACCGTGGAAAGCAGCTTATCAATTTCAATCGTTATTTACCTTCCATAATTAAAACAGTACAAGGCTGACCGAGCTTTACTGGGTAACATTGTGAACTTTTATTTTTACTTGATGAACAGTGATAAATTTACTGTATATTTCATAATCCTTTATCGCTGTTCATCAAGTATAAATAAAATTTCACAATGATTTTTCTTTTTTCTTTCGTGCCTCTTTATTTGTTTGTTTGTTTGTTCGTTCGTTCCACCAGAACAGGTAAACTGCTGAATAGATCTCGACCAAACTTCATATTTAGAGTCAACTCATCCAGGGGCAGGTTTCGATATGCGTATCATTTAACAATCGCTGAATAGACTGGGTGTTAATACGAAGACCAGAATAGTTTTATTCAACTTTCTCTTTCACTTTTGAGTATATCTCAAACCAAACTTCATACTTAGAGTCTGATCATCCAGGAGCAGGTTTCGATATGAATTTAAAAATCACTTAATAGACTGAGGGTTGATAGGAAGAAAACATTAGTTTTATTCAGTTTTCTCTTGCACTATTGTTTATATCTCGACCGAACTTCTTATTTAGAGTCTACTCGTCCAGGAAGAGGTTTCGATATGCATATCATTTAAGAATCACTGAATAGACTGGGGGTTTATAGGAAGACCAAAAAACCAAAACTCCATGGCACTACAGCCCTTGAGGGGCCTTGGCCTACCAAGCATCCGCTGCTCAGTCCGAAGGCCTGCAAATAACGAGGTGTCGTGTGGTCAGCACGACGGATCCTCTCGGCCGTTATTCTTGGCTTTCTAGACCGGGGCCGCCATCTCACAGTCAGATAGCTCCTCAATTCTAATCACGTAGGCTGAGTGGACCTCGAACCAGCCCTCAGGTCCAGGTAAAAATCCCCGTCCTGGCCGGGAAACGAACCCGGGGGCTCCGAGTGTGAGGCAGGCACACTACCCCTACACCACGGGGCCGGCTATAGGAAGACCAGTTTTTTGAATTCCTTTTACCCTATTGACATATGTAAAATCTGTACACTATATGTGAAATGCTCCTTAATTTTAAATCATTTTTGTAATATACATACGAGTAATTTCGCTTACTTTTCAAATGACGGAGGAAATGACTATTTTCTATGGGCTTCGTGCTCTGCGGCCAATGACGGACACCCTCGCAGACCTACAGTTATTTTAAGGATCCAAAACAGGAGAAAAGCAGAGGATGAATAATATTTCACTCGGCTTGAAAATGAACCCCAACTATTGTAACTGAACACCGAGGAAACATGAGGTAGAACCTTTGGTTTCATCTGCCTATCTGGTTATCTAACTGCCTGCATATTACAAAAGTGGAAATCTGGAGGACTTATTTCAACCAAACTATGTATTTGGAATCTACTCACTCAGGATTGTGTTATCAGGTGCAAATGATGTCATGGTAATCACATGGTGTTGGTATTATTATAAGAAGACTATTCTCAAATATTTTCGTTAACATTAGGTGCATCAAAACACTGTATATAACCAACGTTTAAGAATATGTTATTTCCGTTCCTTTATGCCATGTATGTATTTATCGTACGACGGATAATAATGCAGATGATTACGAAAAATTGGATGTTTACTCCAAATCCTTGGGGAGACGTGCATGTCACTTCAAGGTGGGTAACGGGAAAATCTGAAGAGTCTGAAGACTCTTTTCGATGGGCCAGATATTAACGGGCGTATCATCAACGTCAGAGCGCCACGCCTGTGGTCAGAGATACAATATGCAACCTGAGAACCACGGAGAATTTCGCACAACTTCAGACCAGGAACTGTACCGTACAATAAACTTGGAAATCGTCCTCATTCTCTCTCGACTTAGTTCAGCTTAACCATATTTCACTTTACTGCCACGCGCTTTCGTAGGAAAATATAATTTATAATATCGCATTAAGCGTGTGAATAGAGCCGTGTTACTTCGCATAAATTCCTGAAGGAAACATGTAGTCCCCCTGCGAAGAACGAGTACAAATGCCAGTTTATTATAAATTTCGAGCAATAAATATGGTAGCCACGTATTAGTTTGCATAAAGGAGTTCAGCCTTTTTTTAATATATATTTTAAATTATATTTGTTCGTGGCGTCGACCCCTGTGAATATTTTGCCCCTACTTGCACCATATAATATAAACCTGCATGTAATTGTGGAAGTGTATAGAGTGTTGAATTTGAGGAAAGGAACATTAAGGACGACACAAACACCCAGTCCCCAGACCAGGGATATTAATCATTTACAATTAAAAACTCCTGACCCGGCCGGGAATCGAACCCGGGGCCACCGGGTGACAGGCGGACGCGTCGCCCCCACACCGCGGTGCCGGACAGTCTAGCCTTAATTACAAAAATGTGTTCATAAACGTTAAACATCATAATCTAACACCTCTTTCCACACTATACTGCTAGAATGGCGTGGGTTCTCCAGTGGTAGTAGTGCTCCTAATGTGATTGACCTCTTGACTCTAGAAAATGCCACGTAGGCCTACAGCATATCATGATGTTTTAAGGTCCACGCCAATAAACTCGAAACTTTGGTCCCGTGCTTTGTGCACCGTAACAGCAAATGCAGGTCTTACTGGTAACTGATGTCGTTGCATGGTACATCCTAGACGATACTTCGTGGAATCAATGGTGATTCTTGGAATATGCATTCCTCTGTCGGATTGTTCACCAGTGATGGCTTTTGCTTTAATTACATTTTTACACAGGCTTGTTACAATTAGTCTAGTTCCGTTGCATAAACCTTGTGATTGCATACTAGTATTATTGCATTTTTTTAAATTTCAATCCGTGTGGTGGCAAGTTTGAAATTTTCACCGAATAAAGGAATTCGATTGTAAATTCAAGTGCTCCTCATCATCATCATCATCATCTGTTTACCCTCCAGGTTCGGTTTTTCCCTCGGACTTAGCGAGGGATCCCACCTCTACCGCCTCAAGGGCAGTGTCCTGGAGCTTCAGACACTTGGTCGGGGGATACAACTGGGGAGGATGACCAGTACCTCGCCCAGGCGGCCTCACCTGCTATGCTGAACAGGGGCCTTGTGAAGGGATGGGAAGATTGGAAGGGATAGGCAAGGAGGAGGGAAGGAAGCGGCCGTGGCCTTAAGTTAGGTACCATCCCGGCATTCGCCTGGAGGAGAAGTGGGAAACCACGGAAAACCACTTCCAGGATAGCTGAGGTGGGAATCGAACCCACCTCTACTCAGTTGACCTCCCGAGGCTGAGTGGACCCCGTTCCAGCCCTCGTACCACTTTTCAAATTTCGTGGCAGAGCCGGGAATCGAACCCGGGCCTCCGGGGGTGGCAGCTAATCACGCTAACCACTACACCACAGAGGCGGACTACTTAAAGCAAAGTCACCTCCGTACAGGCCACGAAGGCCCTTGGAGGAGTGGAAGGTAAAGGCTTCCACCATTGTTAACCTCGGCACGTGATGGGGTAGAGTGGTTAGCTCTACGCCCGACCGCCTTTGTTCCCAGGAATTAACCTGGTACTCATTTTTGGTGTAGGCTGAGTGAACCTCAGGGCCATATGCACCTCCGGAAGTGGAAATCTAGTTTCTGAAATTTTACGACTTCCTGACGGGGATTCGAACCCACGTCCTTCCGGGCGAACCGAGCACGCCTTTACCGCCTCGGCCAGGCAGCCCCTTCAAGTGCTCCTTCGGGTTTATATTATACTGCGTCATAGCTGTGATAGATTTTGTACTTGCCGGGAAGTTTGGCGGTGATATCACTGTTAATTCTATCGATGTCTTTATTGAGTAGCGCGAGTATTGCTCTGTGTTTCACTCTTTCGTAATTTCCAGCGGCAAAGCAGTTTCCGAAAACTTCATCAATAAAATTGTCACTCGAAAGATTACTTCCTGAAAAGATTTAGAGCAGTCGAATCGACACTTAGGTCTAGTTCCTCCGTTTTTGTTGACCATACACGTCGCATTTGGATTTAACTCGCCACGTGGATTATGTATCATCCACTTGAGTACGAGTTCTCTTTACGGTAAATAACTGTTTCTGAGTATTTCAGCTGAAATCAAATCGTCTAGTTCCTCTGGTTGACGAATTATGTCATCTGTAGTCATAATAATAAGCAAGTGCACATGTGGGAGTCCTCTCTTTTTTAACTATACAGCACATACAAAAGGGGCGACACTTCCGAAGACCTAACCATTTGATCGAATTTCGACTTAGCAACTCTGGCTACGATATGAGGACGATTGTGTGGCAGCTGCTCAAGATAGTGTATAGAAATTCGCAACGCTTGTTTTACTGTACTTCAAGCCAGTTAGTATTTGACGTCACTGTGATAAATCAGGAGATCCGAGTCGTCCAACGATAGCCATAGCATCTTCAAAATTCTCCGTACAATATCGAGTTGCACCTGGAAACGAAGAAGGTAAAATATTTTTTTCACCAACTGTAGCATTCTTTCTTCCGGCTAGTTCATTAATGAAAGCTCCCGTGTATTGTTCTGCGAGAATCTTATTTTGATTATGTTTTATACATTGAAATCCGTCTCACGTTCAACACGAATGTACGCAAGTAGCCTACTGTTGAAATAATAATAGTGTGTTGAATGGAATTTGTCCTAAATAAGCCCCAGTTGTTGTTACTGCATCCAACAAGTATTTTACCAGCTTAGGTCGAAACGAAAGTCTTTATTGTGCCATCTCAAGGGCAGTTAAATGATGGCGGCTAGCATAAGGTGTATGTAATTATAAATTGGCAGAAGCGTATTTAAAAAAGTAAACACACGTAAACGCCTGAAAATGAATTACATATTGTATACCACAATATCTCCTAACTTGCTGGCCAACAATCTGATTGTGGAAACTTTTGTCACCACTGGGATTCGAACCGTCTAAGCTGGCACCAAACCATAAGATTGAACTGGACGCCTTAATGACGACAGCCATCACGCGTCCTTCTGGATCTGTTCACTAAACAGTAGACATCGTGGCCTTCATTTATTGTTTTTTTTTTTTCTAATCCACGCCTGATAAATTACTTTTTTTTCTGAAGATGAGACCCTTACCGATCGATTTCTAGTCCCAAGAAACCTCTAGTCTGTGATTTTCATCTTTAGAGCCGTAAGAAAGCGATTATATAGCCACAAGAATTGCTCGTTTAATAGTATACGTTGGTTTTTCGTGGACGAGCTTTGGGCATGGGTCTACGTTGTTTAAACACACACACTGTTAATGAAAATCTAATTGATAAGATACATTTGTTTCCATTAGAAAACTGCCATCAGTTACAATGAAACAAGGTAGACAATTAAACAGTACCGGTACTGTCTAGCAGTGACTTCCTCTACCACCTCAAGGGCAGTGTCCTGGAGCGTGAAACTTTGGGTTGGGAGATACAACTGGGGAGGAGGAATACCTCATTAAGGTTGTCTCACATGATATGCTGAACAGGGGCTTTGTGGGGGATGGGAAGATTGGAAGGGGTAGGCAAAGAAGAGAGAAGGAAGCGGCCGTGGCCATAACTTAGATACCATCCCGGCATTTGCATAGGGGGAAAGTAAGAAACTACGGAAAACCACTTCGAGGATGGCTGACCGGGCGAGTTGGCCGTGCGCGTAGAGGCGCGCGGCTGTGAGCTTGCATCCGGGAGATAGTAGGTTCGAATCCCACTATCGGCAGCCCTGAAAATGGTTTTCCGTGGTTTCCCATTTTCACACGAGGCAAATGCTGGGGCTGTACCTTAATTAAGGCCACGGCCGCTTCCTTCCAACTCCTTGTCCTTTCCTATCCCATCGTCGCCATAAGACCTATCTGTGTCGGTGCGACGTAAAGCCCCTAGCAAAAAAAAAAAAAAAAGAGGATGGCTGAGGTGAGAATCGAACATCCCTCTACTCAGTTGACCTCCTGAGACTCAGTGGACCACGTTCCAGCTCACTTACCACTTTCCAATTTTCGTGGTAGAATTGGGAATCGAACGCGGGCCCTTCAACATCCATCTGTTGCTTGAATCTGGAAAAACCTATTGTCCAGCTGACTTCCTAATAAAGAAGATAGATGCCACTTGCTGCCATGCTGTAAATGAGGAGCAAAATGTGCATGCTAAAAATTTATTGGACAAAATTACGATAATCTCGGTTACTGAATAACCATTAAAAAAAAGCAAATTACATTTTTCACAAAATGTTATAAATCAGTCACATTCATAACGTGAACGGCGACAGTATCTGAAAATTATTTACATTAGTGTCTTCCGAGGTTAGAAAACGCAATAGAAGATTTGTGGACAGCAAAACCAGAAAAGAACAGAAAAACCTGAAAATTGGGCAACATTGACCCAAACGATAACTGAGAGTTAACCCACATGATCCGTGGAAAATCCACCTACGCGGACTTGCACCATTGAAGACTCACTGCTACAAAGAAAAAGTTATTTTGAACATTTTTTCGCACGTGTGGGGATATTGTGCCATCCTACTTCGGGTGTTATATATATAGACTTCACAGTTGTTTTTTTTTTTAACTTACCTCTTCAACTCTACTCTGCATATGTTTTCACGCTTAATCTTCCACTCCCTCTCGCTGATATTCGACTGGTCGCCATATTTGATGCTCATCTGTTTCCTCCGCTGTCGTCATACGTCATCAGCTACAATGATCTCTCCGTCTATATACAGTATTTACGCCACCCTGCCTATTTCGGCAGGTGGAATCGTGACTGGAATGAGCACAGGACCTCGTCGAGGCATGAGATTTTTCTCTGCTCATCACTTCGCTACTGCTACCTTGAGGTATCGCTTTTAGTGCCGGGAGTGTCCGAGGACAAGTTCGGCTCGCCAGATGCAGATCTTTCGATTTGACGCCCGTAGGCGACCTAAGCGTCATGATGAGGATGAAATGATGATGAAGACGACACATACACCCAGCCCCCTGCCAGCGAAATTAACCAATTATGCTTAAAATTTCCGACCCTGCCGGTAATGAAACCCGGGACCCCTGTGACCAAAGGCCAGCACGCTAACCATTTAGCCATGGAGCCGGACACCTTGAGGTGAGAGATATGGAGACCTTCCTATTTGAATTTTAAAGTCAACTTTTCTTTTCTACGGGCATCTAAGCGGGAGTTGGGGGAGTGGTCCGCACGTTGTGGACCATCAAGATTACCTTTCCTGAAAACTCACATTATTCATGTCAAACCATAACCTCTATACGTCTGACGTACACTTCGCGTTGTATTCTTTTGGTATCCTATTTCTCCCATCCTAACCCTTTATACCATAGATTGTGCTATCTTTGTATCTTGTATAAGATTTACCTTCATATTTCACATTTTTACGCGTACTTGTATTATTATGGAAGTTGTCACGATCACTACAAATCCTAAGCATGTACTATGATCCCTTGGAACTGCTTTTCTATTAATGTTTCATATCTGAAGGCACTGAGCCTCCGTGGCTCAGACGGCAGCGCGTCGGCCTCTCACCGCTGGATACCGTGGTTCAAATCCCGGGCACTCCATGTGAGATTTGTGCTGGACAAAGCGGAGGCGGGACAGGTTTTCTCCGGGTACTCCGGTTTTCCCTGTCATCTTTCATTCCAGCAACATTCTCCATTCTCATTTCATAGCATCTATCAGCCATTAATATATCACTTTGGGAGTGGCGACCCCATCGTACTAACAGCCTGTATATGCTTCATTCATTACATCCCTGACCCGGTCAATGACTGGACACCAGGCTGTAGGTTTTCATTTTCATATGAAGGCACTCTCGTGTTATTATGGAACTTGTTACGATCATTATATTTTTTTTTTTTGCTAGGGGCTTTACGTCACACCGACACAGATAGGTCTTATGGCGACGATGGGATAGAAAAGGCCTAGGAGTTGGAAGGAAGCGGCCGTGGCCTTAATTAAGGTACAGCCTGGTGTGAAAATGGAAAACCACGGAAAACCATCTTCAGGGCTGCCGATAGTGGGATTCGAACCTACTATCTCCCGGATATTATAAATTTTAAGCATGTGCTATGATCACGTTTTTTTCTTCACGTCTCATATCTTTATGTTCACGTATTTTCTTATAACCTATTTCTTCTAAACATGTACTTCGATTGCTTGTGATGCGTTTCGTGTGTATCACATTTACCCATCAGTGCATTTATCTAGCAGATGTTTATCCTTAACATTGCTGTTAGTTGTAATTATTATATTCGGAAAATCTATTATTCATCTACGAGCTTTAAATATATTAACTTTCTTCAAGTTGGTACTCCTGTCAGTTATCAACCGTGTTTTGAGAATTAATGTACATCTTAAAATTTATTGACATCTATTTGCATATTCCATTCTCACTATACAGTTTTTCTCCTTTAATTGTTATACTCTAAATTAATTGATATATATTTGTACACTCCATTTACACCATTTGTACTCTTACCAAATATTAATTGATATATATTTGTACACTCCATTTACACCATTTGTACTCTTACCAAATATTAATTGATATATATTTGTACACTCCTTTCTTTACTGTGCAGTCTTTCTATTTATATTCAAAAAACTTGCTAAATTATTCCGTCGGCAGATGCAGAGTCGGCTGTTCTGAGAATGGTTTTCCGTGGTTTCCCATTCTCCTGCATTCCTAGTAGGCCTATAGGCCATGGCCGCCAACCCCCTCATCTTCTCCGAGCATCTCCTTCACCGTCACAAATCTCCCGGCCTGAGAGACGGCGTCACCGTCTAAGAGGCCCGCCTCACTCTTCAGGGGAGGAATGGAAACCTTTTAGTAGTAGTAAATTGTTCTTGCTAGAGTATATATTGTTATCTTTCCGCTCGTTCGATATGTATGTTGGGTATTCAGCCCAAAGGCTGGTTTGATCCTCTACAGCTCCACCAACAGCTGGCATAGGTAGCCTAGGTGTCACTGAAGAGGTATACTAGGGAAATAAGGAGTGAGGTAGTTTCCCGTTGCTTTTCTCGCTGAGCCAGAAGTTGCTATTACATATCAGTCTGCCAAGGCCACTGAAATGCATGCACCAACCGACCCTATGAGCGATATTTTCACATCATTCATAACAGGGACTGGCTGCATAAGGAACGATATTACTAGAATCGCTCATACCTCACTTTCATAAAGCTCGTTCGGAAAGAAAAATTAAATATGCATGTTACTTGAAATCCCGTTATCTTTTTTACCCTTATATTGATCGGTCCTGGCGGTTCTCGTTCTCTACCATTGAACCCCTCTTATTTTCATTCCACTGCGCACTAATATACGCATACCGGGATTTTACTGATAATTAATCTTCGTTTACATTAGCGTTACCCCTAAGGTGACGTTACAAATTGGTAGCACAGCGTCACGTACAAAAATTACGTAACATGGTATATGCGCTGTATTGTTTCTATAACACTGTTTGGAAATCGAAACTTTTTTAAAACTTTCCAAGATAAGAGTGTGCTATCCTATCGAATGCTTTGCTGAGGTCTATACTAGCTAGTGCTCCTGAAGCATTGTCACACACTGGATGATATATGATTACATCTCGAATTGCTAGTAGATTATGTAATATGTTTTCCCCAGGTATAGTGCACACCTGCCCATTAGGGTTAGGCAGACCGGAACATTCACTTGTTCCGCAACATTAGGAGCTTGAGGCGGAGTGTTTCGGTACAGAATGCCGGAACACAGGACACAGAACTGTAACTGCGTCCTAGAGAGAACTTCGAGAGGCAACATGACATGTTCCGCTTCAGGTGGAATGTGCCTGAACCGAACGTGCTGTGTCAAGGCCGCACTAGATAGATTAGTTGGCCTTGGCCATGTCTGACTGTCGATACCGGCTGTGTGCCGCCCTGTACTGGAGTGTCAACATTTTTTCATTCAGTTATATCTTTAATTCCAAAGCGATGACCTATATTTTTCTTGGGCTTAAAAGTTTCCTTAAAGTCCAAATTAATTTTAACATCAGTCCCCGAGAAAGTGCTGAGGGAAATTTTCGAGATAATAAACAAAGTAAATGGAAATTGAGACGGAAGGAATTCGAAGTACAGAGAGCATAACAGCACGAAAGTACATCAATGTTTTCATCCAGTTATATTTTTAATTCCAAAGCGACGACCTATATTTTTCTTGGGCTTAAAAGTTTCCTTAAAGTCCAAATTAATTTTTAACGTCAATCCCCGAGAAAGTGTTGAGGGAAATTTTCCGAGATATTAAAGAAAGTAAATGGAAGTTGAGAGGGAAGGAATTCGAAGTGCAGAGAGCATAACAGCACGAAAGTACATCAATGTATTCATCCAGTTATATTTTTAATTCCAAATCGATGACCTATATTTTTCTTGGGCTTAAAAGTTTCCTTAAAGTCCAAATTAATTTTTAACGTCAATCCCCGAGACAGGGTTGAGGGAAATTTTCGAAATATTAAAGAAGGTAAATGGAAGTTGAGAGGGAAGGAATTCGAAGTGCAAACAGCATAACAGCACGAAAGTAATTAAACCGTACGAAAGTCGGTAAACTTTGCATAATGTCGCATCGGAGTCCTTTTCAGGACTTTTACTAGAAGAAAACCGGACAGAGTGAAATGCAATTTATGTTCTATTTTGTCTGCAAAGGGACCTTAACCGGTACAATGACAAGACATTTCAAACTTAAACATCCCACAGTTTTTATTTTCGTGTTCCGCTTGTATATTGTGTACGTGAATAGAGCACTGACGAATGTTTCTTCAACTGTGCGAGTATACTTTTAATTTGTGAAAATAACATTGTGACATTTGTAAACACCTGTACTGCCAGTGTAACCGTGACAGGTGTATTTCAAAATGAATGAAAACATTTTTATTCTAAAAAGAAAATTTAGACATGATTTTTTGGGTGAGTATTTCATTCAGAGTTCCGACTGCTTTCTCACGTGCCGTGAAGTTTTATCCTGGCACTAATTACTCACAATACAGGCCAATACATTCAACTGGTGAAAATATTCTTGAATTAGTTACTTTTATACACTTGCACTGCCATTGTAACAGTGTTATGTGTATTTTATATTGACCGGAAAAATCTTAACCTAAAAGCAGCCTTCAAACGTGATTATTGGGCGCGAATTTCAGTGTTTCGACTGTTCGTTCACGTTCCCTGCAGCTTTATGCTGGACCATGGCCAATAACTACACACAGGCACACACCACACAGCACGTTCCGTACAGGCACATTCCCACTGACGCGGAGTATGTAATGTTGCCTCTCAAAGTTCTCTCTACACTGCGCAGTTACAGTCGCGCGTCCCGTGCGCCCGCTGCACAGTTCAGCTAGTAGGCGAAGGGCAGTGCATAGTGGCGCTTCTGACGGGACAGCGAGTCAGTGTCTCCGGCTCGCTTGAGAATGTTTCGGTACAATTGACACTCGGTGTTCTGGAACAGCGGAACATAACTGTGCACCGGCACAGAGTGCCGAAACACGGACATAGTGCCCAATCCTATTGCCCATTAGTAATTAATGAAGGAAGGATCGTTCTGATTCTGTTCACTAAGATCTTGGCCGGTAGTTTATAGTCTGTATTTAATATTGTAATATGTCTATAGTCACTGATACACGTGCAACTGGAGAGTTTGGGAATTAGGACGATAATCCCCTCTGCAAATGTACGAGGGGCGTACTATATTGTTTTACACTTTAGTTTTTGTACGCCCGGGTATGGTTCACATTTCACTTTTGAAGGTGGAGACGTGTAACTAGTGTCTTGTTCCATCGTTCGGTGGCAGCACACGCACAGGGGCCAATGAATGCACTCGTCATACCCATTTCATAACAACACTGTCAGCGTAGGAGCAGACAACATGGAAAGCAACCGTCAGGGACAGCGCTATACGACTTTGTTCCTACGGAAAGAAGGCGTGACCGCCGCAGAAATTCATAGGCGCTTGGTGACAGTCTGTGAAGAACATGCTCCGTCACGGGAAAGAGTTACAACTGGGTGGAAGGTTGGAAAACAGGGTGCACATCGGTGGACAAGGGAACCAGTTCTGGAAGGAATGAAACAGTGTCAACACCAGGCAACATTGCCCGGGTCGAACAGCCCAACCAAGGAAACAAATGCATCACATTTACGGAAATGGAAGCAGCCATGGGAATTAGCCGAAACACCCTGCAGCGGATCATGCACGGCCACTTACAGTTGGAGAAGGTGTCATTCACGTTGATGCCTACACTCTTGTCTGCAGACGAAAAGCAGAGGCGTGTGGACGTGTGCAGAGAACTTTTACAACGCCGACTTCGTGGCTAAGCTTATGACTGGTGATGAGACATGGCTCCATTACCATGAGCCACAAACGAAATAACAATCGATGCATTGGAAGCATGGGGCAGTCCACCGCTAAAGAAATGTCGAACATAGCCATCATCGGTTCGGGAACATGAAGAAACCTCTGCGTGGTCGCCGTTTTGCAGATTTTTCAGAACTGGACACAGCTATCAAGGCATGGATACGCAGCACTCCACAAGAATGGTTTCAGGAAAGTCTGGAGAGACTGACACATCGATGGCAAAACTTCACACAGTTACAGTGAGATTGTGTTGAGAAGGTGGACGTAACAACTGATGTGTAATGTACTTCATTTGGGTAGGAAAAAGGTGTAAAACAATACAGTACGCCCTTCGTATCACTTTTCGTATGACTGAAGGCATAATTAAAACTTGCGTCAGGTCATTACCGATAATGTTCCAGAATGCCTTATACCATTCATACGGGATCCCATCATAGCCTGGCGTCTTATTAGGTGCTAACGCTTGCTTTACTTCTTCTTCGGAAATATTATTAGCAAGATGTGCGAGAACATCTCTTTCTAGATGACTCTGGAGATGATGAAGGTGCCTGTCTAAATCGAACTCTGAGATGCTTTCTCTGCAAACATTTCACTAAAATATCTCTCACTTCTGCAATTAGTTGTTCCTTTGCATTGAACATTGTCCCTTTTCCATTATCTCATCGATTAATAAATAGCTAATTTGCTGATCGTCTGATCTTGGCAATGTGGTAGAGAGAGATTTTCTATCTTTCTATGACGGAAGTGCCTTTCACGTGCTGATGTAACGACGTAATTGTCTCATACGTTGGCCGCTGTTAGCGGTGAGAGAAGGTTGTGTGCTCTGCATTCTACTTCTAGTCGCTCATGTCACAACAAGTGTACTTGTTAAGAAAACTACGAGTTTATTTCAAGTTCACTGACGGTGGAATTAACAGGTGTGTGTGTGTGTGTGTGTGTGTGTGTGTGTGTGGTAGTGCTTATATTCCTTCTCTCTGCCAAGGAATTCTGGCGTAGCGGACAGTCCGCCTTCAAGTGACTGGGCGAATTACAAACAAGGCATGCCCTAGTCTGGCCGTCATAAATAACCTGTGCACGAAATTCTTCAATATATAAGAAGAAAGGTATCGTGTCTTTTAACTTCATTCTAATAGCACGTATACTGTTACGTACTTTGAAGGGGTATTGCTGTGACCATTCCTCTTTTCTGTGTTCTACCATCTTCCCTATTTACCTAACGCTAATTAAATGGGTTCTATAGGCACTTCCCGGGGAGCATTCAGTATTCGAACATTTGTTGTACCCTGCCAGCTGGCATCACAGCAACTTTTCCTATACGACCATCACCTAACGTTATTTTCTGAATCCCTGAATAGTTACATATCAATCTTTCGTAAATCACTGTTGAAATTACCTTAATATATGCTGCGGTTTCTAGATTGTCCAACTGAATCAAGTCTATTTGGTCTTATGATTGTTTCAGCAGTGACCGGATCCAATTACGAAAATCCCACGTCGATGGCTCATTCTCACGTTCAAATATGCATTTCAGAGTATTCCTCCTTGCAATTTTTTTTTTGCCATGATATTACTTATCGTTTCATTGTTTCGCTGAAAATAATTGAACGAATTCACACAAGTAGAACTCGAAACAAACTCGTAGTTTTCTTAACAAGTACACTTGCCGTGACACGAGCGACTAGCAGGAGAATGCAGAGCAGACACCCTTCTCTCACCGCTAACAGCGGCCAACGAATGGGCTCAAACTAAATCACAAAATTCACACATTTTTAAGAACAAATCTACACTGCCAAATTTGTACAAACAGTAAAAGATCTGAAAGAACTAGGACCACCAAATCTACTCGACCGAAACGAAATTTCAAAGATTACTCACACGCGGTGTTTCGAGGAAGAAGAGGGGAAACTCACCAATACACGTGATCAATGCAACGAAAATGTATTTACCTACTCGTTGCTTATGAACAACTAATGGGCTAAAAGAAAAGCTAGAAAATGCTGATTCCGCGTGGTCTTGACCCATTCGCGAAGCAGAAGAAGAAGAAGAACAAGAAGAAGACAGTTGTGAAATTACTAAGTGGTTTTTTAGAAGTCAATTCAGGTTTAGAAAAGATTATTCCAGTGAAGCTCAACTTAATAGCATTCTGACAAGATATAGCTTATATATAAATTCAGGAGGTCAAATGGACTGTATCGCATATGACGAATCAAAGGCTCTAGATAGGGTAAATCATGGGAGATTATTGACGAAAATGAGGGTTGTTGGAGAAGACGAAAGAGTGGCTACAATTCTAGAAAATATAACTCAGAGAATTTGACGCATTATCTTATCCTGTAATGATTAAGAGGAGGTTCCACACGGCAGAATTATTGGAGCCTTATGTTTTCCGAAATATAGGTATATCAGAAAGTTATTTACAGTACTATAAGTTATTTACTATGTCACTTGAATCACAAATAAGGCTTTTTTGTGAATGATGTTCTGCTCTATGCAGCAATAAATAAGTTACAGTATGTGAGCGACTACCCCAACAATGTTCTGAGATAGATAGCAGACAACGGTATGATTGCAAACGGGATGAAAAGTGAGGTGTTTTTACCAAGACCACTCAGTTTTATTTTCTGTGTTGATGGGGTGACAGTATCTCATGGAGATCACTGTAAGTAGGCCTACTTAGGTGTTAAAAAACGAAAATCGTTATTCGAATAGAACATTGACGAGCTTTTCAATAAAGATTAAATATCCATTCATATGGTTATGAGTTATGAGAGTATTTAGGGGTTGTAGTTAGGATGTAAAGGAAAGGGCGTAATTGTCAACGATAAGACTCCAATTAGAGTATGGATACAGTGAACGGAACCCTCACCAGTATTATTTGATTCGACAACTGGGAAAAATCCAAAGGAATTTAGAATAGTGTTACGGTACCTTCCGTGCCGTCAGAGAAGAGATGGCGTAGAATGATATTAGTTGACGAATATTACTAAGTGGTTTTATATTCGTTTATAGGAAGATGAATTAGAGATTGGCATTATTTCCCAAAGAACATGTTAGATCAGTTTTTAGTTTCTTTGAAATCATTTAAAGGAAAGACTAAGTAAACAACTTAAAAGGAATATGCCACCTGAGCAGCAGTCCTAAGTGCGGATAAGTAGTTACTATGTTTGTGAAGCTAAAGCGTCTCTAAAACCAAGTTATCAGTGAAAAACAGGTGATGGTCATGGTGACGACAATTTTGCACACATCAAGGTTTGAATACAGTCGTGCGCGACTCTACAGCCATATCTTCCCCACAATTCCCGGCAGCAAGATTCCAAGCTCACTTTCTGTAATCTCATGTAGGGATTTTCTTTAAAATTACTGAGCAGGTGGATTTAAATGGCTGGTCTTCATTGTATGCGAGAGTGATTTTAATAGGACATTTAAATGTTGTGTATCCAAATGTAACATCCAATTTAAACTGTTGCAGTTCTGGCAAATTTGAATGATTGTTATTTATTTTGGCAATATTCTGCACATATCGCTGAACATTCAGACTAAACACCGGCAACCATGGGAAGATTAAATATAAATGTCTTATTGTGATGGTACATATCACATCCCAACGTTGGATTTACTATTATTATTATTATTATTATTATTATTATTATTATTATTATTATTATTATTATTATTATTATTATCAGACGCGAAAAAGACCAGAAAATTGATCACGCAACGCTTACTTAGAAGTTGTGCATTTCCTTCTTTGCCAGGTAGCCATCAATTTTTCTCTCATCGTGGTTCTTCGTTCTTCTGTCCACTTAGCTCCTGTCTTCTTATTGTGGTTTCTCTCTGATTCTACTTCGCACTTGCTGATTTTCGTTCTGTAGCAGGTTCGGTCAGCGATGTCGGCCACTTTGATTCCTGATTTTTCCATGTCTTGGCGGATTTCCGTTGTCCACTTATTTGTTTTGATGTTTTCTGTTGCCTCAAATAAGATTCTTATCAGTCTGTCTTCTGGAAAGAGTTTGATGTGTCCGTAAAATTTCAGGCGTATTTTTCTAATGTCGGCGCAAAGTTTGAAAGCTCCTCGGTTTTTGTACGAGATTGCAGTCGGTATCCTTCGTCAGTCAGTTTTGGGCCGATAATTTTTTCTGGTGATTTTATGTTCCTCTTTCAGAATGTCTTCGAGTACTGTTTTTCTGTGAAGATCCTGTGTTTCACTCGCTTATAGTATTTCAGGTTTGATCACAGTGTTGCAATGTCGAATTTTGGTGAAGATTGAAAGGCATTTTTTTGTTCGAAATGTTTTGCGTTCGGCCGAGGGCTCTCCTCATTTTCTGGATGCGGACCTCGAGGGCCTTCTGTTCTTTTCCTGTTGGTACTACAATTTCTCCGAGATATCGGAACTCAGTTACTTCGACTGTGCCAAATTTCGTGTCCAAATTCTGGAGGCTGCAGTGGTTACATATGACCTTGGTTTTTGAGAAGGAGATTTGTAGGCCGAATGTTTCTGAGCATTTCTTGAGGGTTTCGATTTAGCTGATTGCCTGTTGTTCGTTTGTTGCGAGGATCGCGAGATCATCTGCGAAAGCGAGACAGGAGATTTTTACATGTATTCTTGTCATAATTAATGGTTGCCAATTTCCTTGAGCTTTTAGAGCTTGTTCCCATTCTCTCATGATTTTGTCCAGGGCTATGTTAAAGAGTAGTGAGGAAGTCCACCTCCTTGTCGGACACCGGTTTCTATCTGAAATGTTTCAGATATATTTTCCAAGAATTTTACTTGGGAGGTTGTGTTGGCGAGTTATTCAGATGAAATTTTTGAGTCTTGTTTTCCAGTCCGTATTCACTCAGTGTTGGAAGAGGGATTGCCGATCAATGGAGTCGTATGCTTTCTGGAAGTCCACGAAGGTGCAGATTGTGGGTTGTTTTCCTGTGTGTCGTAGTTTCAAGATAGTTTTCACATTGAGTATCTGTTCTGTACAGGATCTGTGGGGCCTGAAGCCCGCTTGGTATTCGCCTATGAGTGGTTCTAGTTGTTCCTGTGTTCTCTTGAGAAGGGCTGCGGAGAGGATTTTGTATGCGACTTGCACCAGGGAAATTCCCCTGTAATTGTTCACATCTGCTCGGTCACCTTTTTTTGTGAAGTGGAACGAGAAGGGCGTCTGGCCAGTTTTCTGGTAATTTTTCCGTTGTCCAAATTTCTTGTATGATTTGTGTGAGTTCTTGGCGTGAATTCTTTCCTAGATGTTTAAGAAGCTCTGCTATGATGCCGTCGTCTCCGGGTGCCTTGTTGTTTTTCAGTCTTTGTATGTGTCGGTGTATTTCCTCTAGTGTAGGTGGGGATGAGTCTGGGTTTGGGTTCGGGTGGGATTTACGTGGAAACCTTTCTGTTGGTTCTGGGCAGTTGAGTAGTGACTCGAAGTATCTCTCCGGTTCCTTGGTGTTTTCGTCATCTGTGAGTGCCAATTTTCCGTTTTGTTTTCTGAAGCAGAGGTTCTTGAACGTGTACCCATTTAATCTGTTGCGGAAGACGCTGTAAAAAATATCTGGTGTTGTAGTTGCGGAAGTCCGGTTCGGCCGACTTCACTTGGTCTTCCAGGCATTTCCTCTTGATTTGTCTGGTAAGTTTAGAGGTCTGTCTTCGGATTTCGCGGAATCCTTCCTCGTTTTCAGGTGCACGGTTGCTGAAGAACTTCTGGTATGAGGTTTCTCCATTCAATATGGCTTGGTCACATGCGGTGTTCCAAAAAGGGTGTTTGCTCTTTTTCTGTAGTGGGATTTGCTCTGATGCACTCTTCATGATTTTGTCCTGGAATTCGTTCCAAGGTTTGGCTGGGATTTTTTCCCACGTTTCGCTGAGATTTGATGTTTTCATTTGTGTTGTGTACAACTTTTGTTTGCCTTGGATTTCTGGTAGAAGCGTTTTGGGGTAGATTTCACTTTGATTCTCGTTAGATGATGGTCCGGGTCAATAATGGCTCCTCTGCGGACTTGGACGTTGTGTGCTTCTTTTTGTGCACGGAAAGAGATGGCGACATGATCGATCTGGTATTTGCCGCAGCAGGTGTTGGGTGATTCCCATGTGAAGAGCTTATTGGGTTTTTTCCGTAGGGATGTTGACATGATTTTCAGGTCGTATTGTTGACAGAGCTCGATAAGGCGTTTGCCGTTTTTGTTAGTCTCTTCGTATGCTGGGAATCTTCCTGCGGTTTTCCTGTAGCACTTTTCTTTACCAATTTTACCGTTGAAATCGCCGAGGAGAAGGATTGTGTCTTTTTGAGGGATTTTGATTAGTGTGGTTTCAAGTTTGTTCCAGAAGTTTTGTTTGTTTCTGATCTTTGCAGTCGTCGGTGAGTGCGTGGGCATTTATAAAGGTGTAGTAGCGATTTGCACAGCGAAGTCGGAAGCTCATAGTCTGTTGTTTATGGGTGTGATCTCTTCCACGGAGTTCACGATCTTTTTGTGTACGAATAAGGCCATGCCTAACATTGGTGTGGCTTTCCCTACTGTTCGTGTAGTTTTGCTCTTTAATTTACGGTAGTTACCATATTCTGATGTCTCCGACTCAGTGAGTCTGGTCTCTTGTACGGCGAGTAGCTGGATTTTTTGCTGATCTAATTCTGATGTTAATCTGAGAAGTTTGCCTACTTGCAGGAGTTTTTATGTTTAGCGCGCCGATGTAGAAGGGCGTTTTAGTGGGAAGTTTGCCAGAAAGCTCCAACTCTCTCTTTCGTGTAAGCCCGGCTCCTTCAGAATCCGAGTGATCGGTTGCCGCCTTCGTTTTCAGTTGGCAGGTGGACTGGTTACCACCTGGAGTAATGTTGTTCTTACTTGCACGATTCATGGTGTGCTTGTTCTTGAGCGACAGGGTTGATCCCGATGGATCGGAGTACAATCAGTTGGGTGAGTTCCTGAAGGTTTTCTGAGGCAGCCACTCCGACTCGGAGTACAGACGCTGACCAGTTGCCACAGCAAATAGGTGAACAAACGCTACTGGATTTATTGTTATCCTATGCCGTTGGCCATCTAATGGCTCTTCCGCCTTTAGGGGCAGTTTCCCTCCCCAAGGGCAACAGAGTGCCCTGAACCTATACCCACTCATCCGCCCTCCGAAGAGGCCATTGGCACTTGGCAGAGGAGGAGGACCACTTATACCGGTGGTCACTCGGTTTGTGGACGCAGTTTAACGTCATTTACTGGTGTAAGTTAAGAATATTTGAAGCTGGAAGGTCTCAATGTTAGGTATTAGTAATTTGTTTTGTACAGGTAGTTGGAAAACACACATCTATGTCCAGGTTTGGTACAACAAGAGAAACTTTGTGAGTCATGCCGGAGAATCCCGCCTTACACATGGATACCCACACATCATACTTCGGACGTGGTCGAGTCATAGACACGTGTACCAATGTTACCATGGCACTGGATATCTCTCGCTCTTGTTTGGACACACGAGCCGTTAGGAACTTGGATATCGAGAAGTGGTGGGGAGGAGAAGTCTACTAAAACATCGGAAGGGAGTGGTACAGCGTATAATTTACGGAGGACAATTACTGTGAACATTAACGAGTGTGCGTTTGATTATGGACGAACGGAACAGTGTTGTTTGCTTGTTAATTATTAACTCTTGTGCTAAGGTACTGATCTTGGCATTCGTATTTTATGGCAACTTTTATTAATCTATGGCACGCTTTCAAGGCACAAACTAACAGCGTGTGTTTGTGAAAAAGAAAGTGTCCCTCAAACCAAGTGTTAACAGTGAAAACGAGGTACAGTATCAAAGTGATATGCCATGTGTTGATGGCCATAGCCGGCAATTTGTGTTTATACGCAGAGACAGTGAAGGGCATTTATCCAAATATACAGGGTGAACACAAAATGACGCACTTGTAGGTCGGCATGAGATTCCTCATCCCATTGCAAGACAAATCGGATCTTGTGTTGTTGGGAAACAAGTCGAAAACGAGAAGTTGGCAACACTGTCACATCCTGCAGCGCATCGGAATGTAATAGAGAAACATGCATCATCCCGCTCTACCGTACCCGCCGTCGCAGCTCACTCAGTAGACTGCTGGGTTATCAAACCTACATGCACCATGGAGCTTCGGCTCGAATCTACGTCAGGTTGCTTTTCTTTTGTGTGTGTGTGACGTCAGGTCCCTAGTTCCCGTCGTGTTACTGCGTTTGTAAGCATGGCATCCTGCTGTCACATGACAATAGTCGAACACATGACAGTGTGATCCATTCAACTGAATGTATGAGTCGACTAATCACGCAGTGCACAACCATAACTGGTCCTGTCAAGTGCATGTAGGGCGGCTTCCTGATGGAGTACACAAACGGCGAATACGTCGATATGCTTTTAGTGTTGGATGCAACCAATAGCCAAGCTTCTGCTGCTGCTCGTGAGTATGCAGCGCGGTACCCTCAAAGGCGCCATTCCCGATAAGAATCTTTTTCGTCGCCTTGATCAACACCTGCGGGAAACCGGTAGTCTTCGTCCACAAGTAGTGGACTGAGGTCGTCTAAGGACTAGACGTACTCCAGAAACAGAGGACGACGTTCTTGAAGCCGTTCACCAATCACCTCGGCGAAGTACCCGTGATATTGCAAGGCAGTTCCAGGTATCTCAAACACTGCTTGTTGTGTGTTGCACGACGAAAAACTGCATCCATATCATTACACGTTAACTCAACACCAGCGGCCAGAAGACCGTATTCAACAAATACAATTCTATGAATGGCATTTGCAACAAGTTGAAGATAACGAACATTGTATAAAGAATGTGATATGGAGTGACGAATGCAGCTGCCCTCGGAAAGGTATTTTCAACCATCACAAACAGCCATTATTGGTCTGACCATAACCCACATGTCACATGTGAACGTGGCTTTTAGGCACGCTTTGGCATAAACCTGTAGTCTAGGCTGGAATCGTGGGAAGAGTGCTTTTAGGCCCTTACCTATTGCCGGACAAGTTGAATGCGCCCCGCTATCGTACGTTTCTGGGCAATACTTTGCCTGGCGCTTTAGAAAACGTTCCACTTGGTGTACGGAAACAGCTATGGTTTAAGCATGATAATGCACTGCCACACTTTGGAATGACTGTGCATAACTGGTTAAATGAAGTGTACGAGGGAAATGGATTTGTCGTGGAGGTCCAATGTTCTTGCCTCCACGTTCACCGGACCTTAATCCACCAGATTTTTATTTGTGGGGACACTTAAAGAAACATGTTTATAGTACTCCACCCATGGATGTACAAGACCCAATAGCTCGCGTGCATGCTGCATCGGCAAAGGTGGATGCAGGTGTGTTGCGTAGGGTGCGGTAAAGTATGCTCCAGCGAGTGGCGAAATGTTTGCAAATGCAAGGTGGTCGCTTTGGACATCTACTGTGAAGTGAACGTTGCTCGTAAGTGTACGTACCGGCTCTGTGAAGATAAGACTGGACGTCACACGTACAGTATGGCATTATTGTGCGTAGCATAATGGGCAATCCAGTGTAGCCTACCTAATGTGTTTCCTTGTACCGCATTGGATAGAGAAGATGTTACTGTATCCACTATTATGTTCTACGTATTGGCTTTATTTGTGCCATGGACGAAACAAAGTGGTCGTTTACGTCTGTAATAAGTTCATGTTATGTTTGAATGTTTAAATAAAGGTAACTGTAACGGTAAGACAGAACATAGTGTATTGCATAGTGGAGGTGTACATTGGATAAAATTTGATACATTAACTGAAAAACAAAATTGGCGCAAACGCGACTCGCACATCGGTGCATCCGCACAACCGGCATTTATGACATTACCTTGTCTCACCGAGCTAATGAGACAGCTCCGGCAGAGCGCCAAGTTCATGTGACCTGTGCTTGGCCACGCTGCACGCCGTTACAGCGTTGCCAGAGCCTCGTTTCTTAACTCGCATGTCTATGAAACCTATTGGTGAGAGTAGGTTTTGCAAGATAAACTTTTGTCGTGAATTTAGACGAGGAACCCCATGCCGACCTCCACGTGCGGTATTTTTTGTTCACGCTGTATGCTTTCTAACTATTGGTCATCGCGCTCACTACAAATGGTACGAGTAGAGTCCTCACTGTCGTATTCCTACTACTTTTATTTTTATTCTAGGATTGTTCAATGTACATAGGGAGTCTTCCAGCAGTTGTAAATACAGTATTTGTTGGGTGTGTTGCTATCTACTTGTATTTGCGTGGTGAGGAATTGCTTATGCACAGATAATGGTTAGATGCGAATATAGATGGTTTATTTTTTAATTAGTGAAAATGTTACTGGAGAATTTAAGTGCAGTTCCTAGCCGCTTATTCGTTTTCAGTGAGTTAGGTAAGGCCCAGTTATCAAAATAACAGTTTTTCAGCTCTATAAACACGACCCGTGTGGAATCTGTTATGCTCTACGATTTATTATTAGTTGTTATGTTCTAAATCGAGGAATCCTATTGTGACCTCTGGCTCCCATACCTGCATTTTCGGCAAATTATATTATTTATTTATTTATTTATTTATTTATTTATTTATTTATTTATTTATTTATTTATTTATTTATTTATTTATTTATTTATTTATTTATTCACTCATGTTGAATTTGATTTCACTGGAAGTCGCCAAGCGATATTTACACTCAAATATGGTGCAAAAAATTAATATTTCGATCAATTAAATTATATATTTTATTTATTAGCGTCCGACAGAAGGGCGGATATTTTAAGTAGATTACAATTGTCACCCAACAGTGGAGCAATAGTCAGTGGTCTATTACACTACAGTATTATTGTGTGCTATTTGTTTTATGTCGCACCGACACAGACAGGTTTTATAGCAACGGTGGGATATGACAGGGCTAGGAGCTGGAAGGAAGCGACCGTGGCCTTAACGGAAACCATGAAAACCATCTTCAGGGCTACCAACAGTGGGAATCGAACCCAATCATCTCCCGAATGTAAGCTCGCAGCTGTGACTCAAACCGCGTAGCCAACTCTCTCGATTGTCCCATAGTAACGCTTTCTCGAATATTACTATACACGTTAAGTATAAACGTCTGCCGTTTCTGATTTACGTGAGAGAGGTAAAGATCTTTCGATGAACAAATTAAAGCGCATCAACATGTATTGTTATAAATTGACATTGCACTTAAATCGATGCACTGTACAATGAATTTTAAGTTGCGACGGTTCTTGTGATCTTAATTGTGTAGTTTAGTTTCACACATCTAGCCCAAGAAAGCAATCATATATACGACGTGTGACTACCATGTAGCATAAAGGAGTTCTTATAACTGCATTTTGATGTGGCAATTGTAGTATTACAGCTTGAAATACTGTATTTCTCGAAGTAAAGGGTATCCTCGCGCAGTTTCCATTCTCTTGCTTTCTTAGCACAATACCTTGCTTTTCCTCTATATTGGGAGGAGGAGAATTCTTTCAGTGAAATGTCACCAGTCACGGCACAGCATTCTCTTAAGAGACTTTCTGAGATAGTTTCTTTCTACACAAGACAAATGCTCTGCTAATAAGCCCTGCAACAATTCAACTACGGTATAGATGTCGGGCAACACTTGATAATATCTTGTCATTTTCCACTGACGCCACTTCTCAAAATTTTGTATGAACACCAAATGCGAAAGAAACAGAACAGGGAAGGGATACAATACTTTGACAGAACATGTACGGCTGTTGTTCTTGAAGCAGAGAGCATAGAGATCGCTCAGCACTCACTCAATATCTCTGTCAAATAATAATCAACATAAAATCAACGGATAGGTGTACGTTTTAGCCAATTATGATTATGAAATCATTTAGTGTGGATTTCTTAAGTACAACAAATTTTTCAAAAGATATTAAAAACAGTCGGCGAAGTGTTCATTAAATAAATACATACGAGGGTTGTAGATGAAGTAGTGCAACGTAGTCCAGACACTCGCAGGAGATCGGGCATGCAAAAATAAGATATGGGAGCGGTAAGGTGGCGCTATTATCGATGTGTAGTGCGCATTTCACGGGCATCCAGTTGGGAGTGTTTCTGCTGTGTGGCGTTGAAGTGAAGAATGCCAATTTCACCGCTCTAAAACATGCTTTCAAAAGGTGATCAGCGTTCGTGGATTTAAATCGAGATTGTCCGCGGCAAAAATACATCAGAATGTTGTCGAGGATTAAATGAAGCCTATGGCGAGAATGCATTACCGTACAGGACAGTTGCACGATGGAGCCAGGAATGAGAGGGCGGATTTTCATCGCACAGGTCGGCCGTCCATTTCTCAAGATCAGATTGACATGATGGGTGGTCTCGTTTTCGTAGACCATTGATGGGCTGTCCGGAAATTATCCGTAGAGGTTGCTCTCAGTCAACAAACGGTGTGGCACGTACAGACGAAATGTCTTAACATGAGGAAAATTGTATCCCGTTGGGTTCCACATCAACTCGCCGACGTACAGAAATGGCACAGAATGCACTCGCTGGCATCCACCTAGACAGATACCGCAACGAAGGAGACGCATTTCTGCAGCGTATTGTCGCCATAGATGAGACGTGGGAACGAGCCTACGAGTCTGGATTAGAGCGTCAATGGAATTAATGGCCCAGGTTCGCCACGTTCTCAGACATTTCAACAAGAACCCAGTCGGGTGAAGCTTATGCTTATTGTGGCAGACGACTACGAGGATATTATTCTTACGCATGTGTGCCTGAGGGACAAACCCTCAACAGTGACTACTAGTGCCGAAGACTGGAGGACATCTGCGTCCGGATATGCGGTGCAAACGTTCCCATTTACTGCGAGACGTTCGCTGTATTGTGTTGCATGACAATGCGCTCTTACTGCAACGGTTGAATAGGAGGTCTTGGAACACCCTCCGTACACACCAGACATAGTACTTGTGACATCGAGCTGTTTCCAAAGTTGAAGGAACCCCTCTAAGGCCACCGATTTTCCCACGTGGCATTTGAACTCCGCGCAGTAGGGCGCTCCGTCGCTGTCATCAATAAAGCACGCCTTGCCAACGGTCCCCAATGGCTTCCCGACATTTGGCAAAAGGTAATAGTCTTTGGGGGTGACTACATTGAAGGAATGCAATTGTACTTGTCAGTGCACTAAATATTGTGTTCTAACAACATTGCCACTACTTTATTTACAGCCCTCGTAGATAAATGCATGAGTAAATAATGATAAGGGACATGGAATGTTTAATGGGTGTACCGGGCGGTACACCTCCACGCCGCTAATTCAAACATTGCGCCAGTTGAGACTCCTCTGCAGGAGAAAGCCTGAACTTTAACAACCATGTTAATTCTAAAGTTTCTCAGAAGATGTCGCTATTGTAAATTTTGAAGAGTTCTGAACTGTGTCTTTTTCGATTTATATTTGTTTTCTCTGTAGTGAGAAGTGTGAACATTCTCTTCGAGATGGCACTACTGAAGAACTACAATTGTGCACCCTGGTGCGAAGTGAAGGAACTGTTTTTTTGAGAAATTTTGTGTTCATAAGTTTGTTCTTTGTTAAATTTCTTTCAGTCATTTTTATTGGGTTTGCTGTATAACCCTTCTCTTTCCGCTTGTTTTGAATTTAGCCAATCCCGAATTTCTTTAATTAATTTTTAACCAATAATGTGTGTCTTCTCCGATATGGATATGTTGCTTGATCCTAGCCAATAAAGTTGAGGGGGTGTGGGTTCTCATTCATGAAACGTCTCGAATTTTCCGAGAGGGTATATAAACTGCTGATTTTCTTGTCTCCTGGCCACTTCAGTAACATCTTTCCTAGTGTGATTATGTAGCAGGGAGCGGGAAGCGCCTCTTCCTTCGGGCAGCAGTTAATAACTTCTTTGCTTGCTAGCTCAGCAGTTTAACCCTCGGGGCGGGTTCGAAACTTTTATCATGTAACCTTCCTTTAAAATGTAAAAGACACTTGGTATAAAATTCCGTCTCTTTAACTACAAATCGGGATAGAGATTGCCTAACCCTCTCGAGCTCCCTCTCATACCGGTATTGTTTTTGAGGTGACTACGTTTTCATAACTGTTTTTCTTCGCTTCATAATGTAAGTAATTTTCCTATCGTGTCACCTCCGTAGTATGGGATTAGCCCTTGCATAAGCGGCCTAAGAGCCAAATAGGTTTTAAAAAAGTGTATTAGGAGTGCAAGTTACGCCTCCTCTCAAGTTGGTATTTTGGGGCCATGTTATTGTCCTGTTTCTTTAGTGAATAGGCCTCAGTAGGTTGGGTAATTTTACCCCTCTTCTTGTGTGCCTGGAGGGCAGCTTGAAGGTGGAGTTTGGTGTGGCCTTTGATGGGCTTGAACTTTGAGAGCGGGTTTGCTCTTTCTTAAAAGTAGATTTTCTGTGTGCCTCGAGGAGGCTTTACTGGGTAATTGGGAGCAAGTGCTCCTGGGCATGATTGAGGTTTTCTGCCCCTTTGTCAAACCTTGTGTATAAGTAAAGTTGGGCTCATTGCTAAGGGATTGTGAATCTGGGGCTCGAAGCCCAAAATCCATTAATAAACTGTAATTGTACTTTCTTAACTTGTTGATATACTACTGAGTTCCTGTTATACTTGTTATTTCTTGACCTTGAAAAGAAAATATAACCTTTGTTAAATTTTAAATTAACTTTAATTTCGTAAGTAAAGACCTGTTCATCCCAGCACCTTCTTTCACCTCTAACTACCACGGATAACTCCGTAACAATGGGAACCGCAAGTGAATCACAACGTTGACAAGTTTGTAGTCACTATTAATCATGTCACTTCCCTTACCAATATTTACTCCCGAGCCCTTCAATGGTAAACATCTGCTCTTATTATATAGCATGAAAAGTTTGTATCTTGGGAACACCTATTTTGCGCATTACCGCACTCACAAGGTAAGCACGGCATTCGTTCAACTGTTCCACGAGGAACTAAATTGATTATACAGTTTATGTGCGCATACACGTTTGCGTTCTGCATTGCAAAACGTGCGTACCTACTAAGGCGCAGACGTCCACTCAGGCCGCTATCTAATCATTATTATATTACGCCTCAAGCTAAGGAAGAAACTACGACAAGCAGCACGCCCCTTTGCCACCGGGAAGACGAAAGACCCTGTCGTTCTTGCGCAGTTCAAACTCAAACTAACCAACCGTTTTCAGCCACTGCTGCAGGACGGTGTGACAATTGTACGTCAATGGATTCACTCTCAAACAAGCAATTACTGACAGCGCAGAGGAAGTGGTTGGTCGAAGGCGAGGCACACAATGGATTCAAGACGGCATTTGGAAACTCGTAGACGATCGGAGGACTGTGAAATATCGGAGGGGCGAAGTAAATTAAGTACTCGCATAAGATTTGAACCTCCAGGTCAGGAAAAGCCCCCGCGCCGACAAGAGAGCATGGCTGGAGCATAAGGGGGTCGAGACATAACGGGCAGCAGATCGGAATTACATCAAGACGCTGCACCGTACTGTTCGTGAATTAACCAATCATAGAATCAACTCACACGTTCCCTTTACGGACAAAGGCGGCATAATCCCTCTTGGTAGAGTAGAACAGGAGGCGAGATAGGTACAGCAATTCAAGGAGACTGAATCAATCAGCCCCCGGTGTGACCCACGACTTGAACACTACGGCACCACTTCCTCATTGAACACTGAGTTGGGAATGATTGAAACGGAGGAACTCAAACGCGCAATCAAATTTCTGTGCCGGCATGGACCAGACCCCAGCGGAATTCTTGAAAGCTTGTGGAGAAGATTATTAAACAAGTACTGACACACACAGTATCTGAAGATTGGCGGAAAGATGCTATTGTAAAAGATACACCATAAATGTAAGCTCAGTGAATGGAGTAACTGGCGAGGAATCATCCTTCTTTCGATACTTGGTAAAGTGTTCTCGGTCGTTCTACTTAGGCGTTGATACATTGTTAAGAGAGGAACACAATGGGTTCCACCCTGACCGCTCATGTCCTGAACAAATCTTCACGCTCCGTAACATTATCGAGCAGTGCATCGAGTTCCAAAAAACACTAACTCTGAATTTTATCGATTTCAAGAAAGCCTTGTCGTGAAACATCGTAAGCAGTTATGATATCCTAGGTAGATTCAGCATCGTCTTCAAAACTTTCTATCATAACAGCAGTAGTTGTAGAAGGCCGATAACCAGACAACCAACTTCTTCTTCACCGATACAGGTGTCAGACAGGGCTGTATTCTATCACTCTTTATGTTTCTGGTCACCATCGACTTTATAATGCGGAAGGCACTGAGTGGGTGAAGCGCTAGGATCTCGCGGATTGACCACATGCACCTCACTAAGCTCGATTTTGCGACGACGTCTCACTGCTGGCGGAAACCACTACCTTTCTACAAGACATGACTAACAGCTTAGACGCCGACGCTGGGAAAGTTGGACTACGCATTAATGTTGCTGTAATAAAAACCATGTTGTTTGGTAAGGACATTTTGCGACAGAGTGGTTCCAGAAAATTACAAGATATTGTGGCGGAACGTCGAATGCGTCTAGCCGACCAAATTCTTCACTTACCATACTCGAAGAACGCTATGCGATGGGAGTCACCAGGAGGTAGCCGGAAGCCGAGCAGACCACGCAAACATGGCACCAGACGTTCAAAGAAGATCTACGAATAATTAACGTGGGGAAGGACTCGTTGGCGAAAACTTGGTACCCTACGCGCTTCGCGCAGAAGGATCCGATGATAATGGTGATGATGATGATGATGATGATGATGGTATGTTTTTATGATGGTAGAAGTTGAGTGCGATAAGTAACTACAGAATCGTAAAGTTCCTTTTTTTTTTTTTTTTTTTTTTTTGCTAGGGGCTTTACGTCGCACCGACACAGATAGGTCTTACGGCGACGATGGGATAGGAAAGGCCTAGGAGTTGGAAGGAAGCGGCCGTGGCCTTAATTAAGGCACAGCCCCAGTATTTGCCCGGTGTGAAAATGGGAAACCACGGAAAACCATCTTCAGGGCTGCCGAAAGTGGGATTCGAACCCCCTATCTCCCGGATGCGAGCTCACAGCCGCGCGCCTCTACGCGCACGGCCGACTCACCCGGTCCATATTATTTTGAAGAACGTAAATATATGAAATGCCGCTTAGTGTGAAGTAACAAATATTTTCAGGCTTTCTTTCACCAAGCACAAATTTCACATGGAGTCACAGAGATTCGAACCTACGGCACAAATTGGGAAGGATGTGGTTTAAACATCTGAGCCACTGAAAATTCTGAGAAGGTCGTTTTAAATATGTTAAAAAGGACACTAAATATCAGCAGATATCTGAAGAAGGTATGCCTATAATTATTCCCGTGTATGAAGTAACTATCACTCAATTATAACGGGGTATGTATCATGCACTATAAATTATCTCTGGAAGATTACAAAGGAGGAAGTACATAACAAGTGGCAGTATTTATCTTCAAATACATCGCTAAAATCTGTTTCCTGGTCGATCCTAGAGATAGGCACTGAACATGAAACCAATCCGCCAGCTGGTAGCCTTGTACTTCACCAATACAAAATACACCATTGAAAAATCGTCATCCTCTGTAACTGAGCGTACAATGTTATCTATATATTTAAAAAGTTTACTAAAATCAGCGTTATTTATTCCATCCGTCCGTTCTACCGGACCGATTTACTTCCTGTTTTGGTTTCATTCTCTCCGGAATTACCTGCCAGTGAATCATGAGGCACTGATCTATATCTAAGTTCTGTCAGCTTTGAATAATCCTAAAATCGAATTATTAAATGATCACTCCAACAACTGCAGACGGAGGATTACCTAGCCCGCCAGACAATCTGTACCTAGCGAGTTGCATACAGTAAAGGAGCAACAGCTTTACGTATTTTTTTATTTTTTTTATTTTTTTGCTAGGGGCTTTACGTCGCACTGACACAGATAGGTCTTATGGCGACGATGGGATAGGAAAGGCTTAGGAGTTGGAAGGAAGCGGCCGTGGCCTTAATTAAGGTACAGCCCCAGCATTTGCCTGGTGTGAAAATGGGAAACCACGGAAAACCATTTTCAGGGCTGCCGATAGTGGGATTCGAACCTACTATCTCCCGGATGCAAGCTCACAGCCGCGCGCCTCTACGCGCACGGCCAACTCGCCCGGTTACGTAATGATTATGATGCTTGTAATTTAAAGGGGCTTAACATCTAAGTCATCGGCCCTTTTACGTAAATATATCGGCGAATCTAAACGATTAAACATGACGGCGATTTCAAACAAACATGGTGCACATATAAATTAATGCTACCCGGAGAGAAATACCGTGGGAGTAAGACACCCCTAGCATCCCTAGATATGGAGTGGGTAGGGAGTGACATGTGGTGGTGGTGATGATGATGATGATGATGATGATGATGCTTGTTGTTTAAAGGGGCCTAATATCTGAGGTCATCGGCCCCTAGGAGTGACATGTAAAAATAATCGAAAATGACCTAACTTATGTGTGTTGAATCCATACTTTTCGGCGTTATTAAGATGTATCGCGACACTCTGGATGCCGTGTTGGTTTTATTTTTATTTTTTTGCTTTACGTCGCACCGACACAGATATGTCTTATGGCGACGATGGGACAGGAAAGGGCTAGGACTGGGAAGGAAGCGGCCGTGGCCTTAAGGTACAGCCGCAGCATTTGCCTGGTGTGAAAATGGGAAACCACGGAAAACCATCTTCAGGGCTGTCGACAGTGGGGTTCGAACCTACTATCTCCCGAATACTGGATACTGGCCGCACTTAAGCGACTGCAGCTATCGAGCTCGGTAGGATGCTGTTTAAGTCCAAGTTTTGCCTCAATCGCCATGCGGGTCAGAAGGGGTGAGAAAGAACATGTCCAAAAAGACCCTATCCTAAGTCGTCGCCATAAGACCTATCTGTGTCGATGCGACGTAAAACAAATTGTAAAAAAGAAAGTTTGTAAATGTCAATTAACGTCACAATAAAGAAATACGTAATGATATAATTAACAGGTAATACGAATCCCAAAAGTTGATGATGATGATGATGATGATGATGATGATGATGATGACGTTTGTTGTTTAAAGGGACCTAACATCGAGGTCATCGGCCCCTAATGGTACGAAATGAGATGACAAATTAAAAGTCCAAAATCCTCCACTGACCAAAATTCAAAGCGTGAGGACGAAGAATGAATGGATGGATTGATATGAAGTTAAAACGATCAGTGATCCGACCCACAGTGCCTCACATGCACAGAAGCTGGCTCAATACAATAGTAGTACGTACCAAGGGACTGCTTCTATAGCATGATGCCGAATCGATTAGAATATGCTCGTTCTCGAAACGGGTCCAAAATCCAGGTCATCGGCCCTCATAATGGCATTATCGCTAGAAAAGTAGAACCATGGTATCTCCCATGTTGCGGTACTAATCAACAGTAGCGTAGACTCGCGGTATTCCATACATTAAGGTACGACTCACAAGTAATGAAATTCGCACATGTATTACAGACCTAATGTGTTTCGCACATTGCGGCGCCCTTGACAGGCAACGCAAACCTATGGTGTTCATCACCTAAGTGTACTAACCACAGGGACTCGTACTATCCCGTGGTGTTCCTCATATAGTGGGTACTAATCATAGGCAGGCCAGAACCATGGGTTCCTTCATCCCATGGTGTCGTTCATATAGTGCTACTAATCACAGGTACTGTAAAAGCCGTCGTGCCCACGTTTGCTACTAATCACAAACCTATTTGGTACCCAACATAGTTGTACTACGCGCAAGTAAAGGCGACCCATGGTGTTCCCCGCGTTGTGGTACTAATCACAAATAGTTTCATGGTTCTAATTTGATCATCCCTTGGTCGCCCCTTTTAGTCGCCTCTTACAACAAGCAGAGGATACCGTGGAGGTATTCTTCGTCTGCGTCCCCCGCCCACAGGGGGTAATCCCAAAAGTAAACATTTACAAAAGTACCCGGCCAGCACATGGAGCAATTTTACATCATCGGACAACAAAATTGTCACTAGTACACACGCACGGATGGATCGTTAAGCCTGTACAGATGGCGCAGCAAACGAGTCCCGTGTTCAACCACACGCGCACTGCCTCTACGTGAGCATAAGGCAGTAGCGATCAGTAAGACACTGATGTGTACGTCAACATGGTCGATGAAAGGATGTGAGAGTGGCAAAAAAGAGCAATCGTGTTAGGTCGTGTCCATGGCCATATGGTCAAGTTACTGGATTTGTTGGTGTTTCGCAGCGGACTGTTCAACGTGTCTACAAGCAGTGGTGTACTACATGTGGCCACGAAACACGACGTCAGAACTGTGGTCGGAGAAAGATGCTGACTGAGAGGGACCGGAGACGCGTTTCACGGCTTGTGAATCAAAATCGCTTCCAAATGCGATAGGAATTGCTGCAGTCAGTGAATAAATGTCCATCTCAACCTGTTAGCGAGAGAACCTTGCGATGGGAACTGCATGCAATGAACATTTGGAGTCGGTCACCTCGTAAGAGACCACTGCTCACACATGGCCGTCTTCAATGGGCTACAAATTATCGAACTTGCACAGTAGCTGACTAGCGGAACGTAATGGGGTCTGACGAATCACGTTTTTGCCTGGATTCCAATGACGCACGTCGTCGAGTGCACCGAGGGCCAAGTGAAGCATTTCATCCTGGATGGGTACAAGGTCAGGTTCAAGCTGGAGGTGAGTCTGTGATGTTTTGGGAGTGTTATTCGTATCGTAGACTGCGCCCGCTTCCTGAGGTGACCATTAACATGAACCAGCATGTTTATTTAATCATTTGGGATGATCAGGTGTTGCCTTTCAATCAACATCTGCACGATGCATATGGTATTGATACCCGGATTTTTCAAGATGACAACAGCAAAGTTCATCGGGCTGGAGGGTGACTGATTTTATGGACACTCCCTCACACTGTTATACCTCGTTTGGTCTGCAAAATCACCTGACTTGAGCTCCAATGAAAATCTGTGGGACATGTTGGAACAGCGGGTAAAACGTCATCAGCATCCCCGCAATTTGGTGGAATTGCGCGGTCAAATCCTCAGCGAGTGGCTTAACCTGGATGCAACGTACCTGCACAACCATGTGGACTCAGTTCCTAACCGAATCCAGGCGGTTATCAAGTCCAGAGGCGGAGTTATACGGTATTACATGATGCTTGTAATAACTTCTGCAGGGGTGACTAATTTTGTGTCCGGTGAGCTTATTAAACAAGCCCCATGGCCTCTTAACATGGGAGCGTGGGTTGGCGACCACAGGGTTCTTAGCTGAGTCCTAGCATTGCTTCCACTTGTGCGAGGCTCCTCACTTTCATCTATCCTAACTGACCTCATTTATTTTCACGCCATTCGTGGCCCTTGTCTTCTTTTGGGCAATATCTTCAGTTTTCGAAGTGTCGGACCGCTATACATTTTTTCTCTCTGATTAGTATTAATAGGGGAAGGTTGCCTAGTTGTACTTTCTCTTAAAACAATAATCACCACCAAAACCTTATTAAACAAGTTTAATTAAAAAATAGCTTTGTCCAGTCCGTCCGTCCGTCCGTTCTACTTGACCGATTTGCGTCTTTTTTTTTTTTTTTTTTTTCCTCTCCGAAATTACTCGCAAGTGGATCATCATGCATTGATAGGTCTCAAAGTTCAGTCAACTCTAAGTAATCCTAAAATCAAATCACTAAATGACCATTCCAATAACCGGCTGTTAAACAGGACAAAGACCACATGTGCTTCACACGTCGTACCCGCGACCTCACTAGGGTGTGGGAAAAGCGGAAGAAGTTAATGCAAGTTTATACAAATATTGATAGTGCACATTTTCAATGTCTATTTTAACCTTTGTAATGTCCGCCTGATGGCCATGACGTCAATTCTTTATGGTCTGACATTGTGGTTAGCTGTTTCGAGTCTTGTCGATGGAAGAAAACATCCATGATAATGTTGGCTGGCACGTAGGAGAGGTTGCGGTATATGATTTATTATAATGACTCTATTGCGTGCTAGACATCTGGGTTCAATTCCAAACCTCCCCACAGTGTTCATATAGAGTGAGGTCATATGACGCTATTGATTGTGATTCGTCCGTCGGATGGAGACAATAAGCCATGAGCCAGACCCCATAGTGTTTTCTGAAACAGAGTTCCACCCTCTCCCTATATCATCATCATCATCATCATCACACACCAAGATATCAACTGGAAAGACTTGAACCAGGCCTCTCCGGAGGCCATACGATATTACTTCATATCACCTTTCTAATGCCTGTTTAGGCTGCCTAAAATGGGACTTTTAATACCTAAATGTCCTCACCTTACTGAGTAGTACTTGGTTTAGCGGGAGGGCATTGTCTAGGACGCCTATGTGGATGTTTGGTTAAGGCATTTTGTTTTTAGCTGGAACAATTGCCAACGTTCATAATGTTTTATCATGAAAGCCATTGCTGGTACCGATACATTGTGGGGTATAGTTGTGTTTTATTTTCCTTTAGGTCTGCAAGACTGTTAGGATATTAGGCTGGTAGAATAGTAATAAGCAAAATTATTTAATAACATAATATTATTACTGCACTACCAATGACTTGCCTTAATTCAGAATATAATCCTTTAATACGGCAATATGAACTACATTTAAGAAAAGTTCTGAGCCTATATAAGAAGAATGTTAAAACTGCTCAATTATGTCCTTAAATCATTCAAACATCTACAACTAGAACTTCAACGCATTTCGGAGATAGAGCTCTAGTCAGGTGGTGAAATGGTAACAGAAATTTTTATTATACTTGATACACTATTGTTTCCAAAGAATATTATAGTATTGCATTTAAGAGTACTAAAAGTATAAATGTACTACATACCAGGTGAGTGCATTGCACCTGACATTTCCTGTTAGGTATCCCAACGAACGTCAGCGGTGGTGTGATGGTTGATTTTCCTTTAATCACTCAATGCACCATCACAGCAAGACCTTAGCAAAAACATGAATATGAGAGGTTTTTACACAATGCATCAAACTGTCATATGGTTGTGCAAAAAAGTGCCAATTATAAGCTTTCAGTAGGGTATGAAATGAACACTAAAAGCGATGGCAAACTGATAGAAAACGAGTGTGCAATTGTGAAGCAGAAGTAGTTGTCCATCTAGTACAATTTCCGGTAAACTGCTGGCTGGAGTCGTCGTGGTGCCATAGGTTAAGTGGGGTGCTGCTAATACAACTGTGATTGGTAGGTGGATTTGAATCCCACTTGAGATTATTAATTTTATTCGCACTTTTTACTTCATGAATCATCCTCAAAGCCAATGTATCCGAATACCCTCACGTCATGGGTTATGTACGTATTTACCGTATTTACGCAAATAATCCCCAGCACCCTAATTTTAGGAAGGCTCATTTTGAAGAAAATGAAATGAACTAAAATTCTCTCCATCAAAATAGTAATATAGGTATAAACAAACATTTCATATCACTCCACCAATTCCACACGTTATTTACACAAATATGAACTTGTTAATTTACGGATATAGCTGCTTTGCCTGAGATGATAAAAATACATTATCACTGCTATAAAATGCCACGAAAATTAGCAATAGGCCTACTTACGTGACAGGTATTTCAGTAACCTGAACTTGAAATAGGCTTGATTCCCTGTAGATCAGAGGATTCATTGTCTCTGGCTTCATTAGAATACTCTCCTAAATTACAAATTTGTCACAGTCCACGTCTAAAACACTTCTCACACGCGGTCTCTTTTTACTCGAATAGTAACACAACCGATGGTGGATAGTTCTTTTCGTGCAATGTAAACACTTGAAACAGACATACCAACGCAGTCGGATGTTAAGTTTAGTTACGATTACTAGACTAGGGGTCACCAGTTGGGTGCGCAGTAGCAAGCCACGCCTCCTGATGTCACGCGGTACGCTAGGGCTCTCTAAAGACTAGGTATGCTCGCCCGCCATTATGGTTCATTCCTGCAGTATGTTGGTAAGGCAGGTGACCGCCCCAGCCTTGTATATCCCTCTTTTTTTTCTGTTCTCCACGCTAGAAAATAATGCTAAACTAACATACTGTAAAAATACTCATTCTCAGTGTTACTCACACGGTTACTCAACATAAATATTAGTATATTTCGTACATTATTGTGTAATTTTTACTCGAGACGGTGATTGTAAAAGCAAGGTCGTTGATAATTTGCCTTTCATTAAACAAACCAGGCATGTACTGTCACTGGAGAAATATTAGAAAAAATAGCTTACTAATAAATCGGTTTATTATTATTATATTATTGATGGGTAGAATAGATTGTTCGTAAGCTTTGCGCCGCGGTACCGTCAAATGAAATGAGGGACACCGTGGTATTGATATAGGCTACTGTCATTCTTAAATCGTAGAATTTGACGTGGTAATCGGTCAGTGTCGAAGATATATAAATTGTGATCGAATATTTTGATACCATATGATTTCAGTCGGCATTTAATACTTGCGTGAAATTGATTCAGCGCTATTTTCAATGTTGTCGAAATAATAAGAAAATTATTCTTCGAACAAAAATAACGCTGAAATGTGATGTACGAATACAAACACACCCAAGTAACTGGGATTCTTTTTTCTTTCTTCTAAAATTTAGTCCCTTTTCTTATTTACCAGTATTTTAAAAAAAGACTTCTATTTGAAAAATAAACTTAATTTTTGTTGAGTTTTATGAATTCGGGAAGAAAATAGGAACAGAGTAACTACTTCTATATCTGAATCTTCTCTTCCAACCTGAAGTATTGCACTGATAATCAGTTACCAGTGACTTGTAAGGAGAGTGACAAAGGAGCTGTGGAGAATATTGAAATTTTTTGACTTTGGCAAAGTTAACGGTACATTTTTTAACAGAGATTCCTCTGGTTTGAGGAGAATTAGTATTATTTCTCAACACCTTATTAAACTTCAAAGGGTTGCAACATTGGTTAACTTGCTCAGGCAGCACATTAAAAAAAAAAAAAAGATATTTAAGTAATATTTTACAAATTTACTGTCTCCTTTTATTACAGTATTTACAAAACAATAACATTCCATTCTTTGTTTACATTTTTCTCTTCTTTTCCGAAGCAGTACCATACATTTTACCTCGTTTCCGTACATTCTTGTTCAAGTCCACAACAGCATAAGATCGAATTTTGAAGAAGTGTCTATTTATTTTTACTTTTAAATTACAGCACGTTGGAGAGCATGTACTGATATATTCATCATTCAAAATTTTCTCCGTTACAAGATTTGCATCATTTTGCATCATATAATGCTTATAGTTGTTACAGAAGACCACACAGTTACAAATTAACTTCATAACTTCGCAATTTGGTTTATTTAGGCCACCCAAATTTAAAAAAAATACGGATGTTTCAGAGCTTGAGTCAGAAGCTCATAGGCCTAGTTTAAAACCTGTCTGCATATAGGCCTACCACAGATCTTAGTTTTCAATAATGGATTTGTTGTACTACAACCAACGTTAAACAAATTATTTCTGTCATGTGAAGTTAGTTTTGACAAATATTGTAAGTGTGGTGTTTGGATGTTGAACTCCTGTTGCCGGACTTTGGGGGCAGAACTGAATATTGAATGATCAATGTGACTGAATTAAGGGGTGTAGTAGGCTAATGTCAGTGGGAGCTAGATGCAGGTTTTAAGTCAGCAGTTGAATTAGAAGGTGTAGCAGAGGCAGTGGAGACATAATGCAGACCAGAAAGGAATCTAAACAACCTGTGTCCCGCAGTAGAGACATTGCTACAATCAGGTGCAGAATAACCCACCATTATGTAACGAATATCCACATAAATATAGCACTATTCTGTCCCTGCACGCGGTGTTTAAAGCAATACGTTCAATGTGACGAAGCGAGCGCTTGTAGGAGAAACTAGAGTTTGATCACATGGCGCATTACGCATGTATGAACCAAAATGGCGGTTAAGCATACCCATCTTATAGAGCCTTACGGTACGCATGTTCGCTAAACGAAGCAGAGTGCCATTAGTCTAGTGATGGTGTTTACCTTGTCAACAGTGTAAGGGTTTAATTTTTCTGTGCTGTGCTGTGCCATGGTGTGTTGTGCTGTCGCCGGCTGCTCTAACCACGATAGACACCAGAAGGATTTAGACATTAAATTTCATCGTTTTCCAAAGAACAGTAACATTAAATTAAAGCGGATTAATGCTTGTAAACGGGCTGACTCATTTACTATTGAGAATGCTCGTGTGTGCCCTGTACATTTCGACAACTCGGACTACAGAAGGGACTTGAAGGGCGAGTTGTTAAACCTTCCAATTAGACGTGATTTAAGGCCTGACGCAGTACTACATTTAAATTTGCCACTGAGTAGTAATGATTTAGCGAGTGAGTTCTGTAATGATCGTGAAATAAGGGCACAAAAGTGAAATCATCATAAGGAGATACGGCAAATTTTACAATCGCAGGTGCCAACTGAAGCAGAAAATATTAATAATGCAATTTTGAGGAAGGAATTAGATGACTAAGTAAACATCAGTGTTTCTGTTATGAGAAAATTGGTGAAGTGACTGCAGAATTGGAGTTAATTAGACTAGAAAATTGTGACTTAAAACTGCAAAATAAGGACCTTCAGGACCGTCTTAGTGCAACTAATACAGAGATAATAAAATTAAAAAATAATGTTCAAGTTTTTGAGCGTACTTTTTCTAAAAGTCAACAGCAAGCTGTAGTAAGAGGCAGATGCTCAAGCTGATCATCTGAGGACATTGCTAAGGCAGTAACCTTACGGTCTATATCATATAAAGCATAAACAAACTTAGGCACATGAATTCTTACAAGAGGTGTAAACAAACTCCTAATGAAAAAGGGAAAAATGTGAAAAGGAAAAAAAAAAGAAAGTTGTTGGATAGACTGATTTAAAAGTAATGTAAAACAACCAAATAACATCTAGATGTAAATAGTTTGTGTAGTACCTATATACTGTATATTGTAAATGTATGTATGGAGTTTTACCTCCATAATAATAATAATTAAGACCGGGCAAGTTGGCCGTGAGGTTAGGGGCGCGTGGCTGTGAGCTTGCATCTGGGAGATAGTGGGTTCGAATCCCACTGTCGGAAGTTCTGAAGATGGATTTCCGCAGTTTCCCATTTTCACACCAGGCAAATGCTGGGGCTGTACCTACCTTAATTAAGGCCACGGCCGCTTCCTTCCAACTCCTAGACCTTTCCTATTCCATCGTCGTCATAAGACCTATCTGTGACGGTGCAATGTAAAGCCACTAGCAATAATAATTAGATGTATTTAAATATTGAACTTTTAATCGCATTTTCTGACTATGAGGGTTTTCTCCATAGCACAGGTCTATATGGCTTAAGCCTGTGGAAGCCTCTTCCCCCCCCCCCCCACAAAAAAAAATAGTGAACCCTGATATGGTGGAAGAGGTTGATGTTTCTTCAGGAGCTTTTTACCAACATTCCACTGGCAAATACACATTTATAAATAATTACTTATAGATACTACTTAACACCAACAATCCGCCAAAACAACGATAAAAAGCATCCCGTGCGATTGGTCATGTTTCTTTAATTTTTGTAACTAGTTTTAGAAATAAATCTATGTATAAAATCATTCTAAAATCACTGGATGGATAGAAAATATGAAAACCGAACCGTAAATACTTTATTTGTGAGGCGAAAGATAATTTAGTACTGAGAAAGCTACTGGAATAGTTCGTTAAGCACAGGGTTATTCTATTACTTGTAATGATCTGAAAATTACTCAAAACAATTATCTGCACACAACAACTGGCAATTATATTTAACAAAATTGAAAAATATTACGCAAGTGGTTAAATAAAAACAAGGAAATCATTAACAGAAATGCACAATTACAATGGGTCACGTTCACTGCAAGCCCAGCAGTGGCGACCAGATGACGTCATCAGCCAAAGCCAGCCTGCGCGTGATCCCTACCATCTAGTCTAGTAATCGTGAGTTTTGTGATACAGTAAAACCACCGTTATTACGTGATTCGCCAACTCGTAATTCATAAATGCCAACTCCTGTCGCGGCACAAAATATTCTTATACCCACTACTTTATGCAATTAACATTGATTCACACTTTAAACCTTTCAAATAGCATGGAAAAAATTATACTTCCGAATGTATCCAAGAAGGTGCATTTACATTATTCATTTTTTTTTTTTTTTTTTTTTTTTTTTTTTTTTGCTATTTGCTTTACGTCGCACTGACACAGATATGTCTTATGGCGACGATGGGATAGGAAAGGCCTAGGAATGGGAAGGAAGTGGCCGTGGCCTTAATTAAGGTACAGCCCCAGCATTTGCCTGGTGTGAAAATGGGGAAACCACGGAAAACCATCTCAGGGCTGCCGACAGTGGGGTTCGAACCCACTATCTCCCGATTACTGGATACTGGCCGCACTTATGTGACTGCAGCTATCGAGCTCGGTTTACATTATTCAAATAATGCACTTGGATAACTCGCTGACAAACATAACCTCACGCAATGAAAGAAAAAAGGCTTTCGCTTCCGTCTGCATTGTAATACAGTACAGTGACCCCATGTCCTTTAAAAGCATAAGTCTGTCTGCGCTCAGCAGTAAAAAAATAGATAAAAAATAAATGTAGTTTCATCGGAATTGACAGTATTGTTCGGTACGTACGAATTTATTATAATTATGAGCCTTGCTTTTTTGGCCTACTATCAGCATCACCAGTCTTCGCGGATTCTGCTTCTCCGCACACTGCCTGCTACACGATGATGTGACGTTCCTTAAAACACCGAATACCAAAGAATATACGATTTCACTCGAACTTAGCAACTATGAAACACACTATAGACAGACCGAAGTGAGAGAAGTGCGGAAAGCTACCCCTGAACGTTCCGGAAGATGCGTTCTATCGTGACGCGTAGAAATTTTGAATTTAATATTTTCTGTAAAATACTATTTTTTAAAAATGTAAAGGCAGTTTATAATTAAAAGTCTGAATAGTTTTCCATTTAAATATGACAGATGGGGACAGTTTTATTCAATTTGCAGTTACACGAAGCACAACTGTACACCCAGCATCAAAAACTAGGTGAGCCAGGAGCATGTTGGCAACCTTGACACAAATAAAATCCGCACTCCAATTTCGTGCCTCAATTTTTTTTTTTTTTTTTTTTTTTTTTTTTTTTTTTTTTTTTTTTTTTGCTGGCGGGACCTAGTGTTTACACTGCACTAAGTCTTCTGGTATGTGCTAGAGCAATTTTGTTACTTTCATTGATCTGTCTCTGTCTTATCTTTGGCTTTGACAATATGAAAGTGACTGAGGTATGAGCGATGCTAGTAATGCCATTCCTTACGCAGCCAGTCCCTGCTATGACTGGTGTGAAACTGTTGCTCATAGGGTCGGTTGGTGCATGCATTTCAGTGGGCTTGGCAGACTGATATGTGATAGCAACTTCTGGCTCGGTGAGGAAAGCAACGGAAAACTACCTCACTCCTCATTTCCCTAGTACGCCTCTTCAGGGATGCCTAGGCCATCTATGACAGCTCATGGCAGAACTGTTGAGGATCCAACCAGCCTTCGGGCTGATGACTAAACATACAAGGGGTTATTCACATAAATACGGTATTTAGGCACTGTTCTATGTCATCAGGAAGGACTGCTTATGTGGATATTTTATACGTAGGGGTGGACAAGAACAGAATGGTTGGGGGTTTGAATCCGCTTGACTGAGCAACAGCCTGTTAGTGCAGTAAGTGTTCAAATAGATGGCCTTCTGCAGTAAAGTACATTTCAGCACGCCACTGAACTAACATTGGACTCTCTGTATCGTTGTACATATTATGGATTCACAGGCTTCCGTAATAATGTTTCAGGATCTTTTGGCTGTTGAACGAACACTACATCCTTCGAATAGCTCCTTAAGAAGTCCAGTGGAGTCAAATCAGGCAGTCTAGCAGGCCAGATCACAGGTCCTCCTCTTCCTATCCATCGATGTAGCATTCAGGTGGTTGTGAACCTCTGCTGACATGTGAGAGGGAGCTCTGTTGCATTGATACCACATGGTTACATGCTCAACCAGGGGCACATCCTCTTGTAGCAATGTTGAAGAAACTGTAGGTACCAGGCTACTGCAAATAATCCTAAAAGAAATATGGTCCATTTAGGTGATAACCCACATCAGACATTTACTCCCCATCGTGGCTCAAATTCTGCCTGTCTTACCCAGTGGGGATTTTCAACACTCTGGTTGTGCATGTTATGACGATTCACAGAGCCATTATTATGAAATTGTGACTCGTCTGAATATAAAATGTGCGATAACAACACGTGATCATTTGCCACTTGTGTCAGTATCCACACACAGAAATCAACATGAGATTTGAAATCTCGTACGTGGAGGTCTTGATGTAGATACAGGTGATATGGACGAAACAAACTGGCATGCAAGATCCGTGCAACAGATGACTGGCTGATGTTTTGCCTGTTGTGCTACTACCCAGGTATTCCTGTGAGGATTCTCCCGGAAAGTGTCCAATACCATCTCAGCAGTATCAGCAGACGTAACTAGTGCCTCTCTAAGAGGAACTGTTCGGGGAAAGTGACAAAGTTATACGGAAACGTTGCTCCATTATTATTCTTCTACTTCTTCTTCTATGACCATATAGGATTACTTTAGTCAGTCCATTGCCAAAATTTCTCCAAAGGAACTGTTCATGCCTTGTGGTCCTCCCAGTACTCTTTCGTATGTTCCAATCTTTGTACCCTTTCTGGTGTTGCAAATATGTGTGTTGTTTCTTTCTTACGAGTGTGAAGTGGATGTTAGTGTCCTGGATTTTTTGTTTAATTTTATCTTATCTGTGGTGTTAAATATGGGCTATTATAAACTAAACTAAAGAAATAAGTACTGTAAGTAAATAACAAGACATTTTATTAAACAAGTAATAATTATAAATATTTGTTTTTTTTGTTTGTTTTTTTTTACAAAATATATATATAGGTCTACAGTACAGATCATTTTTACACACACTGTTTAACAGAGAGTAATTGAAAAGAAGAAACCGTAGCTGTACATCACACACATCACATTATGTTAATACTCTACCGAAGGGTGATAGATCCCAGATGATTTTTACATTATTTTGTGAAACCTAGAAAAAAAATCATCACAAAAAATTTAAAATTACTAAATATGAACACTACTCACAACTATTTTTGAACATTTTAAACAATAAACCACAAGTAGCATCAAAATTCTAGCTGATGACAAAAATTTAATCAAATACAAGTAGGCCTACCTCTCAGTCATTTTTAAATACAGAAATTGGGAATATTTAGATTACTCATTTTGAATAATAAGGAGTGGTGATCAGGAGGATTTTCATATAATTACATCTCATCACATTACAAGAAATTTTCACTTACAGAAAGAACTGAAGTCTATGAGGCTTATTTTATTACAATAGAAGTTTTAGTAATCAGTGAAAGAAGTCACATAAGAATGTGTATGTCTAGGAGGTATGTTCGCACAGACATAGGCCATTGGCACTGAAATAGTTTTAGTATGATATTCTGTTATGAAAGATATCAACATAACAAAATTATCTTTCAAGAAGTGGTGTTCGTAATTCCTTGTACTACAAACCAGTGTCTGAACTTCAAATCAGCTGCATCACTTGAAGCCATAACTGGGCATGCATGCCTGATAAAATGACCATAAGTTTTTAACTGTGTCTTATTTAAATTTAATTTAACTTTAATTTGTTCTGTGCCTACCTAAAAGAATGTACATGGAAGCAAAACTGAAATAATATGGGTGAGGGTCAGCAACTGGCTCATCAATAGCCCTAGTTGAGGCATACGATGGGGAAGTTGGTCTGGTCCCTTTAAAAATTATGAAAGCGGCTAACAATGGCGAGGACCCAGAATGATCTGGAAGTAGAAAGTGCACAATACCTTTTCTAGAATTTTCTGCTGGTCTGTTTAAAGACCCATACTGAGGAGCGATGCTATTTAAATCAGACTGTGTAGTACTATGTGTAATTCAGTGCAGCATGTGAGTTGAGTTCTTTGGTTTAGTAAGTACTGGTTCACTGAAACAGTATGTCAGGGAAATGGCAAGTCGCTCAAACTGAAAGTGAACTGTTCTGGGGAAAACAACATGCTGTGACAGGCTCTGTCAGAGAGCAGGAGTTCGATGGACCGGAGTGTTGTATGGTCGGCCAAATTAATGAAAACGTGATTTGTGCCTCATCTGTTACATGAACTTTTGCAGGCTTCCTTGTGGTAGACTCAAAAATAGTCACTTATTCGAACGTCACTTTTTACTAACTGCAGCAACAATACAAAAAGAAATGCATTTCATTTTTAGTGACTACAGCTGACAGGAGCTTAACAATAACAGTAAGATTGAAAGATTCAGTCCGATAATTGCAGTTTTCACAACGCAAGTGGTTCAGAGTGAAACTTGACAAGCAAAGATAATCAGTTCTACTGGAAAATGAAAAGACAAAATGTAAATTAGCTGGCTATTTTCAATAAATTTCATAACACAGGAAACTTGGATTCTAATTTGAAAGAAAACGTGCCAGTCTGGAAAGAAAGTTATCGCGACTCTGATAATGCCTTGGATACTTCTTCATTCTCCTGAAATGTTCAGTATTATCCAGAAAGAGTATAATGGGACAATTACAGTGTTTGCTGCAGGTAAAGTCAATTGCATAAATACTGGCTATCCATCTGTATGGACCGAAATACAGTGGCCAGACAAAACATGTACGATGAACACAAAATATGATCACTCTGTATGTATAGTAATCGCCGCGTAAGGAAATACCCCAGAAAGTAAATATCGCCGCCCGATGCTCTTCTTTTCTCTTTTTTGTAATGGCTGATCACTGCTGCCAACCTGCCTGGTTACATATTAAAATCACCAGACATAACCATAACAAACTAACCTCAATGTAAACACCGATAATGAATGTGTCCCTACCCTAGTAAATGCTAAAAGTTAAGATGAAATAAATCAAGATATTCATAATTAAGTCGGTTTCCACGCTCAATGAGGAATTAAGGAAATAAACACACTTTCTCACTCAAATTAATGTTACATGTATCTGTCTTTATTTTGATATACAGTAGGCGTACTAACCATATTCTTGAAAAGAGGGGCGTGTTAAACGATACAATTTATTTAATAAATCTTTGCAGTGTGATTTTCGAAAGTTCCAGACATCCAATGACTTCCCTTTCTTTTGCGCGAACATTTCCTTCTCTCTTCAATACCGGTAACCAGTAAGGAGAGAGATTACTGGGCATATTTTCAGCCTGCAGGCTGGTTATATCTTCAAGCTTACCAGGAAACATATAGGAATACTAATGTGCCAAGCTCCGTGAACGGAAATTAGGTCAGCTTTCAAGTTCACTGCGGATTTGAAAATAATAATGTAGTAAGTTCTACTGCCAAAAAATTTCGTCCCGCAAGTTATTTCATGTACCGGTAGATCTAGACATGACACTGGCGTATTTGAGCACTTTCAAATACCGCCGGACTCGAACCCACCATATAAGAACACTAATGTGCCAAGCTACGTGAACGGAAATTAGGTCAGCTTTCAAGCTCACTGCAGAATTGAATATTACTTCTACTATCTACTTCTATCGTTTTCATATACGCCGAGGTGCCAGTATTTCGTCCCGCAAGAGTTCTTTATGTACCGGTAGATCTAGACATGAGGCTGGCGCATTTGAGCACTTTCAAATACCGCCTAACTCGAATCCGCCAACCTGAGCTAGTCATACATTCTCTCCTTCACTTGCTTAAATTAATTTAAAAAATCCTGCCTTTATTCTGATGTACGCATTACTATAACTGCATTCTTAAAGGAAGGGGGGTCGTCGCCATAAGACCTAGCTGTGTCGGAGCGACGTAAAGCAAAAAAAAAAAAAAGGAAGGGGGGAGGGAATATAGATTGTATAATTCATTGCGATTTCTGCAAGTTCAAGGACTTACCACATAAGACATATCTGTCCTTCCTTTTAATAATAATGCTAACAGCTTTACATCCCACTAAGTACTTTTACGGCAATTTGGCATTTGGCATTTGAAAAATATTTTCAGCTTACAAGTTGGTGTATCTCAAGCTTACAACATTACAGAAACCAATGTACAGGAGCACTATGAGTCAAACAACATTACCAGATTTTTACATATACATTGCCTTAAATCACATGAAGACAGGTTGTGAGGCAAGAATGGGATAGGAAAGAGGGCTAAGATTTCAAACGTTTAAAATGTACATAAGCGTACAGACACAGCACTAGCCTGAAATGAAAATGACGGGCGAAAAAAAAACTTCAGACCTGCCGAGTGCGGGGTTCAAATTCATCACCATCTCCTGATACCAAGCTCACAGCAATGTGATCAAACTGCACAGCCAGTTCACTCAGTTTCCTATGACGCGTAATAGGCCTACCACATGGGCGACCCACTTACCTGTATATGGATCTTCAGTTCTTCAATTATACATGTATGCAAAAACATTATGCACCTTAGTAAAAGGTACTTCCCTAGTTGGTTCTCTGATTGGTGCACGTATAACAAATATGTTTGGGAAGAAATAGTTTTATTTTATATTTATTTATATCATAAAGAAGTAATGTTGTCATAGCAAAAAGAATATGCAACGAAAAAATGAATCCAAAGAGATAAACATTATTTACTGTATTAAATATTAGTTTATTTACATGTTAAGCGATATGTAGCAGTAATAATAATAATAACAACAAACATGTGCAATATGGAAAAAGGAAATAAATACAAGTAAATATAATTTACAACATTTAGAGCCATTCCATGGTCACTGAATTACAAAGCAGGGGTATGAATAAACATGAATACTAATATTTAAAAAGCAAAAAGCAAAGTCATCTCCGTACAAACCATGAAAGCCATTGGAAGGGTGGAAGGTGAAGGCTTCCACTATCCATAACGTTGGCACTTGGTGGAGTGGAGTGGTTAGCTCTACGCATGCCGCCCTTGCCCCCCAGTAGTTAACCTGGTACTCGTTTATCATACGCAAAACATTCCTTCCAAATTACGTTAAACCCCTGTCACTCATTATTATTATTATTAAATTGCAAATGGGAAATATCCCGGTGGCAACGGTCACTTACAGTAATGTAATAATAAAGTAAAGTTAACATAATTACCCAACAACAACAAACAAAAAAACAAACAAACAAGCAAAGAACAAGAGTACAAAAAGCAGATATATGGAAGGAAAATATTGCAAGCATTACTGCTAGTTTAATATTCTAAATCGAGCAACATCATATACAAATTCTCACACAACTTAAGTATTTATAGTGCTTAACAATATGGCTTACAATATTATAGGTTGACCTTACTACTAGCTTACCATTATAAGTGATAATAAAGTGAAGTTAAACCGTAATTACCCTACAACAACAACATTACAACAAGCAAGAAATACTAGTAATTTAACTTTCTAAATCCAGTGTCATTATATACATATTCGCACACAACTTAAGTATTTCCAGTACTTAACACTACAAATTACAATACTACAGACTGAACTTGCTACTAGCTTAACACTACAAGTGATGATAAAGTTAAAACCTACTACCCAACAACTACAACAACTCAAGTATCGGTACAAAAAGGAATTCCATAAAAAATATTACAAGAAATACTACTAGTCGTTTTAAATCCAGCATCATGTACAGTTTCACACACAATTTAATTATTTCCACTATGGCTTACAAAACTATAGATTGAGCTTACTACTAGCTTAACGTTACAAGTGATAAAAAATAAAGTTAAAAACATTGTTAATTAACCAAGAACAACAACAATTACAAAAACATGAGTACAGCAAGCAATTTCCTGGAAAGAGAATACCACAAGTAAAAACCTCCCAGTTTCACAATCGAATCCAAGCAGAAAATCACAAATTCAGTGCCCATAATTTACAACTTTTACTTTTCACTTTACACAAACACTAATGGTCTTCTTAAATGACTTGATACCAGAAGGGAATCTATCAAAGACTGCTGCAGGTAATTTATTCCAATCCCTTACGATCCTGTTGACGAAGGAAAACTTGCCCACATCCGCATGCTGGTTTTTATGCTTATGATAATTTCTCGATAAGTATGAGGGAGGTTCCAAATTATTCCTAATACAACTCCAAGCAGCCCTTTCCGTATAGCTCTTATAAAGACCACACAGGCGAGCTCTAGTTCTTCTAGATTCAAGACTTTCCCAGTTAATGGTATTCCTCCTATTCCCAGTTACGAAACGCATCGCTCTTCTTTGAACTTTCTCTAGGGAATTTATTAAACCCATCCTGTACGCATCCCAGCATGCAGATCCATATTCGAGAATGGGCCTTACGAAGCATTTATAAGGTTTATTTAAACCTACTAAGGTGGTGAACACATAAATAAGAATTCCAATGAAAGTATTTTCCTTCTGGACCTTCATGTCAGATTTTTTTAAACAAATTTTTTTCACTATAATATGATTTATCCATAGAGCGAAACCGCTATGCAGTGTGCGTCTCACAGCTATCGAGATGGAATTGGTAATGTACTATGTATCTGTAGAGCCTATATACAAGACTTTTTACAATTACCTCTAAAGTGACATTTCAGCTGTGTGACAACGCTAAAAAGACTATGGACTTTGAGATTGGCATTCCTGAAGAGGGTTTTCTGCACTTTCCCATTTTCACACATTGATTCAAGAGTCTGTATTGGCTTGTGACAAAACCACAGTATTCTTCCGAAAACCACTGATAGGGACAGGTTTGGTTGTGATCCACCGAAAACAAATTATAATGACCGGTTAGGTTGTGATCCACCGAAAACCACTGATTGTCACAGGGTTAGGTTAGGTTCGACAGGAATTGTACTCGAGCGACTGTTGTCATTGAAAGCACTGCCGTGATGACTGAAGGCAATAAACATAAAACTGAATCCATTGATCTACAAAGTTTTCATTCAGTAGATACGCTAGGAACTGGCGAACCAACACCGTACCGGTACATACAAAGTTTACAGGAATCAACAAAACAGGATATTAATTCGTGGTACTCACTGTTCTTTAAAGAGAAGAAATATCCAGTCAACAATAGCTGCAGTGAACGTGGTTTTTCACTATTACTGTCCGGCCCCATGGCTAAATGATTAGCGTGCTGGCTTTTGGTCACAGGATGCGGGTTCGATTCCCGACAGGGTCACGAATTTGAACCACCGTTGGTTAATATCTCTGGCACGGGGGCTGGGTGTATGTCGTCTTCATCAACATTTCACTATTATTGTGTAAAATAGAAACTTACTAGTTTTGACAAGTACAGTATGTTCAACAGCGACTCATGAATGATGACGGGCGGGATGTCCAACCTCACTAATCTATGTTGACGATGTATTTCATGGTAAAGACAGCTGCCTCTGTGGATCAGTGGTAGAGTGACGGCCTCCGGATCCCAAGATAACGGGTTCAAACCCGGCAGAGGTAGTCGGATTTTTGAAGGGCGGAAAAAAGTCCATTCGACACTCCATGCCGTACGATATCGGCATGTAAAAGATCTCTGGCGACACATTTGGTGTTTACCTGACAAAATTAATTAAATCTCAGCCAGAGACGCCCAAGAGAGTTTCGGTATACTCGGTCTGCCATCTAGTGGGCCTAGAATAAAACGGAACGTCACAATTGACGAGCAGACAGCCAGATGGCGTCAACTTGAAATGTCTACACACGGTAACTGAGGCCATACGATTATTATTATTATTATTATTATTATTATTATTATTATTATTATTATTATTATGGTAAAGACGAATTACTTTGCAATGCTATCTGTCTTAATGGTAATGTACTATGTACCTGTACTAATGTTGGCTACTGAGTGCATGATTCGAAGCAGTGTATCGATTCATTCAAGTGTCCGAGTGAATCGATTCACAGGAACGGCAAGCTCACGGCACACAAATCATGCACAATCACGGCTCAGTGAGCCACATGACACACACGGCTCCTTATCGGCATAATGGACACTGGCGGGGAGCCGAGCTTCCGTTGCAGCGAGACACAGTGAATCATGGCACACTGAAAGAATCGTGCATAGTCACGGATCAGTGAGACACAACACACACACACGGCTCATTATCGGTACACTGGACATTGGCGGGAAGCCAAACTTCCTCTGAAGCAATACATACAGAGTCATGGTACACTGGAAAAATCATATGCTACAATGGACTCTCGAGCTCAGCTCATTTGAAAATAATACCCACTCGCATTCACTGTCCTCTTCTTACAGGGAGTTTTAAATAATAGATGGATTTATTTGCAGTGTTAAAAAGATAGTCAGAACATAATTCCAAAGTACCTAGCTTGTAAGTAGGTAGGCAATTAGGTTATTCTAATTACCGTATTAGTTTAATCAATCAGTATTTTTATAACTAGTTGACGTTCGACAATTACTTAAACTCAGCTCTCTAGCCTCCACGCCTGTCTGAATGGCTCAGACGGATGAGACGCTGGCCTTCTGAACCCAACTTGGCAGGGCCGAGCTCAGTGCGATGGCATTTGAAGGTGCTCAGCCTCGTGTCAGTAGATTTACTGGCACATAAGAGCTCCTGCAGGACTAAATTCCAGCACGTTGACATCTCAAAAAAACCATAAAAGTTGTTAGTGGGACATAAAGCCAATAACATTATTATTTAGCCTACCCTATGACTATGAGTTATGCTCATGACCACTCGAAATTGTCTCAGTTTGTATGTCGCATCATTGCACAATGCTTCAATAATCAAATCACCAGGTTACCGGTATACGTGGACAGTGAGTATGTAAGTAGACTGATGCAATAGCTTAAATAAATTATGTTTAATCAGAAAACCAGTGGGCTACTGTCCATCTCGCGTAGCCTATACAAAATATGACGATTTAAAAAAAGCCTCTGCCGATAGAAAAAGACATTTTCAAAGATGACCCAGTTAGTTGGCCGACTCGACAATCTTCTTCTCAGTGTGTTTCACTTCATTTCTCCACATCTCTGCTGTCACCTGTAGAATATATTGAAGTATCACAACTTGACAAGTATATTATAAACTCCACTTGCCTATATCCAATAAATAACATTTCCACTTGGCCTACCTGATCAAGAGATTCTTTCCACACAGCTGTAGCTCTGTCCAATCCATGACCAGGTCTTGAAGCCACTGTTTTGTTATAATACTGTTTTGCCACAGACCATGCAAATTCGATGGCATTGAAAAATGAGTGGTATGGAGGAAATCGTAGGACAGTATGGCCTTCACTGTGCAGCATCTCGTCAACAATGTACCTGGTTTTAAAGAAACAGAGAAATATTATTATGCATACATGAAAGTCAACAACATGAATGTAAACAATATTATCTAAACTTATGTTTAGGTGCTTCTGTACCTCTTTAAGTGACTTTGATTCATATTACACAACCTTTGCAGCTCATCTTTTGTAGCATAATCTTGATTTCTCTTCAAGTTTGTAGCATCAAATCAGCACCTGTAAGAATTTTAAGTTTTAGTTTGAAGTTATTTCTTCTAAAAAAAAGTATTCCCTAAAAATATGAGATCCTCTTCAAGGATAGGCCTATTAATTGATAAAAAATGTGATTTCTGTTGAATGATACAAAAAGATGTCTGATTTTAAGTGAAACCAACTACTGTGTAGCAAAGTCACCTGATGATGAAGTCAATGAATTACTACTTACACTACTTTATCCTAACATCTCTCATGAATGTATTTCCATTAGTAGGCCTATATCTGGATTAGAAGTCCACGATCACTTGCATTAAAGATATAAGTATAAACACCCATTTCAATACCTTAGAACAAATGTAATTGCTGCGAACACTGAACCTATATCAGGCAGTAAGAAATAAGAAGCTTGGAAGGTGTTCAACAGTCAGGTATCAAGCACCGATTCAGGTGGAGATTGTCGAATGCAGAATAAACATAATAAATAGGCCTGCAATACAAGTAATTTACTGATAAAAATATCCAGTAATATTATATGAAAATACACTGGGGAAGTTTTGATTGAAGTACCTCTCTAAGGTTAATCATTGGCCTAAAGTGAATACCTGCAAGTCTTTTTAATAACCAAGAGATCCCTTGACAGTGGAGAAGTCAAAATCAAAAACCACGTACAGAACCCAATGAACGGTAAGTTATAATGCCACTACCGATCTCGTGCCAGTCAATTTCAATCAATCGGGCACCACTGACTTGCACTTAGATCAGTCGCCCAGGTGGAAGATGTAGTTTCAGGGATAGGCCTAGTATTTTCTTCAATAATTGCAAAGAATTTGGAAATTTATTGAACATCTCCCTTGGTAAATTACTCCAATCCCTAACTCCCTTCTTAAAAAAAACAAAAACAAATATTTGCCCCACTTTTCATCCTCAACTTTATAATTGTACTATGATCTTACCTACTTTTAAAATACCACTGAAACGTATTCGTCTACCAATGTCATTCCACACCACCTCTCTACCGACAGCTCGGAACACACCACTTAGTCCAGCCACTCGTCTCCTTTCACCCAAGTCTTCCCAGCCCAAACTCGACAAAATTTTCGTAACGCTACTCTTTTGTCAGAAATCACCCACAACAAATCGTGCTTCTTTCTTTTGAACTTTTCCAGTTCTCAAATCAAGTAATCCTAGTGAGGGTCTCATACACAGGAACTGTACTCAAGTTGGGGTTTTATCAGAGACTTACGTGCCCTCCCCCTTTACATCCGTACTACAAACCCTAAATACCCTCATAACTATGAAAAGAGAGATCACCTCACTATAATAAAATGAAGTAAAATAAAGTAAGAACATACCAGGTATAAAGCCATCTTTCTTTCCAGCATGAACAATAACCAGTCTTCCTCCCTAAGACACAGGTCGACGAATTACTCCTTGAACATCATGTCCAGATTTGTGTGGTTTATTCCAGGAGTATGTGGGCGACCCTGAAAGAGAAATGCACATTTGAAACCAAAGACACCTGATGAAGATAAATTATTCTAAGATTTTTAAATAAAATATAACATATATATTCACCACTACCCTGTAAGAATACACACACAGAAATATATTACATACACATACACCGTACGTCAACAGGAATACACAAAGGTTAAGTCTACAAACCGTATCGAAGTCGACACAAGACATGGTATAGGCCTACATGATTAGGTTAGGTTAGGTTCAGAATGAAATACTGCTCCATTTGAACTGATTGTCATTATGTCAGAAACTTATCATAGAAACAAGATAAAAACGAACACTTACCCCAGTTAATAATGAAACTCTTGCCATTAGCTTCGTATCACTGCGACTGATACCTTCTTCGTCGTAGTTCGTGTTTCAATTGCTCGTAGCAATGTACAAGCATTTCTTGACCTGATGTTTGTAAAGGACGTAACCTTGCTTTCCTTTTCGGAGGAGTTCTTGCAGATTTTTCTTCCTTATTCCTTCTTAGACATCCCAATCGAATTCTGTTCGTATAAGTATGGGACGAAATAGGAACGTAATTAATAAAATGTTGTGCTCATCATTTCACACAAACTATGTTATTAAATGCATTATCCGAACATGCCACAATTCTACTTACCTGGTATTAGCCAAATAGATTTACAATCCCACAGAAAAAGAAAATATTCTTTAAATATTCTCGCAAATGTATCATTAGTGACTTTAATACCAATGCGGTGGCAACACGCAATTCACGCTAGAACAGTGATTGAACGTTGCCAACGTGCCAGATTAACGGTAAATGTAAGACGTCGTATCGGCAAGTAGGGTCCCTAAACTGTATGGTTACCGACACTGAAAAAGACCCCAACAGCAAGAAAAGTTACTATAAATCAATACTTTAATATTACAGGGGAGAAAGGGTAAGGTTGCACCCTTAGGGTACGTCCTTACACGGGGACGACTATAGCTACTGTTACCCTGTGAGTTATTCAAGACTTGAAACACATTGCAGATCACTGAGTAACAAATGGGTACACTGTCGAGTTCTCTTTAACCTAGTGAGGGTCATACATTGCATCTTGTGGGTAAGTGGCTCTGTGATTACAACACAATCTATTGCATTTTAGAAGTGAAGCTTCCACAGCGTGTAGAATTATTTAATTCTTTTTCCCAGTTGAATCGTGTTGTTGTTTTCTGTACATTCTGTACAGTTTGTTAAGTTTTGAATACACTGCAGTATTCTTTGTCAAGACACGGAATATAATTTGACAAGATCAAGATCCTAGCAGCTATCCCTTGGAATCTAAGAAGGAAAATCCATGAGGCTATCGAAATCAAGAAACACCCGAAGCATATGAATTTAGAAGAAGGATATAAAATCAGCAATTCTTCGATGCCTATCATACATAGATTTTTTTTTTTTTTGCTAGGGGTTTTACGTCACACCGACACAGATAGGTCTTATGGTGACGATGGGATAGGAAAAGCCTAGGAGTTGGAAGGAAGCGGCCGTGGCCTTAATTAAGGTACAGCCCCAGCATTTGCCTGGTGTGAAAATGGGAAACCACGGAAAACCATCTTCAGGGCTGCCGATAGTGGGATTCGAACCTACTATCTCCCAGATGCAAGCTCACAGCCACGCGCCTCTACGCGCACGGCCAACTCGCCCGGTCATACATAGATTAAGAGATACAGACCTCAACCTAAACATGCAGGACGAACCTCTAATTACATAACAGCGTGGGCAAGTCCCACTACCTGGCTGCGACACATACATTCCAGAATTCTCACGAACAGCCAGGGGGCTTACGTCAGTCAGAAAGGGTAGGATATACAAGGCCAAGGTCAGGAACCACTCTCGTAGTGTTACTGCTGCCTGAGAGACTGATTAACTCGGATCGAGTAGGGGTATTTCAGTCGCCTTGGCAAAGAACACTGCAATGTATTCGAAACGTCGGTAAACTGTACAGAATGTACAGAAAACAACAACACGATTCAACCTGGAAAAAGAATTAATCAATCTATTGAATGTTGAACTTCTGAGTGCCTTATCGTTGCTTTTCTCTGTCTTTGAGCAACAATTTAAAAACATACAGTACAGTATCTACCATCTATTGGCTATGTTATTGAAGTTTGTGCTTATTCATATTCTCATGGGAAGTGTTGTAAACTTAATTTTTGTACAAGAATGTCTACTGCTTGTTTGGTAATCAACTACTGTGCTGAAGTAGTCCTAGATAGTGAGAACATGTTCAAAATTTTGATGAACAATGGAAGTGAGGGTTCTGATTTTATTCATACAGCTGAAGAAGTTGATGACTAATTCCTTCCTGAAAATTACATAGTGGAGGGTGAAGGAATACGTGATAGTCGCCAAGAAGAACTGCATTTGCATAACAGAGGTTGGATATTTTCTTACCACGAACAGGAAACCTGCCATCCCATTCCTCAAATATAGCTCTCATTATGTACTCGCCTTAGATATGGAAGAGCACGGGTGAAAGTATACAGCCCTGCTGGACACCTTTCTGGATCTTGAAATTCCCAGACAGTTTGCCATTTATTTTATCCAAAGCTGAGTTGGCTTCGTACAAATTCCTTATCATCCAAACCAGATAAACAGAGACACCCATTTCCAAAAAAACTTGCCACATTGTCTCCCACTGAACACAGTCAAAGGCCTACTTGCAGTCTAAAAAGCAGATGATGAGATGTTTAAATTCTCTGCTTTTTTTCAATCAACTGATGGATGTTTAATATCTGCTCTCTTGTGCCTTTACCTCGGACAAATCCAGCTTGTTCAATGGGGGATCTCTGAAGTAAGGAAAGACTGAAGCCTCTCCTTAAGTATATATAGCAGGATCTTACTTGCATGTGAAATGAGACCTAAGGTTCTGTAACTGTCACAATTGGCTGTGGAACAATACTTGTGCAGAGGGTCAAAAATGAATCCAACACAGTCAGCTGGCCAAATGCCAGTGCCGATGTTCTGTACACCAATGTCACCTGTCCCTTTTAGGAGCTCAGCTACTACACCATCTGGGCTAAGTGCCTTACCCAGTTTTAATGATGCAATTGCCCATTTTGTCTCTTTAGGTAGGATGTCTAGTTCTATTTCAAAACCATACCAGAAGATCATGTTTGGTTGTAATGCTTCTCTCTTGTAGAGATCCTCACAGTATTTCTTCCATCTATTTAATATATTCTCAAAATCTTAGATTTTACTACCATTGGCATCTTCTATTGACCAATTTCTGGGTTTAAATTTATTTGATAATAGCATAACTTTGCACTAAATATGTTAGATAATATACACAAAAATACACATATATAACATGTAGACAGATGTATACAGTATATTTAAGGTCTTTCTAGGCCTTTAGATTTTAAATAAAAAGTGGTTTCATTCCTTGTATTAAAAGGTTAAATGGAAATACTTCAGAGAGTATCATAATTTAAAATTGTAAGGAATTTTGTAGATGCAAATTTGGCCATCAATTAGAATATCTTTGCATATTTGTTTTACACTGAATAAAACCTTCCTCTAGTTATACTGTATCCTAGTCTATGTAAAACCAGCAACTGAGATATCTGAAACTGATTTACTCTCACATATGCACAACATTTTAGGACGTCCAACAATGAATGTGACAAACGTAACATTGAAACATATGCAAAGAAAAATACCTGATAAGTCTATCCTGAACCAAACCATTCTGTGCTCATAGCACCAAAGAGTGCAGCTGCTCCAGACCTCACAATATCACCTGGAGTTGGTTCTCCTTTTGGTTTTGGGCTGACTGTCTTCTTACGCTAAAATAACAATGACACACAATTTATTTAGTGTTTCTGTTGTCTTTTTTTTTTTTTTTTATGTTAAACTTTATTTTCACATATGCACAATATTTCAGGATGTCCAATTATCACTGCATTTAAATTCAATTAGAAAGGAAAAAGAACAACAAATGCTAGAAACAAAATTTTCTTCAAAGTAAAGTACAGTGGGACAATACTTGCTCAACATCAGTCAAATGTAGTCTGCAGTTTGGATTAAGCTATCTTATGTAAACTTAAATAAACAATATTTTAAAAATCTGCATACACAAACCTAAGAACATTAATGTTTTATTGAATAAAGCTTACCATTGTAAACTGAGTTCATGGTTTGCTAGTATTTCCTAACAATGGAACCTTCAATGGTCAAAGGGTGTTGATAGTGTCAGAGACAAAGTGACCACGGTCGGTATTCACAGTCGGCGACTTATTTGTCTAATAAGAATGACTTAACAAAGTTGTACTTATTCGTGAAGTCGTCTTAAAACGTTTGTCATATTCATAGTTGCTGGTCAAGTTCTACTTTGTTAAGTTAGACTTGATAAAGCATTACTTGGATGTAGATGCTCCGCACTATTAAGTCGAACTTTATAGGATGAGAAATAGTAAAGCCATCATCGCAACAGCTGAATATGTGAGTCATTCTTCAGATACGGCCAACTAGATCTAAGCTACGCTCCTCATTCCAAGTTTATTTATTTATTTGTCCTTTTACCTGTTCCTGTTATAACCTCCTCTGCGGCTGAAATTGTAGTAACTTTCTCTTAAATGGATATGAAAAGCAGACGCAAGCATTTTACTTCCATTGAAAACGAGGTTTTTAAGGATATTTTATTGAAACATTCTCAAATCATAGAGAATAAAAAGATGGACGTAGTATCTTCTAAGCAAAAGGAAGATGCTTGGTTAAGTACTGCTGAAGAATTCAATTCCTCAATACACTCTGTAGAAAAAAATAAGTAATGCCCATATAATGGTAAAATTGCAGGCAAAAAAAGAAGCTGCAGTACTGGAGGATCAGCCTCGTTGGTTTCTTTTCGCCAGAACTGATTCTACCTTTGGGAGTACGACCTCCAAAACGGTGTTTTTATGAAAGTGAAACCTCCTTTTGAATCCACTTCAATGTAGAATTCAAAAGGGTCCAAAACATTTTGCAAGTATCACTTTGGAGCACTGATTTCTCCTACAACTTCCTCAAAATCGTCATCCATTTTATAGGTTAACATATGAAATAAGTCAAAGGTCCCCTTGACTTGACGAAGTTCAACTTATTTCATCACATAAGTAGCACTTAAATGACTATGAATTACAACAAGTTCAGCTTCATAGAGTTGGACTTTATGAAGTATAATGCTATTAAGTAGGAGTTATTTGTGCCGGAATCTGAAATAAAGTCGAGATTTAACTGCAACTATGAACACCGGCCTAAGTGTTAAGTCTAGTTCCAATCATGCAAAAGCAGGGAAGAGGTCTTTAGATCTTGCATAACACAGGAGTAGATGATTATGACTACGAGAATGCTGGACTTTCACACACCTATGCACAACTATAGGCATGTTGTGCTGGTGGAAACCTGTGAAACAGTTTTACTCAAATGACTTTCATATGCTGTCACTGGCATTCCCGATTGAATAGGTTTTTATCTACTTCACAGATGCTGTGCAATTAGTAAAGGCCGATCTTCAAAATGACAATTATGTGAATTTATATATATTTGTGCTGCTAGAGCACTTGTCTCCTCCATTCAATCATATATGGGGATACACATGATATACAGCTAAAACTGCTTTCATGCAATATTATTTTTTCTTTATTTTCTTTAAAATGGAGGCGTTCCAGAGAAGAATTAAAATCAGAAAGGGAAAACATACTTTGATAACGCTAAAAATATGTTGAATAGGAAGTACAGTATTAAAAAAATTCAGATTTTGGACAGTTCTTTATCTTGGACACATTTGTACCTTCATGACTAATAATAGCATACTTTGAGAGTCAGAGCACATCACTGTGGTGTTCCCTGAACAGCAGCAAACTACAAGGCTCCGAGTTCAGTCCCATTCCATTTTTCTTGCGTGTCAATGATATTTTTGGCAGTTTCCGAGGTATTGTAGGCATTAAATGTATGCTGACAATCTACAGGTTTATGTCATATCAAACAAGGTCTTCTTGGCTTTGTCTCATGGTCTTCATCATGTGCTCTTAAAGTAAAACCCTTTAAATAGCAAACAATACTTTTTTAACATACCAAGCTTCTATTTAATGTTAACTGAAGAGATCAACTTTTGTTACCATCAAGGGTTATAGATTTCATTTTTGATTGATCCGTATTGAACTGAGATTACATATAATTTATTCTTATTAAAAAATTTAATTTTTTTTTTTACAAAAATAAATTATTTGTTATCATATCTAACAGAGTTAGTGCATCACACTGTGATGATTGTCACATGATTACCCTATGTCCCATGTCTTAAAAGTATTTGACTGCATCGTCCACACTTGTTTCTATGAAAAATACGAACGTCAAATTAATCGTATGCAGTCTGGTTTTATAAACAGGCTGGGAATTCACGGCACTCTGTTCTCTTTGAATGTTTTGCTATTTGCTTTACGTCATATCCATACAGATAGATCTTATGGCGATGATGGGATAGGAAAGGCCTAGGAATTGGAAGGAAGCGGCCATGGCCTTAATTAAGGTACAGCCCCGGCATTTGCCTGGTGTGAAAATGGGAAACCACGGGAAACCATCTTCAGGGCTGCCGACAGTGGGGCTCGAACCCACTATCTCCCGATTACTGGATACCGGCCACACTTAAACGACTGCAGCTATCAAGCTCGGTGAATGTTTTGATTCAGACATGCCTGGATATGAATGTCGATGTGTACGCACACTTCATCGACTATCAAGAAACTTTCAATTGCGTATCTCATGGAAAACAAATTGCCGAGATTCTGAAAACTACTGGTGCTGATGCTGGTGATCTACGTATCATCACTTGGCTCCACTTGAACCAAACAGCAGAGGTCAAAATAGAGGAAAATACAACTGAGGACATTACCATACATAAAGGTGCACAACAGGGCTGTGTCCTGTCTCCTCTTCTTTGCAATATCTACTCAGAGGTTGTGTTCAGAGAAGCTGTCAAGGATATTAACCTAGGCATCACAATAAATGGCAATGTCGTTAATAAAATCTGCATTGCTGATATGGTTGTGTTAGCAAGTAGCCTTACTGATCTTCAAATTATTATTAACAACAATGCAAGGATCAGTGCAGCATTTGTTCTGTTCGTGAATACTGGCAAGACCTAGCTGATTATATTTTCAAAAACACATAAGGAAGCCTCCCTACACTATTTTCGAAAACATCTAAGGAGGCCTCCCTGCACATCAACAAAACAATTGTTCAGCAAATGTCATCCTTCAAATATCTTGGGACTATAGTGAATGAGCATTGCGATCCAAAGAATAAAATCTTATTCAGGAATGGGCAAGTCAAAAATTTGTTAAACAGCATGAGGGGCCCATTCACCATTAAAGATCTCAACCTTTAACTCGGATCTTGCGATGCTACGTTTTCCCTGCCCTTCCATATGCATGCCTGCCAACTTTCAAAAATAGAAATCCGGAAAATCCTCAAGCGGAAATGTTTTAACAACATGCGCATGCATCGTAAAGTCTTGAGACATAATGAAAAAGGCCGGCAAGGAGGGAGATTATAAACAATATTAATACAAGTCACATATATGTTATGATCACCCCTGAAATTAAATACACAAAGTTACATCTTGATGAGTGCTCATCCGTTTCCACTTAACACTGGGAACACTTTCCGTGATCGTATAAAACAAGGAAATTAAGCAAATATTCCTCCCTAAAAGACTGATAATATCGTTTCTTAGTTGAACTCATTATGGAAACCACTAAAAATACTAAATCGCTTACAAATTCGTCACACAATTCCACGAGTTTCAGAACTACCGCCAACGTTACTCACCCCCACACACAAACCAAGCCTTTCACAGCTGATACAAAGCACAACACAGTTACTAAAGTTGTTATATTTATATAAATTCACAGCCTGCTACTTTTCACGGATTTCTTTTCTTCAAAATCACAGCCTGCTACTTGTTTGGGAACATCTCAGTGAATGAAGTAGCAGTTGAGGTCGAACAGGTGACAAAAGCACCGTGATAATTGATAGTGACAATCGATACAATTTACCGGTCGAATTACAAACACTGCATCTCGTATTACCAGCTACTATCGAAAGACAAACAAATCCAATTTGACCGCAGAAAGCGAAACCAAGTGCAGATATTCAATATCCGTACAATAATGTTGTTCATCCGTACAACCGTAAAACATACTCAAAATCCGTACATTTTACAGAAAAACCGGAATACTTGGCAGGTATGCATATGGTTTTGAAGGTAGGATGCTCAGCCCTTTGCTGGAGAGGTAGATTGAAGCTTTCAAAATGTACAAAAGAATGCTTTGAGAATATCCTGAGTAGAAGGGAAGACTAATGAGGAAATCCTCAACTTGTTTAAAAAGAAAAGAAGAGCTTCTAACAATCATCAAGGAGAGGACGCTCAGGTACAACAGGCACATCATGAGAAGTGAACGATATGAACTTCTCCAACTCATTATTGAGGGAAGAAATTGAAGGACAACGATCTGTGGGAAGATGGAGAAATTACTGGCTGCTGGTATGGACGAACTTCTATAGAAATTTTTTTAGCGACTATTTGGCGAGAAATCACGATCAACTGGATCGCCAACCTTCGTAGGGAGAAGGTGTCCTAAGGAGAACAACAGATCTCACTCCTGTGATCATCCGCCACAAATACCATTTACGTCTACTGTACAATGAAACGATTTGGCATTAGTCTGGATGAAAACTTATCTTGGACTGTAAATGTTTTGAGCATCATGAAACAAGTGTTTCCTTTTCTTCACTCTGCATATAGCCATCAATACAAAAATTCAGAGAATCTAAAAGAGAACAACTGCTATGTTTTGATTATTATAACATTGTATATGGGGACACTAGAACCCTTAAAAGATTGCTTACACCATGAGTAGAATGCATATGCATGACAAATCTACAACATGGGGTATTCTGACCACGGACTGATATCATTTAATCATCCCCCATGGCCGCGTCTGAACATCTGGACACTTACCGCACCTACAGTATAACTTCCTTCATAACATACTGAATTCTTCAAATCAAATAAAACAACCAACAAACACCATGGTGTTACAGCCTTGATGGCCCTTGCTTTACCAAGTAACCGTTGCTCAGCCAGTCAGCCTGCAGATTACAGTGTGACACATGGTCAAATCCTCTCAGTCATTATTCCTGGTTTTCTAGCCTGGGGTCACCATTTCACTGTCAAGATTGAGACAGTATTAATACACTGTCTCCTTGTTTGACATTTTCGAGTTGGAGTTTATCTCCGTTGAAAATATTTCGTCTTTTCTCCATGCGAGAGATATATGGACATAATCCTTATTATAACTTAAAATTATGAGCTGCTCCCTTCTACGGTGACAGTGGATAAGTTACTATTTATTTGAAACCTTATTATGCTCTGCAGCTTGAAATTATGTCGTGGCTGTAAGTCACTATTTGTTAATACTCTCTGCCAGGAGTTGTTAAAGTTCTGGGCGGACCGTAACTTATTGCGCAGCTCTCCTGCGCAAGGAATGAAGTCAACTTCCGCTTACCGTTGTGAGTGCAAGAGAGAGGTGGTCTGCCGTAAACATGGAAGCAGAACAGACGTGCGTACATAGCTCTGCTATGTTGTGCTACTTCAAGATCGTACCAGGCTAATCCTGTGGATATTTGGGGGCACATTGCCCAATTAATGGATTTCTTGTACTCTGGACAACTCTTTAGAGCATCGCAGATGTTGTATTGCTACTAAATTAAATTAGTTTGAACTTCGGCCTAATGTAAGTAACAGCGTTCTTCTTCAACGCCACCCGGAAGACTGTAAGTTTGAAACCTTTCTTTTAACGACATTTTGCTACTATTTCATCGAAGAGTTGGTGCTATTCAGTTGGTGACACATACTATGCCTCTCCTAGAAATACGACGTCGAACATTTACCAGAACTTGAATTTAATAATAATAATAATAACTTTTTCGGCGGCATGTTGTGATTAGATACCGGTTCCCGTGTTTGGTATAGTATTTCAAACTTAGAATTGTTCAAAATTGGAAACTCTTAAAAATGTGGTACAAAGATTGTAATATTTGTTCTGGAAACTCTTGGCATTTTCCTTTTAAAAAAGGAAAGAGGTGATGTCTTGAGCTCGAGTTAGAGGAGACGTTGTTGCATTGTGAAAGATACTAAGGGAGGCAGTTTTCGTAAGGTTTTCCGGTGGGAATTTTTCTTTTTGCCTGTCATTTCCCCTTTTCTTTCGGCTTTTCATTTTCCTCTGAAATTCGTTTTTTTTTACTTTTCGTGCGGTCTGTTGATTGCATTGTTGTGATCCTAATTATTATTGGTCCTCTCCCTCGGGTCTGAACTTGTATTGTTGTTGTTGCCATGGGGATGGATATTATGATGATTGTGATGAAAATGTAATGGACGTTTGTGCGCTATTGCTTTAATTGATGATTTAAAAGAAAATAGAATTTTTCATGCTCCGGTGATGTCTGAAAAATTATACGCTAAGCCTGTTTGTCTTCATTTGGGGGCCGATTTGCTATATGTGTTTTGACCCATTGGTTGGTATCACTGTTCGCCCTCGTGTTGTGATTTTCTTGATTTTTCCTTTTTCCCTAGTTTATTTCGGGATTTTCTTGGTTTTCTTCCTTTTGCTCGAGGTTTTGAAACCTTATATAAACTCCTCGCCTAGTATCTCGTTTGGTTGGTGTATTTTACAAGTAAAGAAAGATTAACTTAATTAATTAATTTTATGCAAGTAACTAAATTAATGACGTTGAAGGTATTAAACTCAACCTAAGGTAATTAAGCCGAAGCATAATTTATTTGTATTTTATAACTAAGAAGATAGGCTGGTTATGAAATTCATATTGGGTCCCAATAAACTAGGCCGGTTCGAACCGTAGGTTAGTTATGTTTTGATATTATTTCTCTGTTTAATTTGTTTTTCCTTATTCCTGTTGATGTTCTGAGTCCAGAGTTATTTTAATTTTACTTCTTTCTCTTATTAAATATATTTATTTATTTCAAAAGTACCTGGACGTGTGATTATTGTAGTAATTTGAAACCATACGGTGATGATTATTTTCATTCTTTCCATGGCCTCTGGTTTCTTCACTTATTCGTGGTAAGTACCTTTGTGATGGTTTACTTTTGGGTGATTTTGCTTCCACCTTGTTTTGTTCTTTTTTAACCTATATTTCTTGTCTTGTTGCTACCTGTGCGAACACTGTGGGGATGGGTGTTTGTGCGGGTCAAGATAGCTCCTCACTTGTAATCACGAAGGCTGAATGGACCTCAGAACCAACCCTCAGATCCACATAAAAATTCCTGTCCTGCCCGAATACTGAACCCAGAGCCGCCAGATGAGAGGCAGGCATGCTACCCCTAAATCGCAGGAGAAGTTGTTCACAATCACTTATCAAAATATCTTTCAAAAATCTCTCCTTGTACCAAAATATAAATACCGACATACCCAAACCACCCTCCTTGTCTTCATTACCTACAGCACTACTACTTCTTCTTCTTCTTCTTTTTCTACCGCTTTTCCCACACCTGTGGGGTCGCGGGTGCGAACTGTGTCGCACATGTGTATTTGGCCCTGTTTTACGGCCGGATGCCCTTCCAGACGCCAACCCTATATGAAGGGATGTAATCACTATTGCGTGTTTCTGTGGTGGTTATTAGTGTAGTGTGTTGAGTGAATATGAAGAGGAAAGTGTTGGGACAAACACAAACACCCAGTCCCCGGGCTAGAAGAATTAATCAGAGACGATTAAAATCCCCGACCCGGCCGGGAATCGAACCCGGGACCCTCTGAACCGAGGGCCAGTACGCTGACCGTTCAGCCAACGAGTCGGACCATTACCTACAGCACTACTATGTTCAACATTTTCAATATCTTTGCATCTTGTAAATAGAACAAAATTCTTTAAAATATCAAAATTATTCAGGGTGGAAACATTCAAAACAGCCATGTGTGGGTTCTTGATGCAACTAATGTTGGTCTGTGTAGTTTACTAATATTCCAAACAAAATGCCTTTTTGCAACAACAACAACAACAACAACAATAATAATAATAATAATAATAATAATAATAATAATAATAATAATAATAATAATAATAATAATAATAATAATAATAGTCTTACATCTGACTAACTACTTTTATGGCTTTCAGAGATGCCAAGGTGCTGGAATGTTGTCCCCACACGAGTTCTTTTACATGCCAGTAAATTTACCAACATGACACCGACAAATATGGGTACCTTCAAATATGAATGGTCTGAGCCGGAGTCGAATCCACCAAGTTCGGCTCAGAATGCCAACATGATAGATAGATAATCTCTTTATTCATGGCAAAATTAGGGCTCAAGGCTCTCTCTTACACTTAACTGCTTAGCTATAACATCTGAAATACTCAGTCTGGCAAAATGTAACTCATCTGCTCTGTCTAAATTCATTTACAACCATTCATATTAGGTAACTATTTTAATTTGCTTTAGTACTGAAAATCTAATTAATTATAAATAATTCACATGTTAATTCTCACAATGATACTGAATGTATTCTTTATAACATTTAAACATGTTTGCTAGCTACAGTATAATATTTCTGATTTGCTGTTTCAATATTATTTTTACAATTCTCTAATTATTCTTCTAAGATGTTATCCTACACTAGTGTCCAAAAGCTAAGCTTAATCACTAAACGAGTTCATACTACCTGATACGAATGTCAGACGGATTGCTGAACAAACGGAAGCAGACTCACACACCAAGTCACACAACTTGTCCAAAAAAACAGTGTCTGAAAGGTTGTGATAGCTAAGGTACACCTCTGACTACAACTAACAAAACTTGGCAATGTCCTCCACAACAAAGTATGCTGTTAATAGGGTGTATGGTTACTCCAAAAGGGCAATGCAAAGGTCTTGGAGGGTCCTTGGTAGAGGCTGAGGGATGCAATTTGCCTCCCCAATGCATCCCAGGCATGTTCTATAGGATTCAGATCTGCACACCTCGCTGGCCAGTTCATGCGATTAATGTCTTCCCCAGCCAGAAATTCAGCCACCAGAGCAGCGTGGTGCGGTCGGGCATTATCGTCCATGAAGAGGAAGTCTGGACCAACCGCACCTCTGAAGAGTCGAACATGTGGTCTCAGTACCTCATCCATGTATCTCCGAGCGTTAACAATGTTCCTCGGACAATCCATGAAGATGTACAGGTCTGTACGGCCATTCAACATGATGGCGCTCCACACCATGACGCCACCACCACCATACTGGTCCCGTTCCATGATGTTCCTGTGGTTGTATCAGCTACCCTGTTCACTCCCAGATTAATGTGCAACGGGAATTGTTCAATAAACTGAAGTGGGATTCATCTGTGAAGAGCACATGCCTCCATTCATTCGTGGTCCAGTTTCGATGTTGACGGATCCACAGTAAACGGACCCGTCTCTGTGCTGGAGTGAGCGGGACGCACATCGCTGGACATCGGGCAAACAGCTGTGCTGTTCTGAGCCTCCGGTACACAGTTTACTGGGAAAAGGCAACCCCTGAGCCGGCTGCAAGCTCCGCCGACAATTGTCTTGCAGGTACACTCCGATTTCGTCGGGCGGTTAAGGCCAGATATCGGTCCTGCTGTGGGGTGGTTACCCTTGGTCGACCTGGTACTGGCCTACGACTAACATCTCCTGTGTCTCAAAATCGTCTCCAAAGCCTGGAAATAACACTTTGTGGCACATTCAAGGATACGGAGACTTCGGTCTGTGTCTGGCCTACTTCCAGGCGGCCGAGTATTCTACCCTGCAAAACGGGGTCCAAATGGCGTCCTTGTGCCATAATGTTGTCACGTTCACCACAAGGCTACACTCCGCACACTATAACAGGCCAAACAAGACTGAGGAAATATGGGGCGCAGGCACTTGCTGTGTTTACCTTGCGGTTACACCGCTAGTCAAAGCAGGGAACACTCCTTTCCTACACAGAGCGAACATGTAAGGTTGGTAGGTGCATATATCGTGCGATTTGTGGTCTATTTCCTGTTGCCCTGCTTACTCGTAACTTATGCTTAACTTTTGGACACTAGTGTGGATACATTTTTTCAACTGCGAGCTACTTTATGCAACTTGGTTAAATGTAAGATGCCTTAATGCCTTATCTTGTCAGGATAAATAATTTATTCAACCAATCAGTAACTTTCTCACTTGGTCCAGTATTGCAGATGGCTAAATTATGTAGACGATGACAGATATATAGAATACCACACATGTTAAAATCATGCAGTGTGCATTAGTGTAAAGAAAACAACACTTCTGCTAACAGAGTAGGATACAACCAAAATGTTGGTCAATACTCCAGTTAGTCTGTAAATTTACAGTTATTAACCCAGACACGTTTTAGGAGGAACTAGCAGTCATCTTCATGTGCACCATGTGTATATACCGGTATTAATTAAAGATATAAATCCAGTGCAGAGTTTCTTCTTATTCACTGTGTTTAAGGATTTAACATGATACATTCAAATAACTTTACGAGCACATAAGAAAGTCCATTATTTATGTACTTGGTTCTATTTTCCATTTTTCCTTCGGTAATATAAAGAAACTTGTGTTGCATTAACTTCCCTACACTCCATAAGAGTAATTCTCTAGTTTTATAAAACACTTTCTCCTAACCTTAATTCTGTGAATATAATGTTATATTGTTTCAGAAATATCACACACTATACATTGCATTAGGAGTTAAAACTTCTCAAATATCAACTGTTATCAAATGTTGAAAAACATGAACAAAATTAGCTCTCAGAGGAGACAGGTATTCAACTGTACAAAATTACTGTACACTTGAATTTAGAAGGGTTCAACTTCACAGCAAAGACAAATGTTAATTGAAAGCAAGTGAAGTTTTTAAAAATTAGTAAGTTCACTTCAAATATTAGCTGCATGATGAACACCAAGTATTTAAGCAGACATGCCAGATAACATAACACTCCAATGCTAAAATAATATTGCTTACATGTCCTATTTCAGATTCCAAATAGCTGAAAGATAAAAATAATGAATCAGGATACAGCAATATATATAAGACATACTGTAGACACTCTAACTGGATAATAAGAACAAAAATTAAAACCAGGATAATGGAAATTCTGACTTCCTGTGATAATTTTATAATGTTGTACCAGAATTCCAATTTTAGGAAAAAGGCAATTTATCTCTCTTAAAATAAACTTTCAGCTTCCTTGAGTAAGCTATACACAGCACATGCCGACGTACTGGATAACTTATGTGATGGGAAGCAAGATAAACGAAGAAAAAGAAAGGTAGGGGAAATTTTGGAAAGAAATGGGGAACAGAAGGGGGAAAAAAAGAGGAGGGGTTAAAGGAAATGGAAATGGGGGAATAAAACTAATAGAAGAGGTAATAAAGTATGTAAGAATCAATTTGTGGTGCATAGTGTTGGACGTATTGTATAATTTATGCGAAAGGAAGCTTCCAATACGTCCAACACTTGGCAACGCTAAGTGAGTCACATATAACGTATTTTCTTTATAGAAATTTTTCTATTTTTCTTTTTCCATTACTATTTCACTAATTTGGCTTTTATTACTATTTACAACTTTATTCATTTCATTTATTTCCACATTAAACTGTGAATCTTCTCCACCACTTTTTTTAACTTTTTAAACTTTCAAGCACTAAGTTAGTTTCATATGACATGTCATATAAGTCATATGTTTCAGTAACTTCATTAACCTAACTTACATAACTTTTGGAAGCACAGTACTTATGTACTCTTCAAGAACTTGCTCTGTACTTCAAGTACATATGTGATCAACGACTTTTACATAAGTTTTGGATCTATCAACATGCCGTGCTAATTTCTAAAATTATACAGTGCCTCATAAACTTCAATTGAACTCTTCAAGAACTTACTCTGTACTTTCGAATATGTATGTGACGTATTTGATCTACAACTTCTTCATTATCTATTAAAAAATGAAATGGTGTATGGCTTTTAGTGCCAGGATGTGTCCGAGGACTTCGGCTCGCCAGGTCCTGGTCTTTTGATTTGATGCCCATAGGCGACCTGTGCGTCGTGATGAGGATGAAATAATGATGAAGACAACACGTACACCTAGCCCCTGTGCCAGTGGAATTAACCAATGATGGTTAAAATTCTCGACACTGCCGTGAATCGAACCCGGGACCCCTGTGACCAAAGGTCAGCCCACTAATCATTTAGCCATGGAGCCGGACTTTGGATCTATTGATAAGCAGTGCTAATCTCTAAAATTATACAGTGCCTCATAAACTGCAACTGAACTCTTCAATTACTTACTCGTACTACATTTAAGTGCGTATTTGATTCTTCTTCACACACAGTGCTCTCTAACATATATGTCTTAATAATGTATTTGATCTACAAATTCTTCATAGACATGCATTGCTGATACTTAAAATTATACAGTGCCTCATAAACTACAACTAAAAATACGTATTTGACTTTAGACTTCTACATAACTTTGAAATCTCAACACACAGTGCTCCCTTATGTGTTATAGTGCTCCATAAACTGTATCTGACACCATTATCTAAACTTCATTTTTACCTGTGCATCTTATTTGTGTTTCTTGGCTATATATCAACGCACAGTGCTCCTTAAAGATTTTAGTGCTTCACTAGCAGAAACCAAACAGAACTATTTAAACTTTGCATTTTATTTTTCTATGCATTGTTTTACACTTATTTGTAATTGGCTGACGATGACCATGAATACTGATCGAAACCGTACCAATTTTAATTAAATAGGAATGTAAACTTACATTTCTTATTTTAATAGTATTGAAAGAGGGAACCATTATATACCTTCTTTTAACTTAAAAAAATAGGTCAAAACTAGTTCCAATAAATGTTTCTTCCGTAATGTAACCCACATTACCTGATTTGGTATTGAAACGGTGGAAATGTTTTACTCTTAATTTTTAATTTTATTGTTATCAAACAGAACTTCCCAATCTACAAACATTTTCAGTTGTATCACCAATTTTGTAAACATTGTGTACTGCCTCTGGGAATCTGAATTCTAAATATCTGAAATACAGCAAAAGATCTTTAAAAAACCTGAGAGTACATATTTTAGGAATTACCTGGGGTTTATCAACATGATGTTGTACAGTACGTGTGCCAGGAAGTCCTGTAACTGGCAGTGATGTAAACCAAGGAACTCCTTCACACAGAGGCAACACACTTGGAGCTTCCATCTTGGTCGTACTAGTAGTAGGTGCTCGCATGCCTGACATGGCTGACAGCTTTTCAGGCCATGCCATTAATACTCCCACAAGACTCTGAAGAGAATTTAAAATATGTTCTTGATGAAAGACAATACTCCAATACCACTGAATAGCATATACATTTATATAATATGAAACAATTTCAAAGATGTTCATAACACCAGAGAAGGTTTAATTCTGCACTTATTAAGAATAAATCCATGTATTATAAGAGTAATGTAAAGTTAGAGTAGCTTAAAGAGGAAGAGGGAGCAAATTCTCAAGGTGAGAGTGTGATACAAACATACAGCATCAACCAGAGCTGCCATCAAGGCCATGAGCCATACATGTACAAAAGAATGTTTTTATGAGTTATTTATAGATGAGAAAAACAATTCCATTTACAGTATCATATGAATATTTCAACTTTCATAAAGAGAGCATTGATTAAGTGATTTCAGACCGCCCATAGGCATTAACTTGAAAGACCTGCACAATGCCTCCCTGGACACCATATGTCATTTATTTATATTAATTAATTTATTCAATCAATCAATCATTTCACACTGTATCATCCAGACAGAAGAGTCTAGAATGATTCCAAATAACTGAAAAATAATTATATTGACCAGTATTGCTCAAATTTTTAAGCACTAATAGATAAGAAAGCAACCTTATTTCAGCAAGTGGGAAGTATCTTCCAGCCTGTACGATGGTTTTTCAGTGAGATTTGCATAAATATTAGGGATACAGAATATTAGAACCCCTAAAATGTATGCAACTCATCTACATAATAGTAGAGAGGGGTTGATGGCACTTGCTATTCGCCACATAAGTTTGCATTCCAACGTATTAGAGTTTTAAAATCCAGGCTCTTTTAATCAACATGATCATGGATCTGTCAGTAAATACAGTAGAAGTCCGCTAAAGCGAGTATGGCATATAACGAGAACTCTGTTATAGCAATGACTTTTTTCTGTCCCTTCAAAATTCCTATATTAAACTGTGTATCGTCCTTCAGTTACAGCGAGAACCCTATCACTGGCGCATCCATTATTACGAGCAATTAAGCACGCGCGTTTTTTTTTTGTTACCAATATTTATGCACCCCAGCGATGATATTGCATGCGATCGATTACCTTCGGCATCGTTTCCTTGCTATGTGCACTAGCGATTTCTCTCGTCGACATTCGAAGGCAATGTTGGAGTTGATTAGTAATATCCGTCAACAGCTGTTCCGTAAAGAAAATTCAAAATGAAAGAGAACATATTTTCGTAATAAATGTGTAAATAACGTGTCCGATAACGGTTGTTAACTCGTTAAAAATTAAGGCTGACTAAACGACTGCTTAATTTTGAGGCTAAATACTGCAATTAGGTAAGAATGGGATACACCTCGAGATATGGTGGAGTGTTTAATTGATTTCAGAGGTTAGTTTATATTTTGTCACGTCTGGTTAAATTACGGATAGGCTATTATGAAAATTTATAGCGAGAAAGGTATAATTTCTCTACTGGCGCTTGAAGTGTGTTTTCATCATACGTACAGTATGGTTAGGTTAGGATATGTGACGCTGTTTGAATAAGAAAACTGAAACGTTTGCAACAAAATGCGATCGATCATCTTCGGTACGGTATAGTTTTCTCACTTTATGCATTTGTGAGCTCTCTCGTTGACATTCAAAGGCGATGTTGGAGTTAATTAGTAATACCCATCAACTGCTGTTCTCTAAAGAAAATTCGAAATGAAAAAGGATACCACGTTTCCGTAATAAATGCGTAAATAACGTAGCCGATAGCAGTTGTTAACTTGTTAAAAATAAAGACTGAAGTAAACGATATCTTAATTTTAATGTTATATGCAGAAATTATGTAAGAATGTGTTACACCTCAAGATATGGCAGAGTACATCACTGATTTCAGAGGATATTACATATCTTCTTGCATCTAGTTACGGCTATTTACATGTAAATTTTTCGCGAGGAGGTTATTTCTCTAAATGCGTTTCAAATATGCTTTCAGGATAGGCTACATATACGGTTAGGTTAGGTGATGCTGTCTGAAGAAGAAAGCTGAGGTGTTTGCCACAGAAATCTCTGGAGTGATACCGTATTTCTCCGAATCCAAGACTTTTTTTTTCTCAGAATCTCATGCGAAAACTCAAGGGTCATTGCATTCGCGGCCTAACAGTAAGTTAATGGATACCACAGGCAACTACCGCGGTAACCACGCTGCTTCTTTTCACACGCGCACAGAACTGTACATAACATTTGATCAATATACAAACCCCAATTACAATATTAATGAAATAACTGAGAAAACTAATATTTTATTTAATAAGATTATTCCCATCTTAAAGAATGATTACCTCAGATTAGTCAACAAACGTCATACGCAAGCTATAGCGCAGACAGCGGACATACATGGCTCCGCCCATACACACGCCAAAGCTTCCCCCAATCACCCCTCCACCCCCTTCACAACAGGCAACACCAACACCAGAAGTACGAGATACAATACGCGACAGACAGCCAAGCAGCATACATCTCAACCACTCCACAACAGTAAGTAGATTATTACAGAACTCATACTTATATTCAAAATTTCGTTTATTTTGACTTACAGACATTTATCAACACCAACATCATAAGAAAGTAAAGAGCCACCAACAATTACGACCTTGTCATTCAAATTGAACAATTTCCAGAACATCAGCCAAGTCAAACAAGCCAGGTTCAAGTCACGAAAATAAAATTAGAAAGATAAAGTGGTTTGAGTTTTACACAAAGTGTATCGGCTACGGCTTATGCAAATTCAGACTTATAACTCGCATGTTCATCAGTCTTTTTTAAAACAACATACGAATGTGCTGTCACTTGTTAATTTAGACTACAGACAGACATTTGCATCTAAGCATACCTTGCAATGTTTTAAATATTTTAATGTGTTTATATGTTTGTATAATGGGCAAATTTCACATTTTTTCAATGTAATACGTAATGCAAAACAACGCAAGATTTATTATTATCAACCGTTTTAGACTTTCAAAAGAGCATTTAAGCACGTTCAACCATGTTTGCTAATATTTTAATGTAGATATGTAATATATTTTATTGAGCCGTCAGCATATAATTACACTTGACTGGCGTATTTTACTGCTAATTTACTGCTGTAATATTCACAAATATCAACAAAGCTCACCTCATACATGACTAAACATTTATAAGAATGGAGCTTGCTTTAACTGAATAGGCATAAGCCTATGGTAAATTATTCTTACATTATGCATTAGAAAGAAAAAACGAATCCATTTTATTATAATTACATGTGAATATTGGGTCATTATATTATGTAATAAGAGTATTTAACTTGTTATAATTTTAGCTATGTTGTAACATTGGAACTCTTAGCAAAAGTGTAATCAACATAATGTTGTTAAATTTCAGAATATGTCATAAAGCTTTTAGGAATGAGGCATAATACAAAATGCAAACATAGGATTCTAATGCAGCTGAGGATGACCTTGTAGGAGGTCGAAACGGGCCCTATTATACATGTGATATTCCATCATACATGTGATAATAAATAAGTATTGATTAGGTGGAACCCTTCTTTCTTTCTTTTCTTTCTTTCTTTCTTTTCTTTTTATGATATTTCTTTTTATGAACTCGTTGACAATAAACGATCGCCTCTTTACTACTAGCTGCGACAACCGGTTGTACAGTGCTTGTGTATTTCTCAAATATGCAGAATGGCATCAAAACATGCGACCCTTCGAATTCTTAGAAAAGCCATGGCTACTCAGTGGCAGAGTCATAATGCGTCTATTGTACTTGAGGCTTAGTAAAATAAAGGTTTATAGACAGCAGGAATATTTTCGTGATGGATAGTCGTATTGTAAAGATATTTGGAAAAGGTATTGCCGGCAAATTTACAACGGGTTCTAGTCGATATTATGATGCCAATTTTAAGTTAATGTTTACTAAACACTCGGGAATGTAGAATAATTGGGCAGCCGCAAGAAAATACGGCATAGGCCTAACTAAAGCCTATGTTTGGCATTAGCGTGAAGACAAAGAGCTAAAAAAATTGCGTACTGTACAAAAAATGCATTCAGTGGTCCGCAACAAGAACGCTTTAAAGAAGTCGAAGATTGAGGTATGTGCACGAAAATTGCAACGGCGAAATGGCCATATCGTGGCGCAATAAACTCATTCGTTGACTTTCAACGTTCGCAATTAGGCCTATACATCGCTAACCGCTGAATTTGGCCGAACCTGACAAGGGAGACATGCGTGTAGTGGTAGCCAGTTATATCTGACGCTGCGTAAAAGTAACAGTTTTATAGACAGCAAGAATAATTTCCTGATGGATCGCTGTATTGTAGAGACGCATGGAATAGATATTGCTGGAAAATTTTCAACGAGTTCTCTTCGGTATTATGATGCCAATGTTAGGTGAATGGTCCTTAAACCCACGGAAATAAAGAATAATTGTGCAGCCGCAAAGAAAAAAGAAACACGGTGTGACAAAAATCAATGTTCGGAGTCTAAAAATGTGTAGGCCTACTGTACAACAAGGCATTCATATGGTATTACAAACTTCTTTTTGTGCCTGATTTAAATTTTTTGAAGGAAAAAGTGGGATTCATCTTTTTTTTTTCAGAATGAAATTAAACATACACTAATGGTTCATGTTTGTGGGTTACTGTAGTCACATCCTAGTTCGTGAACCATGGGCAACGGCTGAGTGGCCTAGTAAGTGGTCCTGAGAGTCGGGATACCAGTTGCTATGGAATGGGAGTGGGCATCTCGGACATATTCTGAGTCCTGGCCCTCCTTGTGCTCAGGCAGCTAGAACTATACAATCCATCGGTGGTCCATAACCCGTTAGAGGAGAGATCCTCACTTGGACTATCTGCAAGTAGGGCAGCATCCTGCTTCATGAATCGACCGAGCTCAGAACATTTTAAGCAAGCCTCGGATCTATGGGAGTAACGGAGTCCCACTCCCATTTGACAGGCGAGGGACTCCTTGGAAACAACTTGGCGAACGAAATGGAATTCGATGGGGAGCTATCAATATTAATAGGGCTTATGGAAGAAAGAAAGTAGAACTGGCTGAGTCAGCAAAGAGGATGCATCTGGATGTGCTAGGAGTAAGTGATATTCGAGTAAGGGGAGATAACGAGGAAGAGAGAGGAGATTATAAAGTGTACTTGACGGGTGTTAGAAAGGGAAGGGCAGAGTCTGGGGTAGGGCTCTTTATCAGGAATACCATTGCACGCAACATAGTTTCTGTTAGGCACGTAAATGAGCGAATGATGTGGGTAGATTTGTCAGTTGGAGGAATTAGGACTAGAATTGTGTCCGTGTATTCACCATGTGAGGGTGCAGATGAGGATGAAGTTGACAAGTTTTATGAAGCATTGAGTGACATCGTAGTCAGGGTAAACAGCAAGGATAGAATAGTGCTAATGGGCGATTTCAATGCGAGAGTTGGGAATAGAACTGAAGGATACGAAAGGGTGATTGGTAAATGTGGGGAAGATATGGAAGCTAATGGGAATGGGAAGCGTTTGCTGGACTTCTGTGCTAGTATAGGTTTAGCTGTTACAAATACATTCTTCAAGCATAAGGCTATTCACCGCTACACATGGGAGGCTAGGGGTACCAGATCCATAATAGACTATATCTTAACAGACTTCGAATTCAGGAAATCTGTTAGGAATGTACGAGTTTTCCGGGGATATTTTGATGATACAGACCACTATCTGATCTGTAGTGAACTAAGTATCTCTAGGCCTAAGGTAGAGAAAGTGAAATCTGTCTGCAAACAAATAAGGGTAGAAAATCTCCAGGACGAGGAAATTAGACGGAAGTACATGGATATGATTAGTGAGAAGTTTCGAACAGTAGACATTAAGCAGGTTCAGGATATAGAAAGTGAATGGGTGGCATACAGGGATGCTGTAGTAGAAACAGCCAGGGAATGCCTTGGAACAACTGTGTGTAAAGATGGGAAAAGGCGAACATCTTGGTGGAATGATGAAGTGAGAGCAGCTTGTAAACGTAAAAAGAAGGCTTATAAGAAATGGCTCCAAACAAGGGCTGAGGCAGATAGGGAGTTGTATGTAGATGAAAGAAACAGAGCGAAACAAATAATTGTTGAATCCAAAAAGAAGTCATGGGAAGATTTTGGTAACAACCTGGAAAGGCTAGGTCAAGCAGCAGGGAAACCTTTCTGGACAATAATAAAGAATCTTAGGAAGGGAGGGAAAAAGGAAATGAACAGTGTTTTGAGTAATTCAGGTGAACTCATAATAGATCCCAGGGAATCACTGGAGAGGTGGAGGGAATATTTTGAACATCTTCTCAATGTAAAAGGAAATCATCCTGGTGGTGTTGTGAACAGCGAAGCTCAAGGGGAGGAGGAAAATGATGTTGGTGAAATTATGCTTGAGGAAGTGGAAAGGATGGTAAAGAAACTCCATTGTCATAAGGCAGCAGGAATAGATGAAATTAGACCTGAAATGGTGAAGTATAGTGGGAAGGCAGGGATGAAATGGCTTCATAGAGTAGTAAAATTAGCGTGGAGTGTTGGTAAGGTACCTTCAGATTGGGCAAAAGCAGTAATTGCCCCTATCTATAAGCAAGGGAACAGGAAGGATTGCAACAACTATCGAGGTATCTCACCGATTAGTATACCAGGCAAAGTATTCACTGGCATCTTGGAAGGAAGGGTGCGATCAGTCGTTGAGAGGAAGTTGGATGAAAACCAGTGTGGTTTCAGACCACAGAGAGGCTGTCAGGATCAGATTTTCAGTATGCGCCAGGTAACTGAAAAATGCTAGGAGAGGAATAGGCAGTTGTGTTTATGTTTCGTAGATCTATAGAAAGCATATGACAGGGTACCGAGGGAAAAGATGTTCGCCATACTGGGGGACTATGGAATTAAAAGCAGATTATTAAAAGCAATCAAAGGCATTTATGTTGACAATTGGGCTTCAGTGAGAATTGATGGCAGAATGAGTTCTTGGTTCAGGGTACTTACAGGGGTTAGACAAGGCTGTAATCTTTCACCTTTGCTGTTTGTAGTTTACATGGATCATCTGCTGAACGGTATAAAATGGCAGGGAGGGATTCAGTTAGGTGGAAATGTAGTAAGCAGTCTGGCCTATGCTGACGACTTGGTCTTAATGGCAGATTGTGCCGAAAGCCTACAGTCTAACATCGTGGAACTTGAAAATAGGTGCAATGAGCATGGTATGAAAATTAGCCTCTCGAAGACTAAATTGATGTCAGTAGGTAAGAAATTCAACAGAATTGAATGTCAGATTGGTGATACAAAGCTGGAACAGGTCGATAATTTCAGGTATTTAGGTTGTGTGTTCTCCCAGGATGGTAATATAGTAAGTGAGATTGAATCAAGGTGCCGTAAAGCTAATGCAGTGAGCTCGCAGCTGCGATCGACTGTATTCTGTAAGAAGGAAGTCAGCTCCCAGACGAAACTATCTTTACATCGGTCTGTTTTCAGACCAACTTTGGTTTACGGGAGCGAAAGCTGGGTGGACTCAGGATATCTTATTCATAAGTTAGAAGGAACAGACATGAAAGTAGCGAGAATGATTGCTGGTACAAACAGGTGGGAACAATGGCAGGAGGGTACTCGGAATGAGGAGATAAAGGCTAATTTAGGAATGAACTCGATGGATGAAGCTGTGCGCATAAACCGGCTTCGGTGGTGGGGTCATGTGAGGCGAATGGAGGAGGATAGGTTACCTAGGAGAATAATGGACTCTGCTATGGAGGGTAAGAGAAGTAGAGGTAGACCAAGACGACGATGGTTAGACTCGGTTTCTAACGATTTAAAGATAAGAGGTATAGAACTAAATGAGGCCACAACACTAGTTGCAAATCGAGGATTGTGGCGACGTTTAGTAAATTCTCAGAGGCTTGCAGACTGAACGCTGAAAGGCATAACAGTCTATAATGATAATGTATGTATGTATGTATGTATGTATGTATGTATGTATGTATGTATGTATGTATGTTTCACGTAGTATCGGATTACGAAAAATAACAAACAAGTAAGCCGTAGTGTGGACATCATCTGCGGAAACGCGAGTTTTGAACAAACTGATTGCCGTTTCATACCGATTTTAAAGTGCATGAAGGGTTTTCCGACTTTTATACAAAAATTGGATATAACGACAATCCGTTATAGCGAGTAAATTTTTCGCTGTTATGAATTCTCGCTATAACGGACTTCTACTGTATTATTGACCCTACACTACCTTGGTCAATGGCCAACAAAATACTATCAATACCCTATAAATTGGTGGTTTATTGATGGTTGTTTGGTCTGGGATACAACTCTCAGGTAGCCACACTGCTCGTCAGTACTATGTGAATTACTACGGATCGTGCGTATATGAGACATGTCTTATTTGTGAAAATGAGTAACATTTATTCTGATATTTCCATTACCTGTTACTAACAAGGGGAGGACACAGTTTACAGATACAAGAAGCAAAATCAAACTGGACACATCGGAAGGACCTGAAAAATACATGTTGATTCACAAAACATGAACTGTCATGATCAATATGTGACCTCATTAGGGCCCATTTCCATGATCCCTGAAATACATTCTGTTTGGTTGTCTTTTTCTGAAATAACATTTTCCATCTCTATTGCTACAGACATGTAATATAAGCAATTACACACGATGTAAATAACATCTGCATTTAGTTTCACAAATTTTATTTGGTTTTGCACTGCAATTCCTATTTCATTAGACTGCAAAATGTCCAGACTTGATTATATTCATTTTAAATACACAGTGTAGAGATATGCAGTACATGGCTGCTAAGGATTAGGAAATATTCAGAAAAGGAGATAAGAAGATGTGCAGTAACTACCAAGGAATCACCATCATCTCACTTTTTTTTTTGCTAGTTGCTTTATGTCGCACCAACACAGATAGGTCTTATGGCGATGATGGGACAGCGAAGAGCTAGGAGTGGGAAGGAAGCGGCCGTGACCTTAATTAAGGTACAGCCTGGTGTGAAAATGGGAAGCCATGGAAAACTATCTTCAGGGCTGCCGACAGTGGGGTTCGAACCTACTATCTCCCGAATACTGGATACTGGCTGCACTTAAGTGACTGCAGCTATCGAGCTCGGTCATCTCCCATATTGCCAAGATAATGGGAAGGATACTGGAAAGAAGAACTAGAGAAAAGGTGGATAGTCAGTTATGAGAGGAACAATTAGGATTCAGAAGTGGAAGGTCAACAGTGGAACCCATTTTCATTCTGAGACAGATCATGGAAAAGAACTGAGAATATGGGAAGAATATAGTAATGACTTTTATAGACTTAGAAAAGGCATACAACAGCATCCCCAGAAGAAAAGTCTGGGGAAGTATGATACACAGAGGCATTGACTGGCAATGACAATGATAGAAGCAATATATGATAACTGTTGCAGCAGTATGAAGACAACAGTGGGTAGATCATCCAGAAAATCCCGTCCCATCAGTGACTAATTGCTCACTTGTCTTTGTTCAGATATTAGAACCTCAACCTCCTTTCACTTACACAAGCATCAGTTTACAGTAAATCGTATCCCAGCACACATTCCAGCACGCCTAAGGAAAAGGTCTTCTACTGGTGTTAAGTTACGAAGCTTTGTAAAAGAATTTGGAGAAGAATATTTCTGTACAGACAGTTTAGTTCTATTTTGCAAGTTGTCTGAAGTGAAAATCATGGCTGAAAAACGTTTTAATATGCAACAACAATGTAACACGGCAAAAAACAGCAGTAATGTCAAACGACAGCATGTCGATAAGAAGAGGCAGCAATTGATATTCGATAAGGCTGTTACATCTTCAGCGATGGACAGATGTTCGTATTCTTCAAAGGAACTTTTTGAGATGATGATGTCTGCAAACATTCCTCTAAACAAGGTGAACAATCCCCATTTCAAGAATTTTCTGGAGAAATACACTAAAAAATCTGTTCCTACAGAATCAACACTGCGAAAAAAACTATTTATTTATTTATTTATTTATTTATTTATTTATTTATTTATTTATTTATTTATTTATTTATTTATTTATTTATTTATTAATGCCCTTTTTTCAGTGGCGAAGTTAGGGCTCGAGGCCCTCTCTTCCACTTAACCACATACTAATCAAAACCATACATAAAGTTATGAGATATTTAAAATAGTTAAAACCAAACAAAAAATTAATAGAATTGAGAGCAATTTTAAATACATTACTAAGTTAATAATAAAACTAATTAAAAGTAAGAACTCTTAATAATGACTTATCCTCAGGCGCGCACACATTCATACTTCAACCATTCAGTTAGCTGTCCTCAGCAGGTAGTCTCGGCAGGTGGCCTTAAACCTTTGTAAAGAGCTAGTTTCTCTGACCTGAGCTGGCAGGGAATTCCATAATCTGGCGCCGGTCACTACAAACGATCTATTAATTTTATTTGTGCGGTGCACTGGAATAGAAAGAGTGGATCTGGAACGTGTATTTAAGTTGTGAAATGATGATAGAAAGGTGAATTTAGAAGAAATATACAGTGGCTGACTTTCCGCTAGTACTCTAAATACCATCGTTAAAATGTGTAGCTGCCGACGTTTATCAGGCTTCAGCCATGAGAGAGCCTTATAGTATGGAGTAATGTGAACATCGTACCCAATATTGTAAATAAATCGCAGGCAGGAATTCAGTGCTCGTTGAAGTTTATTACGTTGCTATGAAGATACTTTAAATCAAATACGACATAGTGTAGAAGACAATAAGATTTGGATATCTATTGATGAGACAACAGACACTGCAGGTAGATATAAAGGGAATGTAATTATTGGAACACTCCTTGCTGATCACCCTGGGGATATTTTTCTACTAACCTCAGAAGTTTAGAGAGAGCAAATCATTCAACGATCGAAATTCTTTTTGATATTGAACGAAAAAGTTTGTGGAAGGATGAAATTAAGCGGGAAAACATTCTTCTCGGACATGTATGTAAGATGGCGGATGAGTTGGAACGACGTGTAGATTCAGCTCTCAAAAGTATTGAAAATATTGCGGATTCCGGTAGATATCCCAAGAAGGAATCAAAGGATGACTTATATAAAGCGGTAAGGATTATACGAGAATGCTTTATTGAACTGAAATCTAAACTATGTAGAAATGTGGAACATGCAAATGAGATTGGTTTAAGCGAGATTATGCAACTTGACAATGACATCGTGCTACAGGAAGACAGTAGATGGTTGGGACAGGTGGCACCATATGTTGGCCAAAAGCTGCTAAAGATGGTACAGGCTCCCGCGGCTCAGTCGAGAGAGACAAAACAAAATGAAGAGGAAGCAGGAAAACTGATGGCCCAATTACTAGTGTCACCTAGCGCTCATAGGGACAATTCGCTAATGGCAACCAAAGTTCTCATGGCTGAAGCAAACCATCGAGGAGAAAGTGGTGGAAATGCACATCATCGACCTGAGTCTTTTGACATTCATCATAGAGAGTCTTTGGCAACTTCGGACATAGAAGCGAGAATCATGGAGAAAATTAACCAGCAGATACAGTTCATCTTGGATAATGGTCACATAATGGTTAGAAACGAACTGAAAGAGGCGACCCAACAACCGTTTGTATTTCATGATATACATTATGAATCCAGCCCTCTGATGAGTAATTCATCAAACAAACTTGAAATGGACTTTGAAAACACGGAGTATGCTACAGTAACAAGTCGTCAGGCCTGACAGCAACTTGACAGGCACATCAGAAATGAATGCGTTACCCAAAGTAGCAGATACCAGTTACGATCTGCTAATCAAGAACTTCGCCCCCTGCCCCCAGACAAAATAGGGAAGGTGAATAACAATGGTGGAAAACTCAAATCGGCACCAAGACTATACTGGATGTACATCGGACACCTAGATGAAGAGTCCACGGAAGAAGATATCACCTCTTATATGGCAGAAAATGTATTAATAGCGTCAAAGCTTGCTTCACTATTCGAACAAGAGAACAAAGCGTTCAAAATAGCACTCAAGGAGAAAGACAAAGAAATAGTTGACAATGAAAATTTCTGGCCTAAGGGGGTTACTTTTTGCCCCTTTGAGTTTTAACTCTGAAATCAGGTTATCATCAATATCTACCGTAACAAGAGGTCATCCGGTGCATAGATCACACAGCGACAACTTCAACAACAGCAATATCTCTAAATGCATCAGATTACCGGGCGAGTTGGCCGTGCGCGTAGAGGCGCACGGCTGTGAGCTTGCATCCGGGAGATAGTAGGTTCGAATCCCACTATCGGCAGCCCTGAAGATGGTTTTCCGTGGTTTCCCATTTTCACACCAGGCAAATGCTGGGGCTGTACCTTAATTAAGGCCACGGCCGCTTCCTTCCAACTCCTAGGCCTTTCCTATCCCATCGTCGCCATAAGACCTATCTGTGTCGGTGCGACGTAAAGCCCCTAGCAAAAAAAAAAAAAAAAAGCATCAGATTAATGACTTGGAATGTAGAAGGGTTGAAGAATGTATTAGCCTTGACCCCCCCAGCTCACACTTCTAGAGAATGACATACTGCTCTTCATAGAAACTTTTCGCATGGAAGAAATAGACATTAATGGCTTCTATGGTATTCACTCGCTAGCCAGGAAAGGCGACAGAGGCCGCCCATCAGGCGGATTAAGCTACTACATAAAGCCGCACCTACAGCCTATCAGTTAAATTATCCGTACATTCAACACTTTAACAGTAATCGTTAGTAGGATGAACATAATAGGAGTATACTTCACGCCCAATACAGGCCCTGAGGTCATAATAGACGAACTATGGAAGACACTGGAGAACACAGATAATAACAAACCAATCCTGTTACTTGGTGACCTGAACTGCCATGTAGACAAATGGGATACAAAGTCTCAAGCGATCACAGACTTTCTTCTAGACTACCAGCCAAGACTACTAAAAAGGAAGAATGATTACACATATATTGCCCCAAATGGTATGAGCACAATTGACTTATCTTCTCAAATGCAGAAGGACACGCGCAGGTGAAGACCAAAAAAGAAGCAATCAGGAAACACCTTCCAGTAATAGCGGAAATAAAATTAGGTAATGGAACACTACATCAGTCAGGAGATCCCCCTAAGCAGAGAGTCTCTAGACATATAGAAGTGGACGGATGGCAAAAGAGCAAAGAAGTGATTCCGACAATCATTATGATAGGGCTATGGAACCTGGATGGAGTGACAGAAGCACTGAATGACACAATTCGGCACGCTTCCACTATATTACCTTGATTTGATCGCACTGCAAAGCCATGGTTTGATAAGGAATGTTACATCATGAGACGATCAACGTTACATTTATTTCACTCAGCTAGGGTATATGGTATGGACACGCTAGCGAAATATGCTGAGGAACGTCGGAAATATAGAACTCTACTAAAGGAAAAGAAAACAAATTATGATTTATATATAAAACAGAAGTTATTATCCGAGGCAGAAGCGAAGCCTTATAAAATCTTAAAGTACTCAAAGAAACAGGCATCAACTCCTCTTGTAAACATGTCGCAATGGGAGTCACATTTTAATCATCTTCTTGGAGAATCGAATATAAGGACAAGGACAAACGGCTTCACTCCGCAACTGACAAACATCCAGGACACGCGCCCAATCACAACAGAGGAGGTCAGCCAACTTATAAGCAATGGGAAAAATAACAAAGCGGCTGGACCAGATGGGATTTACATAGAACATTTAAAAGAGACACTCCATGACCTGCTAGATCTGCTAACATGCCTATTCAATGAATGCCTAAAACGTAAGACGATTCCAGATCAATGGACGAAGACACTCATAATTGTGATCTACAAAGGAAAAGGGAAGAAGGAGGATCCAAACTCCTACAGGGGAACTGCCCTGGAAAATGTTATGTTCAAAACCTTCTCTAAACTCCTTCTAAGACGGATGGAACAAAGTCTACGTGCTATACCATCGAATCGATACGGCTTTACCCCGGGGAAATCAACTCTACAGGCTGTGCACGATCTTGTGCAAGAAATAATAATGACCTTAGCGCAACCTGGTAGACCACTGTATGCAATCTATATAGACTATTCTAAGGCATTTGACAGTATTAACAGAAGGATACTTATCCATAAGTTGGAAAATATATTAGGCACTTCCAATAGTGAATTAGAAACATTGAAATCGATTTTAAACGTGAACTATGTAACAATCTATGATGGCATCACCACGTCGAGGAGTATCACTCAAACAAAGGGTGTTCTACAAGGGGATCCGATGAGTCCAATTCTCTTCAACGTGATGACCTCAGATGTTGAGCGATTTATAGACTCAAGATCAGTCGAACAGCTTATGTATGCGGATGACATGGTCATCCTTTCAAGATACCGTGAAGACCTACAAACAGCCATGGAGAACATTAGGGTATGGGCGAAAGATAATTCTATGGAAATAAATAGTTCCAAAACAAAGGCTATGAAATTTAGAAGAGGAGGAAGGATATCTAATATGGACCAACTAAAATGCGGAGAAGAACCTTTAGAATTCGTATCCAACTTCAAATACCTGGGTGTCGTATTACAAACTACTGGAACTGCTTTCTCCCTACATGTACAGGAGCGAGCTACGGCAGCAACGAAAGTCTGAGACATCCCCAAACTCCAAAACCTATCCCTATCAACAGCAATGAAACTATTCAAAATTAAAGTTATGCCGACCGCCACATACGGTATTCAATTAATTTGGCCTTACTTGTCGGTGAACAACCTTAGGAAGCTAGAAAGAGTCAAAGCGAGATTTATTAAGAGAGCTCTCTCAATATCAAAATTCTCAAGAAATAGCTACGCCTAAAAAATAGCACAGGAAACTTCATGGAAGACATAAAGCACATTTTTGGTCTACCGGAAACGCATGCATATAAAACTATCACCGAGGAGAGATGGAAAAAAGCCGACGAGATACCCCAAGAAATAATGGAGACTGATGCAATGAAGTCAGAAATTTGAAAGGGACCGAATTTCAAGCTTTGACATCTATATACACGATTCGCTGTCCACGGGTTTCATGGAAGGATCTGCCAGAATGAGGCATTCCATGAACCCAAGGAGGATTGCGTCTGCAAGAAATGCAATAATCCATGCTCTAAATACCATTTAGTGGAATGTGGAAACAGACCTCAATCTCTAATCACAGAAACGACAGAGTGGTGAAAAAATTGATTGTACGCATTGTGTTTAATAAATTAATTAAAACGTTCTTCTCTCTGTTACTGATGCTGCTCCGTACATGGTGAAAGCTGCTGAAGGCCTCAAGCTGTTTTATCCAAGAATGATTTACGTCACTTGCCTTGTGCATGCTCTGCATAGGGTGGCAGAAGAAATTCGTGGAAACTTTCCTGAAGTCGATAAATTAATATCTAACGTAAAAAAAAATTCTTTGAAAGCACCACTGCAGGTTACGACTTTCAAGGAGTTAGCTCCTTCGACAGCACTCCCTCCACAGCCAGTTCTTACTAGGTGGAGGACGTGGCTCGGTGCTGCCGCGTATTATTGCGAAAACAACTTCACTATCATAAACATTGTTAACGGCTTCAATAAAGATGATGCCTCTTCTGTCATGATTGCACAGAAATTGTTTCCCAACAGTTTGTCAGAAAGTCTGGCATATATTAAGTCAAACTTCGGAATTATATCGAGTGCAATTACTCGTTTAGAATCTGCTGGCTTAGAAATTCATGCAAGTATTGACATTGTGAGAAGTGTTGAACTTTCAGTACAACAATCACATGGAATAGTTGGTCATCATCATCATCACCATCATCATCAATGTCCCATTCCAGTCGCCTGGTGACAGTGTAAAACGAAAACTTCAAAATGTGCTTAATCAAAATAATGGTTTTCACCGTGTGTGCAAGATAAATGATGTTCTTAGAGGAGAAGGTACCAGTACACTTCAAGATGAGTGCATATTTGACAGGAGTGATTTAACATTATTAAAATATGCACCAATAACGTCTCATGACAGAGAGCAGCTTCTCTTCTTACAAGAATGTGTTAAATTAATAAACTTCATTGTTTGTCCATATTGAACCAAGATTACAACTTTTATTATAATTTGGGTCCACCTTATCCAATACATAAAAATTGTTGCGTAGATTTAATTACAACATATATTTCAAACCGTACTAGTTTCGACGCCCTTCTGCATCATCATCAGCTGACAGAAGTTCGTAGAAAAATTGACAATCATAAGTTTATCAATGTCAAATTGATCACAATTTAAAACCATATTAACAACATGAAACTGTGTTAAAAACTGTCTCTAATTTCATATTTTCTACAAGTCCACGACTTGCGAGTCTTATGCCATAAACTGATAAAAACGTATGCAAACTGGTTTGCTCACTTATGTATAAAGTGAATTTAAAAGAACAACAAATTAAAAGAATAATCTTGAGGCATCATGTGCTTAATTTATCACACTTCTTAAAACTTGACATAGTATCGTAGTTGAAATAATTCAATAAAAACTACAGTGTCCCCTTTAATGGAGCAATCCTAATGAGGTGGAAACGAGCGATAAGTCCTTTGAGATGTTATCAAGAACAACATTCCCAGTTCAATGCGGACCTCAAAAGGTCGCTGTACATGCGAAGCACAATGAAACACAGCGATCAGTGTTGCTGTGCCAAGACATAAAAAAGAAAAAACTGATCTAGGTTAAATTTGCTGTGCCAACACTGCTTGCTGTGCTTCATTGCTCTTCGCATGTACAGCGACCTTTTGAGGTCCGCATTGAACCGGGAACATTGTTCTTGATAACACCTCAAAGGACTTATTGCTCGTTTCCACCTCATTAGGATTGCTCCATTACAGGGGACACTGTAGTTTTCATTGAATTATTCAACTATGATACTATGTCAAGTTTTAAGAAGTGCGATAAATTAAGCACATGGTGCTTCAAGACTATTCTATTTTAATTTGTTGTTCTTTTAAATTCACTTTATATCATAAGTGAGCAAACCGGTTTGCATACATTTTTATCAGTTTATGGCATAAGACTCGCAAGTTTTGGACTTGTAGAAAATATGAAATTAGAGACAGTTTCATTCATTTTTAACACAGTTTCATGTTGTTAATATGGTTTTAAATTGTGGTCAATTAGACATTGATGAACTTATATAATTGTCAATTTTTCGACAAACTTCTATCAGCTGATTATGATGCAGAAGGGCGTTGAAACTAGTACTGTTTGAAATATATGTTGTAATTAAATCTATGCAACAATTTTTGTGGTGTTGTTTTTTTTTTGTTTTTTTGTTTTTTTGCTAGGGGCTTTACGTCGCACCGACACAGATAGGTCTTATGGCGACGATGGGATAGGAAATGCCTAGGAGTTGGAAGTAAGCGGCCGTGGCCTTAATTATGGTACAGCCCCAGCATTTGCCTGGTGTGAAAATGGGAAACCACGGAAAACCATTTTCAGGGCTGCCGATAGTGGGATTCGAACCTATTATCTCCCGGATGCAAGCTCACAGCCGCGTGCCTCTACGCGCACGGCCAACTCGCCCAGTCAATTTTTGTGTATTGAATAAGGTGGACCCAAATTATAATAAAAGTTGTAAGAATGTGTCAAGTGATAATAGAAGGTCCTTCGCGCCTGATGCTTTGAAGATGAATCTTGTCATACACTTCAATTCCACCCAGGGAGAAGTATTAAAAAGGTATGTGAGTTTGCACTATAGGCTCTGACGTCCTACCATAATGTATTGAAAGATATCTACTTTGTTTCTTGGTGCTCAATTTAAACTTTAACGCATTTGAATAATGTTAATGAAATCTGGGCTTAAACGTTCCAAAATACATTTTTTTTAAAATAGATTGATTTCTAATTTACTGAAATTTCAAACCACCAATGCAGGGTGCAAATACGTTTTGACTTTTAAAATGTTGTGTGATCTGATAATTTAGCGAACTTAGTACTCTATAGGTGTGTATTCACAAAAGTTTGACAAGTGAATCAAGGATAATAGAGTGTGAATAATTGATGCACATGTATACAATATTCAGAAAACTAATATTAAAGTAAGAATAAAGAATTTAGTTAACATATGTATCAGAGGAATTGCCGTTTAGATTCATTATTTATTTTAAAATGGTTATATTTTGATTAATCATTTTTGGGTCATATTTTATAATTTTTACGTCATATTTTGTCACTTTTGAAGTCATATTTAGTCATTTTTGAGGTCACATTTGCTTACTTATTTGGGCTATTTTCAGGTCTTAAACATCCGAGCAATAATAATAACAATAATAATAACAATAACAACAATAACAATAATAACAATAACAACAACAACAACAATAATGCACTGATGGAAACACGAAGGCCTCTTCAAATACTGACCTGAGTTCTATGGACACTTTTCTTAATGTTGTTCTGGATGTACGGACAAAACACATCCAGATCAAAAGGATCAACCTTATCTTCAAATTTGTCACATAATTCAGTGCACTTCCCCACAAGTTTCTGAAAACAAAACAAAAGACATAAAAAAGAAGAAAATGATCTAGGTTAAATTTGCATCTTAATTAGAGACATAAAGAAGGATCATATTTTCTTGAACAGTACAATTATTTTCAACTCCATATGAGAATAGCCCAATACAGCAAACATTTTCACTGCATTTACTCTTCTTTCCATGAAAACAATGCAATAGATTGGGCTCTTGACATCATGCTAAAATTGGATTCTTCCCAGAACATCAACATCATTCAGTGCTATGCACCACAGCCTGGTTGTGAGGATGAAGAAAAAGAAAATTTTGAAGAAGACATAGAGGAAAGAATAAGAGAAGATGGATCGATTATCATAGAGGATATGGATGCTCAAGTAGGAACTGTGAGAGAAGAATATGAAAGTAATCGAGGAGCACATGAATGGGGTCCACAAAACCCAGAAGGAACTAGACTCCTTGATCTCTGTCTGAGGAACAACCTCGTAATAGGGAATTCACGGTATGGACTCATAGGGTCACAAGACAGGGATGAGATGGAAAAAGTGAATCTCTTATAGACTATTTTTTGATCAAGAAATAACTCCAAAATAGACTGTTAGACATAAAAGTGATTCCTAGTGTCTCCCAGGAAAGTGATCATAGACTTCTCATTGGATACTTCTAGTTCAACAAGTTAAAAGAAGTAAGAACCACACGGGTAAAGTAACTCAAGACATGGAAGCTGAAGGACAGACAGAATAGTAGAGTTTCAAGACAAAATCAAAACAGTACTACCAAAGACAGATGAAAAAACAGTTGAGGAGGAATAGAAGGATCTGAAAGAAAATCTAGTAACGATAACTGGGAAGATATGTGGACGAACCAGTGGCACAAGAAGATGGAAGGAAACTCCATGGTGGAATGACAGAACAAGAACTGCTGTCCTGAACAAGAACAACATGTTTAGAAAATATTTTAAAAACCAGACTGACTAAGGAACTATACAGGGTTGCTGAAAAACAAGCAAAACAAGTTGTCACAGAAGAACGAGAAAAGTGGTTGAACAAGTGAAGCGATGAATTTAAAAGAGGATGTTAATAGTAATAAGAAAATGTTATATGGGATGATGAAAAGTAGAAAAGGAGATAAAGAACACTCCAAAGACCTAAGAGATGATAATGAAAATATGATCACTGAAGATGACAAGATCAAAGAGACTTGGGAGGACTTATTTTAATGAAATGCTAAATGTGAATTGCTTGCAGGCGACACAAAAAAGCAGTACTATCTTATACAAGTCTGCCTCTGACAATGGGTCAGACTTAACATGGAATGATGTGAAATATGTCTGGAAATACATCAAAACTGGAAAATCAGCTGGTGCTGATGAAATTAATGGAGAAATGATCAACAGTGGATTTACAGACTCTTTCATTAGATCTGGAAAGAAGCAGACATACCAGTTGATTGGAAAACAGGCATCATATTTCCAATTTTCAAGAAAGGAGATAAAAAGAAATGTTTCAACTATAGAGGTATCACTTTAAAATCTCAAGTTGGTAAACTTTATGAAAGAATTATAGAGCGTAAAATCAGACCCCTTATTCAAGAGAACCTCTTCAAAGAACAGTATGGATTCAGAAAGGGAAGATCAACAACTGATTTAATCTTTACTGTACATTAATTAATGGAAAAATACTACGAACGCAACCGAGATTTGTGGTTAGCTTTCCTGGATATCACAAAAGCATTTAATGCTGTGAACAGAGAGAAGATGTGGGAAACACTGAAGAAAATTGGAATGCAGGATAACATGACACACAGGATCAAGAATTTGTATAAAGATACCTGTAGTAAAGTCAAAACACCCGTAGGAATGACAATCCTTTGAAATAAAATCTGGATTAAGACAGGGTGGTGTTTTGTCTCCTCATCTTTTCAACACTCTAATGAACCGAGATTCAGAGAAAAGTACAACAAACTATTGGAGGTAAGAAAATGAAAATTATCTTATTCACTGATATATGCTTGTGGGGAGACTCTAAAGAAGACCTTCAAGAAGAAACAAACTCCTGGAGAGAAGCTGCTAAAGATTATGGACTCATGTTCAGCCAAGAGAAAAGTGAAGTTATGGTTATGAAAAGATACAGACAACTCTTGATAGGTCACACAATCATAACTCCACTTTTTCTCAATCAATTACTTGGCCAACATACAAGAAGAAATCTCTTTTGATGAATAACAAAATTCAACATTACTATTCTGTCATTATCCCTACAGGAGGTGCATGCATTTTGAGAACACAAATGGTCACGTGGGGACTGATGTCACCCAAAGTGTTCATGGTGTTTCATAACAAAATAGTTAAATGCATATATTCCTTCATGGATAGCACAATTTATTAGATGTTTATCTAGACTTCAAGATAAAAATATACTTACAGTGTCATATATTTAAGCCCTAAAATTCTTAACAGCCCATAACTTGAACTTAGCACCGCCTACATCTGGTAAATGTGGTATTGTATCTACCGATTCTAATAATGACTTTAGGCATTTCCTTTCTCCACTTCTCTCCATTCTTTCCAATAAAAAGTCTCTGTAATTCATATCACCCCCTTTCACCAGGTGCATCTTCTTCATTCCCCACCTCCTCTTTCTGATCAGGTCCGTTTCATGGTCACAAACAACAACTGTATGTACCTCTCCACTTCTGCTTTCTTCATCTTCAAAAGAAATTTCCTCCTCACCACTAAATGATTCATTTAACCATTCGCTTATGGCCGAGGAATCCACAGTATTCAGAATTATTGTCCTCTTAGTTGTTGACATGATCGCCTATACAAATCTTGTTGATGCCGTCGCAACAACACGCCAACTTATGTTTCCGAAAAAGAAAAGAACACCCACAGCACTTATATTAATGATATTACAGTGGATATGTAGGTGTTCCCTTAAACTTATCATAGATATTCAGTGAAATAAGAATAAAAAATATGATTAAACAGATTAGTTGCAACACGAATAGGTGCGTGGGGGACACCCGCACCCACCGATGTTCAACATCATCTGTTTCTGGTACGAATGCAACTACCTAGAAAGGTACTGACAGACACGTGAGCTAGGAGCAAGTGAACTAGGAACAAAATAAAGAAAAATCTATGTGAGTGATACGTGTCCCCCAAGCGCCTGCTCCAGGTTTAAGCCTGAAACGACTTACGCTAGTGAAACACTATTTAAATTGAACACCAAATCAACAACAGATAGACTGCAGAAGGTTGACAGAAGGATTATCAGAACAATCTTTAATAAAAAGCACCAGGTAGATGGACAATGGAGACTTACCTAATGCAATGGTATACCAGGAAAGTACGTCAATAACAGACACAATGAGAAAACAGAGAATTGCCATTTTTCTGTCATATATCAAGATTAGATGAAACCAAGCTATTGAAACAACTACAGTATAACTCCGATTTTGTGTAACCTCGATTTAGCGTAGATCCACATTTAACGGAAGAAATTTCTAGACCCGAAAATTATTCCAGAAGAGCAATGCAATTTTATATTTGATTTAACGTAATTCAGAATAGGACAAACCTGCATTTAGCAGTAAGGAAATGTAAAAACTCTCAAATATTTATTTCTATTCGTTTTGGTTATGGGACATTAAGAACCTATGAAAAACATGTCATAAGCTTGGTAAGGATGATTCAAGGCAGAAGAGAAATTTACAGCGCAGGCACTAAGGGCTAAAGTGAGATGTCGGACTCAGATACACATCCAATTGCGGTCGCTGTAGTGGAAGAGAACCCCCATTTTAATGACAATGTTATTAAAACCTTCAAAAATTCATACATTAATCTGTGCAATATCCTTCGGTTACAATGAGAACCCTATTGCTGATTCATCAGATATTACGGGCAAATTTAGGCATGGTAGTTTTTATCTGTTATCAATTTTCATACACTCTTCTCCAGCGTTTATACTGAATGCGACTGATCATCTTCCGTATCGATTCCTCGCAATGTCGCTTGGAAAACATCCGTGAAAATGTTTAAACGAACCGATTGCTGTTTCATACTGATTTTAATGTGTTTTTGTGCGAGTCTGGTATCTTCAGTGAGCCTGAAGTCTCCTTACAAATCTGACTGGTGTAAACAAACACCAGGATAACATGTTTTCTCAAGAAGTGTAATGACAGCAGTTGTTAACTCCTTAGAAATAAAGGCTGAAGTAAACGATTGCTTAATTTTAATACTATGTACTGAAATAAAATAAGAATCAATCAATACTGACCTGCATTTAGGGCATTCGCCCAGGTGGCAGATTCACTATCTGTTGTTTTCCTAGCCTTTTCTTAAATGATTTCAACGACACTGGAAATTTATTGAACATCTCCTTTGGTAAGATATTCCAATCCCTAACTCCCCTTCCTATAAATGAATATTTACCCCAATTTGTCCTCTTGTATTCCAACTTTAGCTTCGTATTGTAATCTTTCCTAGTTTTAAAGACGCCACTCAAACTTATTTGTCTACTAATGTCATTCCACGCCATTTCTCCGCTGACAGCTCAGAACATACCACTCAGTCGAGCAGTTTGTCTCCTTTCTCCCAGTTCTTCCCAGCCCAAACATTGCAAAATTTTTGTAACGCTACTCTTTTGTCGGAAATCACCCAGAACAAATCGAGCTACTTTTCTTTGGATTTTTTCCAGTTCTTGAATCAAGTAATCCTGGTGAGGGTCCCATACACTGGAACCATACTCTAGTAGGGGTCTTACCAGAAACTTATAAGCCCTCTCCTTTGCATCCTTACTATAACCCCTAAACACCCTCATAACTAGGGACCTGAAAAAATCGTATTTGCGATAAATGCGAATTTTTTATTCTTGTACTGAATCCAAGCCTACGGTAATTCTAATGTGGAATAAAATCATTTTTACACGTAAATAGAAGTGCAACAAAATGTGAATTGTGACCCAAAATGCGAAATTAGTATGAACATGCAATTTTGGAGCGAATTCTGCGAAAATGTTCTATTTTACTGGGGAAAACAACATATTTCGGCAAAATCGTCAGAAATACTCAAAACATGATGCATAAATCTTTCGACCGTTCCGATCGATGAAGAAAAGTAGCCGATCGATTGCTGCTTGCTGACTTTAATCGATATTTACAATGGGAATAGCAAGGGGAATAAGATCTGTATCGATTATTATCGAAATGTAAATCGAGTGTCACGGAAATAACGAGATAGATGCAGCGTTGTTTTCCTGTTATTCTCTTTGGTTCAAAACTGAAACTAGTGAAGAGTAGAAAATCGAGCTATTGTTTAGGTTATGGGGCGCACGGCAAAAACTGCGCACGAAAGGGCTCAGCAATATGCAAAGGATGGTTTATATGCCACAGATTCAACGACAGTGTTTTGCAAGTATTGTAATTGCCGAGTTGGGTGGGAAAAAAAGGATGGCATTGTGAAACATGTTAAATCTGAAAAACACGTGGGTAAGCGACGCAATAACGAAAGTTCAATCCCTGCTGCTAGTACGTCTCAAAGGAAGCAATCTTCTGTGCTTACACAGTTAGATAGTTGTAAAAGAGGAAAAATTTTCAGAGATAACTTCTCGAAACGCACAGTTGAAGTATTTGCCAAAGCAAATATACCTCTGGAAAAGCTGGAAAACAAAGAGCTAAGAGCCTGGATCAATTGAGTTTTCAAATGAAGAGCTGCCATGCGTGAGAACTCTACGTAAAGTATATTTACCGGGTAAGTTTCGATTTCATTGATCGGGTACCGTTTAGGTATTACGACATCGAAACCACACGCAAAATTGAAGGATACCGAATTTGAGTGCAATTTCCATATCGAACTATCTTACCCGTACCCAACTGACCCAGTAATTTTAAATTATTTTGTTATAATTTGAGGTCTTTCTTCCTTTCTAGAAGTTGCATCTGACCACCAGAAAAGAACAGCAGAGGCTCTAGTGGAGAACAACAGCAATATACTCTGTGATGAAACTACATATAGAATGGGCCGTTGTGTTTTTATAATCATATTCCAAGTCCCAGCCGGATCGAAAAGAGAGCTGCACGTTGTTTCTGTGAACTATCTTGATGCAGGAAATGCTACAAACTGCTCTCGTGCTGTTTTAGAAGCTCTGCGCAGTTATAGTGTACCATATGATGCAGTTAAAGTGTTTGTTAGTGACAGTGCCCCGTACATGACCTGGCGTTATGAAACATTAAGTCTGGTCATAGGGGATCATTTAATGCATGTACAGTACTGGGCACATAAGATCAGCTTGGCTGGCAATAGTTGAGTCGCAGTGATGACAGATTTAAATTATGTGGTTGCGATGGTAAAGTCTGCATTTTTTGAACACAAGAAAGCAAAAATATAATTATTTACAATTCTTAACATCGAAGTATGGTGCTTCAAAGGAAGCAAAGCTTTTTCCTGCACCTGTCATAACCCGATGGAATAGCTGGTTTCAGGCTGTCTTCTATTTGAGTGCTTACTTTACTGATGTTACATTTTTCAAGATGTCTGACATGAAAGACATCAACAACTGTGGTATTAAGTACCTGACTGATCTGAGTGACCGAGAAGTGAATAGGCTTCACTCCCACATGGTTTTTAAGAAGATATACAATATTAGAAGGATCCACCTTTCAATACTTCGTTGTAAGTTGAACTAAAAAGAAGTCACAACTTGTTTATTGGGACCGGTTTTGACACATTACAAGTGTCATCATCAGCCAAACAGTAAAGTAGGGTAAGATATAAAGATCTTAAAACAACCAATACATTGAACACAGGCAAAAAATTAACATTGATTCATATCGTAGCAATTCAGTTAATGTGTCGAAACCGGTCCCAATAAACAAGTTGTGACTTCTTTTTAGTTCAACTTACAACGAAGTATTGAAAGGTGGATCCTTCTAATATTGTACATCTTCTTATTTCTCTATTCAATATGGAACGATCATAAAGTTTTTAACTTTCACATGGCTTTTGTCACAGATCATGCAGCTGGATTGGTTGACCTCCTTACTGAACTTGAAGGGTCTCTGTATCCTACCTCTCATCTCCTTTACCCCAAACTGCAGAACCTTGACGCCAGTTTTACCTTAATTTGTGAGGGGAATTTTTCTGCTGCAACTAATGATTCTTTGATTAAGCTCACTCCTCTACAGCAGGCTGCATGTAGAGACACATTTGTCAAAGCTGCTCATTCTTCACAGTGCAAGCTAGCGACATTGAAAGCTAAAGAACCCAACCATAAGCATTTTGTGTCAATTTCTCAAGCTTTGCATCCAAAGAATATAATTTTTAATAACACTGATAAATTAGATGAGCTTGAGAAATTGTTTGGAGTAAAAGATCTCTCACGAAATGATATCTGGTCTGGTTACTGTTCTCTGAAACATGCAATTCAAACCCAGATGAAAGAAAGTGAAAAATGTGATGTCATGCTTGCATTAACTGCAGTTCAGACAGAGTTCAGCATATTTGCTAAATACTGTCTTGTGTTGTTGTGGACCCCAACGAACAATGTAGATAGCGAGCGCGTGTTGTCTCATTACAACACAGTGGTTACAGACAGACGGTGCAATTTGAAAAAAAAGCCATGCCGAAGTACTGACAATGCTTTTGTTTGAACAATGAATTTGTATTGTGTGTGAACCAAGGACAATAACTGCACTTCATAAACTTGGAATCGTTAAAATTAATAATACCATGCGATTATTTTAACTTTGTAAATAGATGCTAATTTTGGAAAAAATAGATGCTAATTTTGAAACAAATAGATGCTAATTTTTCAGATCGCTACTCATAACCATGTGCAGAGATCTGTATCCTTTATTTACAATCCGATTTATGTAATTACCCCAATGAAAATCTTTCCTTATATTAACACCCAGATACCTACAATGATCCCCAAAAGGAACTTTCACCCCACCAATGCAGTAATTAAAACTCAGAGGACTTTTCCTATTTGTGAAACTCACAACCTGACTTTTAACCCCGTTTGTCAACATACCATTGCCTGCTGTCCATCTCACAACATTATCAAGGTCATTTTGCAGTTGCTCACAATCCTGTAACTTATTTATTATTCTATAGAGAATAACATCATCCGCAAAAAGCCTTACCTCTGATTCCACTCCTTTACTCATATCATTTACATATATAAGAAAACATAAAAGTCCAATAATACTGCCTTGAGGAATTCCCCTCTTAATTATTACAGGGTCAGAAAAAGCTTTGCCTACTCTTAATTCTCTGCATCTATTTTCTAGAAATATAGCAACCCATTCAGTCACTCTTTTGTCTAGTCCAATTGCACTCATTTTTGCCAGTAGTCTCCCATGATCTACCCTATCAAATGCTTTAGACAGGTCAATGCAATACAGTCCATTTGACCTCCAGAATCCAAAATATCTGCTATATCTTGCTGAAATCCTACAAGCTGAGCTTCAGTGAAATAACCTTTCCTAAAACTGAATTACCTTCTATTGAACCAGTTATTATTTTTGCAAACATGTCTTATACAATCAGAAAGACTGCCTTCCCAAAGCTTATATGCAATGCATGTCAAACTTACTGGCCTGTAAGTTTCAACTTTATGTCTATCACCCCTCCTTTATACACAGGGGCTACTACAGCAACTCTCCATTCATTTGGTATGGCTCCTTCAACCAAACAATAATCAAATAAGTACTTCAAATATTGTACTATATCCCAACCCATTGTCTTTAGTATATCCCCAGAAATCTTATCAATTGTAGCCGCTTTTCTAGTTTTCAACTTTTGTTCTTATTGTAAATGTCATTGTTATCATATGTAAATTTTAATACTTCTTTAGCATTAGTCACCTCCTCTATCTGGACATTTTCCTTGTAACCAACAATCCTTACATACTGCTGACTGAATACTTTTGCCTTTTGAAGATCCTCACATACGCACTTTCCTTGTTCATTAATTATTCCCGGAATGTCCTTCTTGTAACCTGTTTCTGCCTTAACCCTAGAAGTGCCGAGTGTTTTTCCCTAAATGCCAGGCCATTTTCGCATGTATACACATTTATTTTCTTGACAAATTTAAGCACCTTTAGTGCAGAAAAGTTAGGCATGCAGCACACCATATTACTCAGAAAGCTTTATTTAAGATGCTTATATAAGTATTAGATCATTTACTTGCATATCTGGTGCGTATCAGGCGATCAAATATTTAGAAAACTAAAAAAAAGTGTTTTTCATATTTTCAAGTTCACCATTAGTAATAAATAACCACTCATTTAAAAAATCACTATACACAAAACACACGAAATCTCATCTAGTTTTCAAAAATATTAAGTTCTCAAAAGTAAAAACAAAATAAAATCGCAAAAAAAATTAAAATTTCCGAGCTGCACACAGTTTCGTCAGCCACCCACCACTACTGGGAGTCATTCTTGGAGAGTATTATTTTCCTGCCGTGTCTCACAAGCCTCCAGAAATACTGCAATTTATGATAGCATTCACGGTACACCCCACATTTATTAGAATGGCAATTTAGTTTTTAATTTCGGAGACAGTTACATCAAACCAGGTTAGCATACGAAGAAAGGCCTACATTTCTCCAGAATGTCTTTTAGGTTTTTTTTGCCGTATAGTCATTACTTTCTTTTACCAAGAGCTTCCAAATCAAATCCGTAAAGAACAAGTAGAAATACATAATAGGTAGACTGTTTCGGGGCAGACAGGTCAAAATGCCAGGATCCCTTACGCGGTACTTCCCAGAAACATCGAACACCGGTTCGGGTGGATAAACCCTGCACCATTTTGGTGTTACGGAAACAGTATCATCCAATGGAACGTCGGCAGGCCTGCTCTCTTCATTGGAATTACTATTAACTTCAGATTCTGGAACATATTCTTCTCCGCTCTCAGAAGAATCATCAGCTAAAGAAAAGATATCACTGGAAGAGGAAGCATCCCAATCATCTTCAAGAACTTTGTGAATATCACTTAAATCACATAGCTCATCATCCATGATGAAAGTTTACACTTCAAAAGAAACAATTTAAGAATAAACTCAATCTGTTGAAAGATAATGAAAGATATTCACAGAAACTCACAGGAAGAGTGAGCGCAAAGTAACATAGCAGCTGAGATGGCAGGGATATGAGGAAAGAGTAGCTAACTTTATACCTACCCTGACCTTGACTGAGTCATTTCTGGCTAGTAAGGAATGTGTGATGGAAGACTTGAAGCTTCCTCTTCAATGTCTTACTTGTTAAAATAGCGTAAGTGAACGATAAATGATGTTATGACTGGTTAAGCGAATGCATGTACTATGCGTCGCGCGTGCGACGTTGGCATTCTAGTGACACTCTATTGAGTTGCAAACGCGACGTTTGGCAGTTCTAGGGTTAAAGTACCTATACATACCCTTCCATTTTTCACTAAAATTTGTATGGCTGCCAATTATGCTTGCCATCATGTTATCCTTAGCTGACTTCTTTGGTAGATTCAATTTCCTAGTAAGTTCCTTCAATTTCTCCTTACTTCCACAGCCATTTCTAACTATTTCTTTCCAAAGTGCACCTCCTTCTTAGTCTCTTTACTTCTTTGTTATAATATAGTGGATCTTTACCATTCCTTACTACCTTTAAAGGAACAAACCTATTTTTGCATTCCTCAACAATTGCTTTAAACCCATCCCAGAGTCTGTTTACATTTTTATTTACCGTTTTCCACCGATCATAGTTACTTACTAAAAACTCCCTCATGCCTGTTTTATCAGCCATATGGTACTGCCTAATAGTCCTAATTTTAATATCTTCCTTTCTTTCACATTTATTTTTAATTACCACAAAAACAACTTCGTGATCACTAATACCATCTATTACTTCGGTTTCTCTATAGAGCTCATCTGGTTTTACCAGCATCACACACAGAATATCCTTCCCTCTAGTTGGTTCCATCACTTTCTGAATCAGATGTGCTTCCAATATTAACTTATTTGCCTTTTGTTGGTCATGCTTCCTGTCGTTCGCATTACCTGCCCAATTAACATTTGGTAAATTGAGATCACCCGCTACAATCATGTTCCTTTCCTTATCGTTTCCCACATAGCTGATTATCTTATCAAATAATTCTGAATCAGCATCTGTGCTACCATTTCCTGGTCTGTACAGTCCAAAGACATCAAGTTGCCTATTATATTTAGAGATGAGCCTTACCCCTAGAATTTCGTGTTTGTCATCTTTAACTTTTTCGTAGCTTACAAATTTTTCTTTCACCAGAATGAATACTCCCCCTCCTACCATTCCTATCCTATCTCTACAATACACCCTCCAGTTCCATGAGAAAATTTCTGCATCCATTATATCATTTCTCAGCCATGATTCAACTCCTATTACAATATCTGGTATATATCTATTAAATTACTTAATTCTATTCCTTTCTTTACAATACTTCTACAGTTGAGCACTAACATTTTTATGTCATCCCTACTTGATTTCCAGTTCTCTGTTCCTTTAACACCGCTCCCTAGGCCACCCTGTTTCCCTGAATGCATCTCCTTTTAACCCTTCTAAACAAATTTCCTAACTTATATGTACCACTGCGGTTTAAGTGAAGGCCGTCTGAGCGTTATACACTTCTCTTTAAAAGGTTCTCTTTAACAGTTTGCAATAAAAAATAAAAAACTATGAATGATATTTTGAGAATAGTAACATAATCCTTACCAAAATAAATTGATTAACCTTAATGATCTTATTAGAATAAGTACTGTATATATAATTTGCAAGCATGGCCTAGGAGTCAAGTTATTTTCAAAGAATGTGCAGGATTAATTTAAACATCACATGGGGAGAAAGGAGAAACTTCACACACCTACATAAAGAGGATAACAACTAATGTTGTCTAGAAGGAAATATTATAAGGCCTAACACCGTACAGTAGGTTCATAATGGCTCCATCTGAAACAATATCAGGTTGCTAGAATACAAATAAAACTATGTAGCTTAATCTAAAACTGGCAATGGCATTCATATAACATGCATATGTCTTGGGAAAGATTGAATTTGACAACCACAAGAGTTCATGGAAATAAAATTAAAGCTAGGAAAGGCAAAACACAGACAGAAAGAGTAATAATATATCACTCCCCCCCTCCAGAGAAGAGTTTTGATGCTAATGTCGTCAAAAGATTATCTGTTACTGCTTCCTTTTGTATGCTGAGAGATTACAAGACTGTATATCAGTTCACTCACTACACCAGGGCCATTACCATCTGCTATGCTCCCCACCTTCCCACTAGCTTGCTTCCTCGTGTTGTCTGATGAACACTCCATACCTGACATTCTCTCCACAAGGATCACTAGTGGGCTGACATTCGCAGCAGCTTTTCCTTGTCAGTTGGCACTGACTACTCTTGATAATGTAAAATATATTTATACTAGCTGTTACCCGCGGCTTCGCTTGCGTGGATTTCGCAGTTTGATAAAAGTAATCGTTCCTAGGTACTGCACTAAGACATTATCTGAAAATCCCTAAAGTATAAAAACTCCCCTGAAAACTTATATTCATTTACTACAGTACCTCTTCGTAAACCACGTTTGTGGTATTGACTTTTGGGGCTAAGATGTCCAGGCTACTGGCAGAGATAACTCTTGAAGATGCGACATAAAACTGTACTGTATATGTGAGAAACAGTCCTCTCTGAAGTAAAAAAAAAAAAAAAAAAAAAGTATGTGTTTCTTTATTTTTAAAGGAGATTCCAAATACCAATGTTCACATCTGTAAAATGATAAGTTTCAGATATACTGTAGATATACTCATTTCAAACATTCACCAGCTTTTTCAATTTTTTTCCCATAAGTAGATAAAAATAAGTGTTTATTTTGGAGATTCCAAATACCAGTTTTTACAACTCTAACATCTTCATTTTTAGATACAAGTATTCTCATAACAGGAATTTACCACCTCCTCTTCTTTTTACCCCTCTCCCCCTACCTAGCAGATTTTCCAAAAACAAACGTGAAAGCATCAATGGCAACAAAAAGTATGTGTTTCTTCCTTTTAAATGGATATTCCAAATAGAAATTTTTATGTCTGTAACCTGTTAAGTTGTTGAGATATTCTCATTTTAATTCATCTATTTTTCACTTATTTTCACTCCCGCTTAAAAGAGGATTTTTCAAAAAAAAAACTGGTTTTTTTTTTTATTTTTAAAGGAGAATCCATGTACCAATTTTCACGATGGTAAAATCTTCAATTTCAGAGATATATCCTTTTGAAATGGATTCAACCATTTTTTCACTTCTTTTTACCACCACCCCCACCCTACCAAGTGGATTTTCCACAAAAAAAAAGTATGTGTTTCTTTATTTTTCTTTCACATCTGTAACATCTTTTTGAGATACACAGTAAACCCTCATTAATTCCAAGTCGTTGGGATGCAAAAATCTGACTTCGAATTACGCGATTTCGAATTAACCACCAACACGTACTTCGGAAATGCCAACCCTTGCGGCCTCACAATATATTCTAAGACCCGTTACTGCATGCAATTAACCCTGAATCACAGTTTAATGCTCTCAAATGTCATGGAAAAAAACTATTTCCAAAATGTATCCAACAAGGCGCATTTACAGTATTCAAATAATGCACTTGGATAACTCACCATCAAACATAACCTCACGCAATGAAATCAAAAGAAAGAAAACATGATTCAAAGACAAGGGGATATCTATACTGGCTCCCCTGTGCAAGTGCTTTATTCATTGGATTACTGTACTGTATGCATTTTAGATGCTTTGTGCTTGCACGGAATGTACCCAATGCCCTTAAAACATCGCAGCTTATCAAACTTTCCTATGACGAGGGGAGAAAGTATCTCGCTTCTCTCCACATTACAACAGTACAGTGACTACACTTGTACGATTTCCCGCCATGGCACTTCTAAGATCCATTAATGCATGCAATCACTTTGATTCTCAGTTAAACTTTTCAAATGTCATGGAAAACACTATTTCAGAAATTTATCCAACAAGGTACATTTACATTATTCAAAAAATGCTCTCGTATAAAACAATGACAAACATAACCTCACGCAACGAAAGGAAGAAAAGATTCAAAGACGAGGAAAAATTATGCTTGCTCCACTGTTCAAATGCTTTATCTTTTGGATTACTGAACTGTCTGCATTTTTAGATGCCTTGTACTGGCATGGAAAGTGCCCGACGCCCTTAAAACATCGTGGCTTTTCAAACTTTCCTATGACATGGGAAGGAAGTCTCTCACTTCCGTGTGCAGTGTGCACTAAATAGCAACACAGTACATTTGCCGGCTGGCAATTCTCTCCTTTAAAACCGTAAGTTCATTTGGCCTCAGCATTTAAAAAAATAAAAACAAACAAACAATGCAGTTTCATCGGCATTGACAATATTGTTTGGTGCGTACGAATTGTTTAAAGGCTATAAGCCACGCTTTTTTGCCAACTGTCTGCATCGCCAGTGTTTGCGGATTCTACCTCTCCGCACACTGCCTGCTACATGATATTGTGAATTGTGGCGTTCCTAAAAACTATGAATACAAAATAATTACGATTCCACTCGAACATAACACATGAAGCACACTGTAGACACGCCGAAGTAGGTGAAAGTGCGCAAAGTTACCCCTTCACGTTCCGGAAGACGCATTCTTTCATGGCGCGGAGAAATTTTGAATTTAAATTACTCTGTAAAATACTATTTTCTTTTTTTCAAAATGTAAAGCCACTTTCGAATTAAAAGTATGAATTTCGGTAATGGGACTGACATTGTTCTTCAAATTACGAATTATCCGTATTTAGAATTTAACGATTTAAATAACATGCAAACCGTACCTCATGATTCCAGAACGAGAGCTGCTTCGAATTAGGCAAGATTTTTAATTAACTGATTTTGAATTATCGAGGTTCTACTGTAGATATTCTCATTTAAAAAATTCACCCCCCCCCCCCCCCCTCCTCCCGCAGCAAAGAGACAGGATGCTTTAAACATGCTAAATACCTCAATAACAAGCCAATTTTGTCATAAGATGCATCAGTTGGAAGAGGGTCAAACCTGCTAACGCTGTGAGGTGAGTAGCGGAGAATTTCTGCAATACTGCAAGTACGTGCGATTAGTTTAAGTGGGGAGGCATTAAAAGCATAGTACATGGCGATGCCAGGGGAGGCCCAGGCCAGGACTTCGCCACATCTTTACCCGTTTCCTTCTATCACTGCTCATAGCTGCCTGGTTATAGATATACCCTGTTCCTGAAAGTAAAGTGTTTTTTTTTTTTTTTTTAAGTCACTTCCTTATTTAAGCAATTCACACTTAATATCCACATTTCTCTAGTCCAGATTGATTCACAGATTATAAATGCAATTCATACCTTGTTATCCCTAGGAACTAAAAGCATAGTAATGTACTTCACATCAAGCAGGCACTGCAATGCTTGAGCCTGTCCAACCACTTCACTCTCACTCATTAATGAGTAGGCAGAAAATATATCACTGACTAGTTGTTCCACTAGTTCTTGGTGAATTTTCCTGAAAATAAGTCATTTTACTCAATATATAATACACAGAAGGACACAGCAAGCTTAATAACTATATTTAAGAAGGGAGCTGAGAGCTAGAGAACAACAGAAGATACTCTCTGTGGTGATGAAGTTTTATCAACTTAAGTTTCTAAAGAATTTTGGCAGAATTTTAATACCAACAAAATTGTTGTCTACATTAGGTACATATAAAAGTTATAAAGAGGAGTAATGGAGACTACACATTTAAAATCCGCTGAAATTATTAGCTGCAACCCATTGGCACAAATTCATGGAACAGTTCTTTGGTCACATCAGATGGACACAGCAGAACCATGATGTACCTTTTCCACATAGTACCGCGTTCCATACAGAGAAATTGCTGTATATTGTATTCCATAAAGTTTACAGATTCTCTTTTTATTTTGTTTTGTTTTTTTATGCTTATATGTATATATCGCATTAGAAGAGAATTAACTTCTCTTCATCTGGAATATTAATATATTATATTAATAATATTATATATATTATATTAATAAAAACAGCTGTTTTACTGCAAAATTACACATAACAGAAAATGTTAACTTTCTATGTTAACTTTAGCTGTAATGAAAAACTGCACATAATAAAAGCTGTGTAACATGCAATTTCTGATCTTTTAGGTTTCTCGAGCTTTTACTGTGTGAGAAGTAATAGCAGACACCCTATAATCACAATTATCATATTTTTCACAAATGTCCAAACATTTCTGAAGACACTAATTGTATCTAAAAAAGAATAAATAAAAATGATATAAAATCCAATTACTAGTCTTAGAACTCTTACATTTTTATTGTTCGAGCTATAATAATGGAGATACACACACATTTAGGTTCACTTGAACTATTTCCAGGCCTATCACACTAAGCTTGAGCCGGGCTGAGTGGCTCTGATGGTTGATGCGCTGGCCTTCTGACTCCAACTTGGCAGGTTCAATCCTGGCTCTGTCTGGTGGTATTTGAAGGTGCTCAAATATGTCAGCTTCATGTCGGTAGATTTACTGGCACGTAAAAGAACTCCAGGACTAACTTCCGGTACTTCAGTGTCACCAAAAACCGCAAAATTAGTTAGTGGGACATTAAGCCAATAACATTATTATTATTATTATTATTATTATTATTATTATTATTATTATTATTATTATTATTATTATTATTATTATTATTATTACACTGTTTGACTACAGAAAGGATGATAACCATCAAAAATACAATGTAAATAGCACATAAAAGTCAATTTTCACAAACAACAGTGAATTAATAAATAATGAGTTAATGAAGTATTCTGACAATGAAGGGCAAGTGCGGGTCGGCCGGCGGAATGCACTAATGCCAGTGCAGCAGCAACAATCTGGATGAGGCTAGCAGCGTGCGAAACAATAGCACAGGTGAATTGTTGAGGCTCATGATGAGAAACCTCCCAAAAAAAGCTGGAAGGTCATTAACAATGAAGCAGGTGCCCCGTATGATCTGGAAGTGGAAACTACTAGAAAAGCCCGCAAAGTTAAATCAAACCTCATGGTGCAACATCCCTGTAGGATCATGACCTACCAAGTGACTGCTACTCAGTTCAAAGGCCTGAAGATACAAGGTGATGCATGGTCAGCGCAACAAATTCTTCTGGCCATTATTCCCAGCTTTCTAGGCCAGGGTCACTATCTCACCATCAGAGAGACTTTACTGTAATCACGTAGGCTGAATGGACCTTGAAAAAGCCCTCAAATCCTGCTAAAATACCTGATATGACCGGGAACCAAAACCAACTCCAAGTAAGAGGCAGGCTTGCTACCCCTAGACAAATGGGCCGGCAGAATTTCCCTTTGCACTCTATAAAGAGCAAACCTAGTGAGAATCAGACAGTGCTGCGTCAATTGCAAGCAGCCACAAGTAGGTTGCGAGTCCGTGAATAGTCATTCATAGAAAACAAGTCTGTCAGATGGCTACGTAGAGTTCAATGAGGTTTGTTATCTGTGAAGTGAAATGTTCTTGCATGAGCTTAAGCCGTGTTGAAGACTAGGAGTCTGATGCACCTAGAACTGCGTGTGTGCTACAAACGTGAGTAAAAACTCAACTGTGAGTGAACCTGTCAATAACTGCAAATAGTGGATAGTAGTGTTTTTAATATTTATGGACCCTGATAACCTGCCGCAACTGGTGTCCACCTAGACTTATCACCAAGTTACACATGACGAGCAGCTTTAAGGAGGTAGCACTGTGACAATGGAGGTCAAGTGCAGTGTGGAAAGCAGAATGTGAAAATGCCGATGAGAGGCGATAGAGCCGGTGCAGCAGTGACGATGTGAATGGGGCTAGCAGCAAGCAAAACAACAGCACCAACAAATTGTTGAGGCTATGATTAGGAAGCTCCTAGAACTGGAAGCTGATTAACAATGGAGCAGGTACCCAGATGATCTGGAAGTGGTAACTACTAATATCTCCAGCTGGCCTATGCAAAGAGCAAACCCAGCAAGAGAAAGTTAGTCCTGAATCAGTCTCAAGTGAGTCTGTCCATGTTGCGCCAATCAAGAGTAGCAATTATGAGACCATTGCGAGTCCGGTAAGAGTCATTTATTGGGAGTGAGACCATCAGACAGCTACATAGAGTTCAACGAGGTTTGTTAATTATGAAGTGAACTATTCTAGAATGAGGTTTTGCTGTGAGAAGCCATGCTGCAGAACAGGAATTGGATGTGCCACTGGGCTATGTGTTAGTGCTTGCTATTATCACGAGTAAAAACTGTGTTGAGTGGAATACTCAAATGCGAGTTAACTTGTCAATAACCACAAGTAGCGGTTTAATAAATTTAGTGATATTAATTTTATGGACATTGATAACCTGCCCATATTGTGTGTAACAATTCTGCTAAAAAAATAATTCCAGTTCAATGTTTTGTTACAGTATGCTAGTCATTTCTAACAAATAAGTCATTTCCCTGGATGATACACGGTACAAGCCAGTAAGACACGAAGAAGGCACTAATCAATATTCTTCTAAATGCCTTCTATATTACATGAACACCATCCAGACACAACCTTCAAAATTTAAGACAATTCAATGTTCTGCATGATACCTGTTTTTAAAAACACAAACTTTGATAAGGCTTTTATAATGGACCTGTCATAACAGGGTGCTACAAGCATGTACTGAGTATTCTGGAATAGTAGAATCTTCAATTAACACTGAAAAATTTTGCTACAGAGATATGAAATCAAGTACGAAGTGGCAAAATGCAGGTGATATGTGTCAACGAGCTAGAATATAATACACAGAATTGCTATCACGCTGCCATCTTGGAAGAAAGTTGAACTGGCGACCATTATGTCTTAAATGTAATTTTTTTAAGGTTACAACAAACAATACTGAATAGGTGGAAACCTTCAGCTATTGTTTTACACTATATTGCTTTTCAATACGGATTAATATGAAATTTATCACCTATGATCTTAGATGTACCTCGCCCTGTGTAAGCGGCTAAGGAACAGAGCGGGAAAATAAAGACATTTTTCACAGATCTTATTCATTAGGCATAACAGTAAGAGATTATTTGAGTTGATGAAAATATTGGATGGAAAGCATAACTATTTGATGCGTATATGTTTTCTTTAAGCAGAGGTTCCCTAAAGAATCACAACATACTCTAACTTAAAATTAAAGAAACGAAATACATAAGTGTTTTTTCATGAAGCACTATACTGTTGAAAATGATTAAAACAATTGTTTTATCACAAAGATGTGCAGATATACATACATCTCCAAATTATCAACATACAGAAGAGTGTAGGCCTACAGTACATGATTATGGATTAGGACGCATATCTAAACAGCCATGAAAATTAAACACACTTTTACCACACATTTCAAAGGCAACCTTTCCACATAAACATTTTTATAATAAACAAAGAACAATTTACAATCAGCAAATTAAATTTTATACTCAACTATTAATAATCAAATTTCTCGATTCAAAACAGATCTCTCATTCATATGAACTGATACGTATTTTCTAGATCTGATTCATTGTCCCACGAAAAGTTTAATTTTGAGTACATCTGCCTTTCAGTTCTTGCATAATAGCTCTGTATCTGTGCTTCAGACTAATTTTAAATTCTGCTTTATCAGAAGTTTTGTCATGCTGGTGTAATGGGATTCTTCACTGAACTCGGTGGCAGTAGCAAACACTATCATTACTGAAAAACAACTGCACTGCAACTTCACTCTGTAACTTTAACATAAGGTTTATGTTACATCTTCGAGACAGCAACTTTTTTTTTTTCTTCTCCTGACAAGTGACGACTTCAAAACATCGTGAACTGGATAAAGAGACTATATTTTACATCTTCTTAAACAATAAGTTCTTTCTTCTCTTCAAAATACTGAGAAAACAGAACCTTCAGACTGTTGTGGCATGCCATTTCCTTTTCCACCTCACAAATAACATTTCCTGCTATGTACTCAACAACATTTTCAGACTACTTGGTGATAGACTTATAATTTGTAGCACAGTAATCATGATCAGTAGAGGTGCTGTATTCAGAAGGAACATCACTTCCTGTCAGTTTACAATTTGCAGTGGTTTATGGGTCGATCTGTCCCGGTAAACACTTTCTGTGTGCTGATATGAATTGCTCTGCATTGGGATTATTTCTGTTTCCTCCCCTATTATATATGGATGAGAAGAGCAATTCTAAACTTCTCCCGTCATTAACCAAACACTCGATCCCATAGAAAAACAGGACAAGGGAAGAACACACACATACAGTGTTTTTCAAAATGTTCTGAACAGAGAGTACTTTGTTGCTTGGGATACCACTTGTCTCTCTTCATGTCATTCACCCACTGCCTAGACAGCTATTTGTCTTTCAGTGAGAACCTGTGATAAGAATTTGTGCTTTACAGTGGCAAAAATTAAGATGATGTTTCAGTATGCATAGTCTTTTTATAATAGAAAAGAAATGAACGTACCCGAATAAGACACATTGTTTTGTTTTGCTCAAACAAAAGCATCCGAAACAAAATTAAGGCATGTTCACACTTCAATAAATAAAGCCAAACTATAAATAATTTCTATCAATGATGAACTTGACACATATGCAAGATTACTCAGACAGCTGTTGCCATTTGCTGGCACATTTATATCATGGTGACCATAGTGCTGCTTGCCTCCACCCGGAGCATTAACCGAACTGCTATAGCCACTCTGTATTACATTCTAGCTCGTTGGTATATACTGTCAGAAAAAACATAAAATTTTGCACAGATAGGTTCCAGTTGTGCATCTTTGACTGGGAACAACTGTAACAAAATTCACATAAACAAGTGAAAATATGCAATGGCCAATACAGAACAGTATATTCAGTATCTGATTCTGGCAAGATTGAGTGCCCCTCATTAATATGTGAATGAATACACATACATGACTTCAATAGAAATAAATTTGAGATGCAGCTAGTGAACACTGCAACAGTAATGAGACGTCCAGATATTAACCATGTGGTATGTAGTTCAGTGGTAACATTTGCACCTGTCCTTGTCTCTTCTTTGTATTGCTCCCTCTTCCGATGCTGATCTGTCATTGTGTTTATACTTCATGAGTCCCTTTTTCATGGTCGTATCTTTCTATGCATGACTTTGAAACTTTCTTGTTCCTCTCCATTACTTACATTGACCTGCTGGGATACTTTTCTCCTTCTGTGTTTGTAGTGTGTTCCTAGTATTTACCACCTGTATTATCCTTATCTTTTTGTGTCTCCCCAATTCCTATCTTATTCGATACTTCCCATTTCATGACTGAAGATTGGTCAAGCTCGCATCAATGAGCGGTAATGCCTGCCCTCCTGAAAAAAGTTGCAAAGCAGAAACAAGCTCATCAAGATTGAGAAGAAATAGATGTAAAAGAATTTGGAGACAGCAATGTATGAAGATATGAAGACTGCCCCTGTCCTTCTGTGTTTTCATTTTTGTCCTTATCTCCTCTTCCTCTTGCTCACTCTTTCTTCCACACTGAACTGTCATTGTGTTTATCCTCTTTGTGTTCCTTTGCACGTTCCTGTTTTCTAACGCGACTGCATTTTAAACGTCATTGTTCTTATCCTAATAAAAGTTATCAAATTTCTGTATAAATGTCTAGTACGTACATGTCAAGTACAGTAAAACCTCGTTACAACGTTTCTGCAGGGGACAAGGAAAAAGAACGTGTTATGCTACAAAACGTACTACCGAATACACAAACAAAAACTATCCAACAGGGATATGAAAACACCATATACGATTTTTTCCAACATAAGGGGATTTTACGTTGTATAACCATGGGTAAAATGAAAACTCTATGAGAAGAGAGTATTAAAAGGTGTGAAAAACACGAGAGAACAAATATGAAATCTTATTTCACTGGAGCTTATAAAATAATAACAGTGCACTGAAAAGTGTTAGAAACACCAAACAACAAATATGAAAACATTTAAACGGCGCCCATAAAAAGATCAAAGTATTATTGCAGAGCACATTCTTTCTAAAACAAATGTTAGTAGAAGCCTTTTATTTCAAAAAAGTGGGTTATTAAACATTATTTTTCTGGTCACACACTTAGACAAAGAGTTGGAAGTTATACATGGCCATTTGCGACTGCAATAGAACAACTTTGGCAGCCATTTTAAATCAAACAAAACTTTGATCGACCGACTCGAGTTATCGATATAATTCTCATGTTTGGTCCGTACTGAAATGTACATAAAGACAAAGAACGCTACAAGTGTTTTAATATTTAATACAAAGAGAGATCTAGTAATTAAGAATTAAATCTTATCATATTAACCCTCTTAGTGCCAGGCCCGATTGCTCAGAGTATGCCAAGAGTGCCAGACAGATTTAGAGAATTTTGCAGGTTCTCACTCTCTGGACTATATAGTTCACAAATATTATAACTATGACTTGAAATTTTTATTAAATGTTAACAAGAAGACATTCTTACTGCTGAACTAAATTACAGCACTAAAATGCTCTTGGGTATTTTGAAAAAGATATTTTCCAAACAATTTCAAAACACCAAAAATTTAAAATCAGAAAGAAAAAAAACAGAAAACAGAAAATTCAACTCAACGGTAAATATTGATGACTTCTTTGAAATGCCCTATTTTAGATGAATAAACATGTAAAGTTTTACATTTTTATCTTCAATAGTTTAAGAATTATATACAATGGTATCGTAATATACAATTGGCATGTTCAACAATGGGATCGAACCTGGCACATGGGTTGTAGTCACGGTGACCAGATGGTGATACATTATCATTGTTCACAAGATGAAAGAATCTCAAGATCAATTGGAATCTGTTTCTTGAGGACATATTTCCAAACCACGGAATATAACGGGAGTTTTTGACCCAAAAAGAAAATATGCTCGGCCTTGTAGTTATACCCATTTCCAACAAAACAGCAATGAAAGCCTTCATTTCAGTCAATGTAACCGGGCGCCACTGCTGTGCTCTGGCATATGGTGACAAGACATGATTTCTCATATCTGCTTGTCTCTGTAGTTATGAGATTCAATAACTGAGCCGTGAAAAATAAAATAAAAGTACGCTATAGGTTTGCGTCTGACGAAGGGGCATGTCTCGGGCTAGAAGTATCATAATAATCAGGTTAGGGTTGGTATTTTGCATCTTGACCTAATTGAATTTCACGGAAAACAGGAAATTGTTGCTGTTGGATATTGTTACAGCCATCATCATCATCATCAGTACTCTCACTCAGACGGTCATTACCACTTTCAATGTTTACATTCGGACAATGAGCACGTGGTTGAGTGTTTACAGAAAACTCGCCGTTATCAGTCCCAATAACACTTTCACTTTACCCTTCCTCACTTGTTGGAGGAATGAATTCCTCATCAGAGTCTTCATCATCCTCTTCTTCACTAAAAGTATTAAGATATACGGCCAGTTCATCATCGTTAACAAAATAACTTCTCCCGCTAGTCGCCATTTTACTCACGCGGCATCGAGATCATACATCGTAGATGAACACGGACTTCAGAAATTCAATGCATGATAGCGAATGAATTTACGCACTATCTAGCGGCATAGTTAAAATCTAATGACAATTATCTATGGACTCGACACATAAGATGTTGCAATCTGACGGCCCAAGTTGTACTAACTGGACAGGTTCTCATCGATATTATGATGTCTGTTTTAAGTTAATAATTATTAAACACTTGAAAATGTAGAATAATTGTGCAGCCGCAAAAATACAGCATAGGTCTAACTAAAGCCAATATTCAGCGTTAGCGTGAAGACAAAGAGAGTGAAAAAATGTGTAGGCCTTCTGTACAAAAAATGCATTCAGTGGTCCCCAGCAAAGGCACTTTAAAGAAGTCAAAGATGAAATTGTGAGGTATGTGCACGAAAAACGCAAGGGCAGAATGGCCACATCATGGCGCAATAATCTTGTTCGTTGACCTTCAACGTCCGTGATTAGGCCTATACAGCGCTAGCCGCTGAAGTTGGCCAAACCCGGCAAGCGAGATGTGCGTGTAGCGGTAGCTGATTATATCTCATGCTATGTAAAAGTAACAGTAAGAATATTTTCCTGATGGATCGTCGTATTATTGAAACGCATAGAATACGTATTGCCGGCAAATTTTCAACGGGTTCTCTTTCGTATTATGATGCCAATTTATAGTTAATGGCCATTAAACCTATGGAAATAAAGAATAACTGTGCAGCCGGCATAACGAAAGCCAATGCTCGGCATATGAAAATAGTCTAAAATTGCGTACTGTACAACGAAGGCATTCATATGATTTTTACAAAGCACTTTTTGGGCCTGATTTAAATTTTATGAAGGAAAAAGTGGGGGTCATCTTGGATTCAGAGAAATACGGTACTATAATTTTTTTCAGAATGTAATTAAACATACATTTTCACGTAGTATCGGATTTCGAAAAATAACAAACAAGTAAGCCGTAGTGTGGATATCATCTGCGGAAATGCAAGTTTCGAACGAACTGATTGCCGTTTCATACCGATTTTAATTTGTACGGAGGGTTTTCCGAATTTTACACAATTATCGGATATAACGACAATCCGCTATAGCGAGTAAAATTTTTTGCTGTTATGAATTCTCGCTATAACAGACTTCTACTGTATTTACTCTCCTCTTGTTTACACCACAAGCTCTAATCAACATCAAAATACCTTTGACTTTTACTCCTTCAAGCTAAGATAAATACGACTACAGACAGTCAAATACCCTTCCTTGCTTCTATAACATACTTAAAGAAGACTGTTGACTTAACATTCAAAATCAACATCTTTCACAACTTCAACAGTCTAACAGCTTTACTTTTTTCTTATCCTCCACTAGGAGTGATCAAAAAAACACAGTTCTATTTCATTACAGAGACCCAGCTGTTCATGTTCAAATGATTTTTCTTACACCCTCAACAAGTATTAGGTGCATTAAACCAGGCTCCAAGGAATACAATCTTGTAGAACTTGATACATGCTGCATGTTACCACAGTTTTAACCAAGAACATTCTAATAAGTTTATATTAAATAAGCACCTGCATCAGTATCCTCATTTTACGATTTGTACGAGCAATCAGGATCCTGATTATTAACCTTACAGGTTTGAGATTAAGGCAGAAGATGCCCTTATAATGGGCGAAACATGTCCCTGTAATTAACCCTAGAATTGTGGACCATATTTCTGGAAGACGGTGCACTGTTTTGTCAAGCACTATCATCTTTCTGACAGACGGTGTCCTTCTGCTGTAGAATTTTAAATGGACACCAGATGGCAGTAATACAGATACAAGCCGAATACTGATACTTTTATCTTCACTTTTAAAAGCCTTTGAAAAACAAACAGCAGTCTGGAGAAGTTTATTTAGCTGCAGAAGTGAAAGTACCTCCATATGTTCTTAGAATCAAGATGGCAGTCCGCTTTATTGACGCTTCTGAAATCGAGCACTTGATTTTCAAAGATCTTTTGACAGTGCTGATGGTGACAGTGATTACTGTATTAATTCTGATGATGAAATTATTCCTGAAAGTAGTAAAAGTGACAGCGAAGTACAAGGTGCCTCGAAAGTAATGCGATAATCAGAATGATGTTCAAATCAGTGCAGGTTATATTATTATTATATTATTAATATTGGCATTACTTCAATATTTGAAGAAACCAGTGAAGGGATAAGTATGAACTGTTGATATTTGTGTAGATTGTTATAAATACTTTGATCAGAACACAAGGAAACATGAAACTGAGCGCAGAAATCTAAGATAAGCTGTAGGTTCAAAACTCGTGAAAAGAATTGAAAATGCATTTCGAGAAAAATTTTACATTTTACTTAGCATTTGAAATGAAAAGTGAAGAATTGTGGGGAAAATATGTAAGAACATAATATCATGTTTCAAGAATAAATTAACTATCAGAAATTCTTTTCTTTGTGCAAAATACTTCAACAATTCACTTTGTTCCAAAAAATTATAACTGTATTTTTCGATAGTTAGAAATAGTGATAATTTTAAAAAATTATTTCTCTCATCTTCATGTAGATCATTTCTTTCAGCTTTCCATTGGTGTATAATACGGATTTATCGGGATTAACATGAGTTTACAGGTTTGATTTTATTTTCATGCTGTATATTGAGGAAAATAACTGCAGCATTTGACAGATAAACCTGCAGCAGTTCTAGGGTTCATATGATAAGATTGAATTCTTAATTATTAGATCTCTCTTTGTATTGAATAGGTGGATATTAAAACACTTGTAACATTCTTTGTCTTTGAATTATCGAACCAAAACGGGAAGATGCAAGTTTCAACATTCACGCCAATTCTCCGCACTTAAAGACGTGGATGCCAGTCGACCGGCTGACAGACTTTAATTTTGTCTTCATTAGTAAGGAATTTCACGACTTCTTCCGTATCCATAATTAGGCTATCATAAGACAAATATGCACCACGCTGGTCAACTTCACACGATTATGTACCCTTCACGGTACAACAAAACAAGAAATACATTTCTAACTTCTGAATGGAATGCAAAATACAAGCACAAACAGGCCCATTGTATTATTGCACAGTCTGCATGCTAACTGGCAAGCAAAACTGAGCATTTCTGAGGCTAACGACTTGCTCCCCGAAGGTGCAACTTATTCTGTGAAGTTCAAGAATTCAAAGCCTTTTCTTGTTATCACGCAACTGCACCGAGGGCTCTTACCTGAGTTGGAAATCATGTTCCTTCCACAAGGGATGACAACATCTTCATGGCTAGGAAAAAATGTGATAGTACTAAGCAGAAATAGCGAAAATTTGTGATGCGATAAGTGAGGTATTTTTACATAGATTTAATTTGATGAGAATCGGGACTTTGAATTTATGCTAAGAACGAAAATGTGTTAATGAGGAACGCACTAATGAGGTTTCACTGTATTTTACTTCTTAGTAAGTTCCATAGATCCCATAATAAAAACAGGTGTATTCATGGCTCTTTGCAGAATGAAGTTGGGATGTTGAAGTTCATAAATAATAAGTGGACTGAAAGTGAGTTTCCCAGATAAGTCACAGAAAAATTAACATTCTTTGCAGTATCTTACCTTGGTAAAGTATGTGGAGCAATAGCATTAAGCTCTTGACATGCACGATTCAATAAGTTTTGAAGAGGCAAACTTGGCTGTGAGGGAACCTTGATATCTGACTGAATTTTACGGCCCTCTTCTCCTTCTTCTTCAATACTGACCACATCCCACTGCTGGAAAAAAAAAAAGAAACTAAAAATGACTTAGATGCAGCAAAACAAGTGACACTTAAATTATTGCTCATCTGCTGTCTATGTTTCCCTGGTAATAAAGTACCAGTATTCATTTATTGTATATAATAGTTTGATGTACGGTAAATTCAGTGTTGTATTGATCTTTGCAATTATTCTGCAAACACCAAACATTATTTCTGTTCATACAGAGTGGGGCATCAGAATGGGCCGAGTGTGCTTCACATTAAAGAACAGTACAAGAAGCGATTTAATTGCTACTTGCCTTTATGTCGCACCAACACATATAGGTCTTATGGCGATGACGGGACAGGAAAGGCCTAGGAATGGGAAGGAAGCAACCATGGCCTTAATTAAGGTACAGCCCCAGCCAGCATTTGCCTGGTGTGAAAATGGGAAACCACGGAAAACCATCTTCAGGGCTGCCGACAGTGGGATTCGGACCCACTATCTCCCAGATGCGAGCTTACAGCTGTGTGCCCCTAACCAAGCAATTTAATGAGGAGGAACCAAATAACACAACAATGTTAGCTGTCACTGACAACTTCTGTCATATAGGATCAGCAGAAAGGGGACAATGGGCTCAAGAACCATCACCACGAATGAGAATCATGGATGACTTCTTCAAAAGGTGTTAGAGTCCCCAAAGAACTGTCTATGACAAACATCGCTGAAACTATGTCTCAGCGATAGGTCTGTTTGTCAGACGTAAAGCTGGGTGGATTCGCATATCACATTTAAGTTCCTCAGCATCTAACAGAAATGGATGAGCAAGCCCTAATACAGTATCGCAGCCAAGTGTTGCCCATGACAGATGAGGATCCAGATTTCTTCTGCAACATATGGTTTTCAGATGAAAACAACCTTTGTTCATCAACATGTTCAATAATCTTCAGAAACATTATGAACAATGTGTGGCACATGATGGTACACATTTTGAACATATACTGTACCAACAGATTTAAATAACATTTCAGTGTTTTATGTTTAGCTGCATAAATTTAAATATTTTGTAACGGTAGGGCGTATAATCATCAAAATTATTATTTTCTCAGCATGGAAAAAGATGATAAGAGAAGTAAATTCATAGTAGTGAGTGTCCGACTCGTTAGCTGAATGGTCAGCGTACTGGCCATCGGTTCAGAGGGTCCTGGGTTTGATTCCTGGCCGGGTCGGAGATTTTAACCTTCATTGGTTCATTCCAATGGCTCGGGGGCTGGGTGTTTGTGCTGTCACCAACATCCCTGCAACTCCCACACCACACATAATACTATCCTCCACCACAATCGCACGCAGTTACCTATACATGGCAGATGTCGCCCACCCTCATCGGATGGTCTGCCTTACAAGGGCTGCACCCGGCAAGAAATAGCCATATGCAATTATTATTATTATTATTATTACAGTAGTGAGTCACAAACAGCCAGCAAGTATAATACAAGAGTAAAGATATAGATAATAAATTAAGAATATCATAAAATTCACACTCCAATGTCCCTGTAGGTTACATCTTTATTCACTTGGTTCAGTCGTATCTCCCTAGGTCTCCTTCCAGCATTCTAGGTGTGCAGCCTCTATTCCATAACCCTTCTTTCTTCCAAGTATTTGACATGCCCACATCATCATAAACGTATTAAGACCTTTTATATTTTAGATCAGGTCCACAGAAATGGCTGACAGATAACACTGAATCGTCAAAAAAATTGACTGTGGAGCAAAGAAAATTGGACAATTGGCAACAATCTAGTCAATATATAATAAATTCCAAATTGTAGTTTGCCTCCATGGCTAAATGGTTAGCATGCTGGCCTTTGATCACAGGTGCCCCAGGTTTGATTTACGGCAGGGTTGGGAATTTTAACCATCATTGGTTAATTCTACTGGCACGGGGGCTGGGTGTATATGTCATCTTCATCATCATTTCATCCTCATCACGACACGCAGGTCACCTATGGGCAAGCCGAACATGTCCTCGGACACTCCCAGAACTAAAAGCCATACGCCTTTTTCTTTCATTTCCAATACGTATTGATGGGCACCAGCTACAAATAAATGTAACAATCATAGAGTGAGACTCTTGAATACCTCTAGGGTATGGGGTAATAAGCTTACTTGACAGCATAACCTGTAATAGGTCCTGGGAAAAGGATATTGTTGTTTGGTTCCCACCTAGAATTTGGGATTACCTGTTTTACCATGAAATAAATTAACTGCACTTGATACTGAACAAATTGTATTCTTAAATTTTGGAATAGAAATCGTGAGATTTGCTGCGATACTGAAATTACAATATAAAAGCCTGAAATTTAAATGGAATGAAGCTTTAGGCATTAAATTTAAAATACATTGGGCCAGACATTTGAAATCTTCATACAGGAAATTTATCCCTCACTGGTTCACATTACCTTGGACAATTTAAGTGTTGTTGTGACGCGTTTCTTGGAACTGGCATCAGCTGCAGTTATCTCAGACCTGATTTGCTGACCTATCCTCTTATCGGTGACTCACCTTCACCGACAAAAAATAGCATGGCTTACATATTAAAGCACACTATTCAGCTACACACGTTTCCCACTGCACTGGTAGTCTCCATATCAAAGACTCTACCTTCACCTGTCACAGGAACGACACAAGTTGACTTGACTGAACATATACGGAACACACCCCAATTATCTAATACGTCTGATCACTGAAGACTCTCCTTCCATGTGAGTACTCACTATGGGATAAAAGCTGTTTTATAGTCTCTCATTCACCCCCACGTCATGGGTAAATCAGACCGGGACCTCATTCAAGCCAAGCTTAAAAGTACTGCACCTTGTGTGCCAATAGCCACATGCAGGGTAAGACTGTATAGCTGTTCCATATGATAAGACTTCCTTGAGATCACTTCCTTCTTCAAAATGAAAGCAGTGACGTATGGGTAACCTGTAGTATGACTCCACACTAAATGTAGCTGTATTTCACCACCTAGTGCAACTCCTTAACCTTTCATTCACATAATAAATTAACCTCTTACACACAGCAGCAAATCTTGCCATATACAAATTCCCTTAATTCTTACACACACGTACATATGGTACATAATAGATGAAATGAAATAGAGCGAGCGATAAATAATAGAGAAATCAGATGACAGAATTGAATATAAAAAATAACAATAGTTAATAGTAACAACAATAATATTGCTGAGGAATGTTTGTAACAGGATTTGAACCGTTACAGTAGTATTTCAATAATATGAACAATAAAAACCACTATTATCTATAACACCACCAGCATTTCATAAATTATGCACAATATTAAAAAGAAATGTGTTTGTCCTGACAACTATTATTACTACAAAAGGAAACTTACAGGTATAGATAGCAGAAGTTCGGCTATAGATGAAGGTGACACAATAATTTCATTGACTATGGTCTGAAGTCTGGAAGACACCAACACTCGCCACATTTGCCAAGTGGATAGGCTCTCTTGTTTCAAGAGAGCACATACTTCCTTCCACAAAGATTCTTCAGTTGACAGCAAAATCTAAAACAATTCATACTTTTATAACCTAATATTCTCAAACGAGCTTCCCATTTCTTTCCTGAAATAAAACATATCACAGTACACCCACGGGATTAATTGAAATTAATCATTTTAAAGAGAACTTTTAACAAGGAATGCACTTTCAATAACCATATCTGCAATATTTTATCAAAATATTCAAAATCAATACATTATTTCATGGATGTAAATGACCGACGTGGATGCAAGACAACATTAACAAGGTAATTAAATCCCATACATTTCATCATGATTGCATGGCCTAAGCTACTAAGTGCAAGCATTTGATCTAACGCCATCTAGGCCGCCCGCATGTCAATTTTGATTTTCTGTTTTACTCTAACAGATGGCAAAGTAAACCAGACCTCTTGTGAGCAATCTATGGCCGAGTTTCATTAAGTTGGTCGGTTTAATACCAGCCGTGTCACAGAGATCTTTTACATGTCAGATCAAACGATATGCAGTGCCAAATGAATTTTCTTCCTTCTGCCCCTCAAAAATCTGACTGATGTAATCATACGGAAAGGGAATTGCAATTAGCAGGAAGTGGCTTTGTTTTTGCAATTGGCAAGCTACACAATAGTACAGGAATTTCCTAGCCATAACTATTATATGTTCTAGAAGTGGAAACTGAACTGAAACACAGAGACAGCCCATCTCTTATAGTATAATACTATGCATCTATGGTTCTATTTTGGCTTACTTTAACCTTTCAGAGTGGGGGGATGTAAATGGCCAGCTTTCAGTGGAAGCAAGGGAAACTTTAACAAGCTAAATCGCTCATGTAACATTTTAAACTGTTGTAGCTCTAGAAATTTGGTTGGATTTGGATTATTTTCCATTCTTTTTGCAATATACATATCATTTAATAACCAGATTACATAATAAATTATCCTTTAATAGACTATGATGGAAAAAATCAATTGCACTAAAAAACAAATATTCCTCATACTATTCACATTAGGCAAAACTGTCTATGATTACTCACAGAGAACATAAAGAGATCTTTCACAAACAATGAAACAATGATATGTATTAACAAAGTCAAACTTATACTTCAACATAATATTCAATAAATGTATCAAGTTATGACATTTCTTGTGATATCAGAGGCTCGCAGTTCTAATGTCACATGTCTAGTATGAAGAAGCATGATTGTATTCAGTAGCATGAAGGGGTTTCAAAAAATTGAATTTTAGTGTAGAATGCTTTGAAACATGACTCTAGATGAAAAGCAGCTGCACAGTTAGGACATCAATAAACAGTTCCCTATCTGTTTTGTTTTTGTAATATACTACCCACTATGGTGTGGCCTTGCCTTTTTCTCTGTTAGGGTATCTTTTCGATGAAATGTCACTTAGATGGACATGGAAAAGTGTTGTCAGCAAAATGTCTTCCTAGTATCGAGTCGGTGCCCATAGGGCCTCTACCAGTTGAATGATGCTAGGCATCACTCAATCACTTTACATTACCTACAGATGCCATTTTTCAAAATGTACACAGAGAACAATAGTAGTTCATTGTAAAACACTGGAAGAGTACTAAAAATCATTAACATGCATCAATAAACACCGACGAATATTCAATATTATGGGACATGTAAAAGCTCAATACAGAAAGAGTGCATGGCACGTGTATAGCATTTCTCTACACTAGTAGAAAACTGCTCCGGAACGTCTCACACACGATACTCCATACTACGAAGGTTGATCAAATATAAACGGGACTTTTGTTTCTGAACATCAACAGTTGGTAGGACTGGCACTGCACTTCTGCTATGCTTAGGCGGCACCTTAGGAGTGGGGAAAGCGTTCTGTTAGATATTTCCCACTGTTTCGTCAGAAACGCTCACAATGTCAGAGCAACGCATAATTATAAAATTTCTCTTGCGGCGGAAATTTGCCAGAGACTGACTGCACAGTTCGGTGATCAAACATTGTCAAGGACGTGTCTGTTTGCCTAGCATAAAAACTTCAAGGAAGGATAAGAACGTGTGAAAAATCAGCAACACGATCACAGTCCTCGGATCAGCATTACAGACAAAAACATTTGTGCAGTTAAAGACATTATTGAAGACTATCGACGGGTGAGCGTATCAGAAATTGCAGAACTAGTCTGAATCAGTTATGGGAGTTGTCAATCATCACAAACAACCTACAGTTCTGTAAAGTGGATTCCAGATAGTTCCCTCGCCTTTTGACCGAAAATCTGAAGTTGAGATGTTTGGAGGTCTGTCAGAGGCTTACAGCAAGTTTGCAGAAAAAGGTGATGCATTTTTGAGTCGGATCATCACCTGCGACGAAACATGGGTCCACCACTACACTCCAAAGAAGCCAGTAAGGAGTGGCGGAGGTAAGGGGAGGCAGCACCAGTGAAAGCCAAGACTCGACTGTCAGCTGGCAAGGTTCTTGCAACCGTTTTTTCGATCAGCGAGGCATTTTGCTGATTGATTTTTTGCATGAGCAATGCACAATCAATGCTGCTTACTACTGCGAGCAGTTGAAAAAGGCGAGAGTTGCATATCGTTGCAAAAGACGAGACCAACCAATTCGACAGGCCATCCTCCTCCACGACAATGTGCGGCCCCATACTTCAGCTCTAACTACTCCAAGTTCAGGAAATGCACTGGAGTACACTTGATCATCCTCCTTACAGCCCAGACTTATCGCCCTGCGATTTCCATTTGCTTGGCAGCGTTACCAACCCAGAAATATTTTATCTGCTACATTTTAGTTAAAAATCTGCCAAATTCTGCTAAATTTTGAATTAAATCAAAATAGCATGTACCAGCTTCTTGTATAGAGGCAATTAACTCGATACTCACCAGTTTTAAAACAGGATGTCATATTCTTCTCCTCTCCTGTGGTTTCATACGAAGCCATGGTACCATACCTTTTGGAAATATCTGATGCCAATATTCATAATCACTGCAACACTTGTTCACTCAATTCAATCCTGCTCATGTGGTAAACAACAGAGGTAGACATTCAAGATTTTTAAACTAATGTACCGTATTTCACGGCATAATCGTCGCACTTTTTATACCAAAATTTTCGAAAAAAATTGTAGGGTGCGACCATTATACGATGAATATTTAATACCAGTATTTGTATTACTCAAAAAATGTATTTATAACTAAATTGTATTTGATACAAATTTAAGATGCACGTAATACTCGCGTTTATACATCAAAATAATTAAAATAGTCTAAAACAAAATTCATAATTTTTCGCAACAATTCGGCGAACGTTTTTCCAACCTGAAAATAAAAATGAACGTATTAAGTTAATTTGTCATTAATTTGAGTATTAAAGTTAAAATATTACACTTGCAAAAAATTATCGCTTTGTTGTGAAATGCGGACTTACCGGTACGCAATTTATTCCAAATCTTCGGTGTCGCTTTCGCAGGTTTCGCTATCTGATGCGCCGTCCTCGCCTCTGTTAATACCAGTATCAGATTCTTCGTCTCCCTGCCACACTGCGTCATCTTCGGAACCGTCTAGTGCATTCGAAATCCCAGTCCTTTTGAAGCTCTTGGAGACTAGTTCAGGTGGTATAAGATCCCAACTCTTCTTCACCCACGAGCATAACAAGTCCAAGGGTGGACGCCTGATATTTCCGGCGGGCGTCAATTGCTGATCGCCGCTCATCATCCACTCGTTGTAAAATCGACGTAAGTGGTCTTTAAAGGGTTTATTAACACATACGTCTAGTGGCTGCAAAGCAGATGTTAGGCCACCAGGAATGACTATCTGTCGTGTCTTATTTGTAGTGAGAATTTGCTTCACTTCGTTCACGAGGTGACCTCGGAAAAAACTATCTAAAACAAGCAGAGCTGGTTGTTTTAGTAGTGCACCAGGTCTTCTATTCCACACAGTTTTAACCCAGTCCAGCATGAGTTCTACGTCCATCCAACCCTTTGGTTGCACTCGTGCATGAATTCCACGGGGAAACTGTATATTCTTAGGCGGCATATGATGTAAGGCGGCAACTTTCTCCCGTCAGCTGTAATGGCTAGCATTGCCGTGCATTGCAATTTCTCACTACCGCTGGTTTTCATTAATACACTCCGTGATCCTTTTAGCGCAATAGTGCTGTTGCGAGGCATATCAAAAAAGATTGGAGTCTGATCGGCATTACCGATTTGAGAAAGCAAGTACGAAGTTTCCTTGCGCAAACGTATGACAAATCGGTGAAAATTTACAATCTTGACCGTGTAATCAGCAGGCAACTTTTGGCTTAGTGTTGTTCTCCTTCGCACTGACAGATTGTGTCGTCGCATGAACCCCTTAATCCACCCACGAGTCGCCTTAAACTGAGTGACCGGTATGTTGTGTTTGCACGCTACCTCCTGTCCCTTAATTTGTAACATTTCATATGATACACTGGAGCCATTGTTACGTATTTCACTGACGTACCTAAACACTTCTTCGTCAATTATAGGAAACTTCCCTGTTTTAGGACCTCTAAACGCGCGTCTAGAAGGGTTTGTGCTTTTTAGCTTGTTTTTTACTTTCCGCCAGTCACGCACCAACTTTTCACTCACAGAAAATTTTCTTTCTGCAGCTCTGTTCCCGTGCTGTTCAGCGAAGGCAATTACGCTTAGCTTGAAGCCCGCAGAATAGTTTCTATATTTACCCATAATCGCTTATAAATGCTTCACACGTTAATGTTTTGCGATATAAATGACTTTCCGTAATTGTTCACTATTAAAACAAATTATTTCTGCAAACACCCAAAACACAAATTAAAAACTTAAATTCTCACGCACACATGTCTACAGTAATCACGTAAATCTGAAACAAATAAATGCATCTGTGATCTGTCCATTCCAGAGCAGCCAATACTGTTAGGCAGCAAGGAAGCATGCAACAATTGTATCAGTTTAGCTCGTTGGTTGCGACACACTACTGCGCTTGCGCAAAGCTCGCAAACCGGAGCTCTAGCTAGCGCGGTGTAGATCTACTGTATAGTTGATTGTATTCCGAGACGTCAGTAACAAACATTTTTTTTCAATTTCTTTTAAACATACGGTAATTAGGTTAATATTTCTTCCCAGTTATTGATGATTTTACATTACATTACTGACGAGTTTATAAAATAAAACTTTAATAGCATTGGATAATAATTATCTTGACTGCTTGGATAAAAGTTTTCATCCCATGCCCGGACACTTATGACGTAGTAGTAAGATAAGAGTCTAGCGATGACAACTGAGACATCGTAAATAATTCGGCTGAATAATTCCGTGGAAATCTGCGTTATCGTCTTGGATTTCACTTCGTGCGCAATAACACAGGAGCCGGCCCCATGGTGTAGGGGTAGCATGCTTGCCTCTTACACGGAGGCCTCGGGTTCAATTCACGGCCGGGTCAGGGAATTTTACCTGTATCTGAGGGCTGGTTCGAGGTCCATTCAACCTACCTAGCCGGTATTTCCTGGCGACGTTGCCGATAAGCGATAACTTACAGCCTTACGTATTTCAAATGGGAACTCATAATATGTAGGTGGTGAAGAAATAGTACACTGTCTCGCGACAACGATGTCAAACTGCCGATAGCCTACCGGTAAGCATAATATGTAGGTGGTGAATAAATAGTACACTGTCTCGCGACCACGTTGTCAAACTGCCGATAGTCTACCGGTAAGCCATGCGTCGTACATATACCGGTATTATTTATTTATATGTTGTGCAACATGTCGCAAACGTGACTGTGTTGCCAAATTGCCCATACACGTATTTAAATTGCGCATTCATGTGCAACTTACGTTGCAGTTACATTTACCTTTTAACCAGATTAGTGAACAAAATTTGGACGTGCGACGATTATGTAATTAAAGGTTTAAAGTCTGATTTTAGTATTGAAAATAAAGGATGCGACGATTACGCGGTGGCGACGATTATGCCGTGAAATACGGTAATTGGCTGAGAGCTCTTTCAACAACACCATTCGACCAATATCCTAACTCTTTAGCACTCTTTCAGAGCAACCAAAGAAACTTTCCGTCAACTTTACAGCTCACCAACAAGGACATTTTCAGATCTATTTCAAAAGTTTTTCACTTTCATCACAGATTTCATTGTTTTGATAGCCAAGATATATTTAAGGAAATTTATATTTACTAATATCTACTGTCAAAATATCACTGTAGTGTCCCGGAACAATTCTTCTGGCAATATGGTCTGCAGAGTTCGACTGGAATAATTGATTGATTCTCCAACATTTTGACGAAGAGGGTTTCAGAGAAGCACGATAAAGTTTTGCTTTTGCTAGAGGCTTTACGTTCGCACCGACACAGATAGGTCTTATGGCGACGATGGGATAGGAAAGTTTAGTACAGCAACAATATCACCGTTTGGCAGTGGAACACTTTTCAACTGACTTTGTTACTTGTTATTTAACTCAAGCAATTGGGAAAGGACACAATTTCTTGCGATTTGAATAGACAGCCATCTTGTGTTACTTTGCTGTAACCTTTCCTTTCGACATACAAAACACAGTATCAAACACGACATACCCAACTCATCACGGTTTCAGTGACGATTGCAACAGCAGACAATGATGGTAAGTTCTATTCAGCAAGTATAGCAAGTTTTATGGTAAGTTCTATATTATGGTTTCTCATAACGATAAACTATGATATTTTTACAGCTGAAAACCGTTAACAGAAGTTTGAAAATCCGTCAAAAGTTCTGCTGTCTGCTAAAAGGAAATTTTATCCGCTGTTCCACGTAAAATTCCGCCAAATTAAGTGGGAAATCCGCTGAGTTGGCAACACTGCAAACCCTTTAAAGAAGCTCTAGGAGGGCAATGATTTGAAGATGGCGAGAGTGTGGAAGACATCGTGCGCAACTGGCTGGTGACATGACCCTGTTTTTGTTTTACTTTTATGAGGGCATCAAAAAAGCTGTCCATACACTGGGACAAATGCATTTCCAAAGTAGGAAACTATGCGGAAAAATGCATTGTAATTGCCTTGTGTTTTTCAATTAATTTAATTTAAATAAAAAATAAAATTTATTTAATTCCTCCCCATATTAGATAATGGAAGCCTACAATTAACTAATGAAAGCTTTTATTTAAAGAATAAAAATAATTCAAGGACAAGAATCTAAAACACATTTAAAAATACAGAAAAAAATGTTTTTACATAAATAAGACCCACCTGATTCTGATTAGTTTTGGCAAGGCAATGTTGTAAACTGGGACACAAATCACACAATGCCTGCAAGAAGCGAGCCATCAGAATAATGCATGCCTCACTCTGTTGCTGTTTCTCCTTGCAAAGGGACTGGATAAAACTAATGAGCCTGAAAAAATACTTTAATTCTCACATGTACAAATTCAAATGAACACAATAGATTATTATAATTTTCACAATGTTGAAGAGGCAACAAATGAAGGAAAGAGTATAAAATTCCAAGAAAAAACAGAAATATGGATTTCATTTTAGTTCAAAAAAAATTTAAAAGGACAACTTACTCTAGAATACTGCTTTGGCTGACAGACTGTATATGTTGCAGCAACTCATCTCTGTCAGGAACATTGTCTCCCATATAAAATTTGAGATCATGAAGAATAGCTTCCAACTGCGAATCCAGTTCACTACATAGTCTCTCAACACAAGGTGAATAACCCCTTGCCTTCATCAGAAGACCTACCAAAATAAATTAATTATAATCATTATAGTCTAGTAGTACCTAAGAGTCAGGAAGTCCTCCAAATATTTTTAGAAGAGGACAGTGTTAAAATACCCAACATACACTGCTGAGTTAACTTTGTGATATCACACCTATAGAGCACAGCAACTCCAAATGAAACTCTGCAAGAAATGCAAACTTCGTTTAACTCCCTTCTGCCCTTTTGTCCCTATTCATGCAAGACCAATAGCTTTCTAATCTGTACAGGGAATCAGGTTTTGTTTCTGTGGTAGCTACCAATATTTAATTTAATGTTCAAATTCTGAAATAATCAAAACACAGAAAGGGAAAATATTTTACAAGGGAATCATCTAAAAAGAGGAGAAAGAAGACATCCCCTGAGGATGCAATTTTAGCTTTTGCAGCTACAGCATTGCAGTCATTCACTGTAGGTGCAAAAAGGACTAAGATGATGATGGTTTTGCCAGTTTTATTGCCAGCTCAGTGAGGAAAATAGAAAATAAAACTTTACAACCATAAAACAAACATGAAATTTTAAAAGTTTTAATGGAAGCTGAGATACAGTAAAGGATAAGTGTCAATGAAATGCAAATAATGTACAGTATAAAGTGAACTTTACCTGCATATAATCCTTTGCGAGTGCACTGGATATTTCCCTACATGTTTCAGGAATTATACGTGAGAGCATTCCAAATGATATTCTTGTGTCATACATCAGGTTTGTGTAAGATTCCCCACTTGCAAGAGTGTTATTTGTAGGCTTGTTCTAGGAGATAATTATATGAAGGGTGCACTATATTGTTTTACACTTTATTTTTTTCTACCAGGTACATTACACATCAGTTGTTACGTCCGCCTTCTCAACATAATCCCCTTGTAACTGTACGCACTTTTGCCATAGAAGTGTCAGTCTCTCCAGAAATTCCTGAAACCATTCATTCAGAGTGTTGCGTACCCATGCCTTGAGAGCTGTGTCCAGTTCTGCAAAATTTGCAAAACGGTTTCTTCATGTTCCCACACAGGTGATAATCACTTGGTACCAAGTCGGGAGAGCATGGTGGGTGTGGCAGCACCGTGAATACCATTTGATCAATGACAACGGTAGTCTCTCGGCTAATGTGGGGCCGGGCATTGTCATGTTGCAGAAGCACAACTTTAGCCCATTTTCCTGGCCGCTTAGTTTGATGATGATGATGATGATGCTTGTTGTTTTAAGGGGCCTAACATCGAAGGTCATCGGCCCCTAATGGAACAAAATGGACGACATGAGCTATGATAGTTAAAATTTTAAAATGTATACACTGACTAGAGTTAAAAATGGTGATGAAGAAAAATGAGTATGAGATTAAAACAATCAGTGGATCTAATTCGCAATGCCTTATTTTCTAATAAAATAAGAGAAAATACAGGAAACAAAGGAATAAGGCATTGCCCGGTAGTACAGATATATATATATATATATACATAATTTACGTTAGACGTTAAAATAACACATTAAAATACGCAACACACACTAAAATGAAGTCAATGGGATAAAAGCGCAATTGACACAAATACACTAGGACAAAGGACATCATTACACACGATAAAACAGACCACTATCCCTCATAAAGCGATGACGAGGTCTGCTGACTGCTCGTCATCTCGCGAGATAAGGGAAATTGTAATCGGGAGGTTAAGACTATGGCACAGATCGACCAGTTCCACACATTCCTTAAGGATGTGTACCACGGTAAGATGATCGCCGCAAATACACACCGGAGGGGGTTCTCCATTCAATAGATGGGAGTGAGTCAGGATACCGTAGCCGATCCGAAGACGATATAATACCACTGCTTCCCTCCGAGAGGTCCGAAGGGAAGTCCTCCATACCTTCGTAGTATCTTTAACCACTCTCAGCTTATTTGGAAGAGGAGTGGCCTGCCACTCCGTCTCCCAATGGGACATAACCAGGAGTCTCAGCTGAGAGCGAATATCACTTGCTGGAACCTTGAAAGGCAACAGGGGCAGTGTAAATGCCTCCTTGGCAGCCTTATCTGCTAACTCGTTTCCCTCTACACCCATGTGGCTTGGGAGCCACAGAAACATGATTCTGGTGCCAGCATCTGAACATCCAGCCAGTAGGTCCTGGATCCGCTGCACCAGAGGGTGCCGAGGGAAACAGGTATCAATAGACTGTAGCGAGCTCAAGGAGTCAGTACACACAAGAAAGTGTTGGTGCTCATTGGACAGTGCGTACCACAGAGCTTCACAGATAGCATAGAGCTCTGCAGTGTACACACTACAGGTTTCCGGGAGAGCAAAAAGAAACCTATCAGTGTCAATAACGAGCGCACAGCCCACTTTAGTGTCTGTTCTTGAGCCATCCGTGTAAATGACGACTGAGCCTGGATACCGGCCAACATCGGACACAAAAGAGCCTCTGATAAATTGAAGGCTCCACGTTTTCCTTCGCGCCAGTGTGCAGATCCAGGATTATTTCAGGACATCGTACTACCCACGGAGGTACCCCACTTGGTTGTCTGACAAGGCAAGGAACCGAAGGTACGTGAAACAATCTGAGACTGCTATCCAAGCGTATTCCAACCGGCCGTGTTGCTCGAGGACAAGCAGCGTATAGCAAACGGTTGCCATTGTTGAATACGCAAGGATAGCTTGAATGAAGTGGCATCTGTCGCAAATTAGCAGCATACGAAAGAAGCATTTGCTGGCGGCTCAGGTGTAAAGACGGCACACCAGACTCGGCGAGCAGGCTAACTATGGGGCTTGTACGAAAAGCTCCCGTCGCCAACCTAACCCCACTGTGGTGGATGCTTTTCAGCTTCGCAAGGACCCTTGGTCTTGCAGAGCCATATGCTGCACTGCTGTAGTCTAGCTGGAATAAAATATGTGCCCAATAGAATTGTAGGAGCACGGTGCGATCAGCACCCCAATTAGTGCTGCTAAGAAACTTCATGATATTCACCTTCTAAGTGCATTGCACTTTCAACTGCCGCACGTGTGGCTCCCAAGATAATTTGCTATCAAAAAGGAGCCCAAGAAATCGGTAAGTGTCAACAACTGAAAGAACGACATTTCCTAAATAAAGCTCAGGTTGTGGATGAAGAGTACGGAGCCAATAAAAGTGGACAACAGAGGACTTGGTGGTGGAAAAACGAAAGCCATGTTCTAAGGTCCACTATTCCACTCTCCTAATAGCTTGCTGTAATTGTCGCTCTGCGACTGCCATATTACGCGAGCTATAGTGAAGAGCAAAATCATTCACATAGAGCGACGGTGTTACTGCTGAACCAGCAACAGCAACAATACCGTTTATGGCAATCGCGAACAGAGTGACACTAAGGACCGATCCCTGTGGAACCCCATTTTCCTGAACATGGTATTGCAAATATGTTCTCCCTACTCGGACACGGGATAGACGGAGGGACAAAAAATTCGTAATAAATACCAGCAAGTGACCTCGGAATCTACATTGATGCAGGACTGAAAGGATACCATATCGCCATGTGGTGTCAAAAGCCTTTTCTAAGTCAAAGAAAACAGCTACCAAATGCTGTTTGCGGAAAAATGCATCCTGGATAGAGCTCTCCAGGCATACCAAGTGGTCAGTGGTCGAGCGAGCGGCTCGAAAACCACATTGGTACTCGGACAAGAGTCCTTGTTTCTCCAGACACCACACAAGTCGGTGATTTACCATCCTCTCAAATAGCTTACACAAGCAATTTGTAAGACAAATCGGTCTGTAACTTCCTGCATACTTAGCACTAGAACCGCCAGAGCGGTCATTTTGACCGTTAGCGAATTTCAAGGTATTTCCACGCTCGTACTTTTTAATGCACGAAGTTGTGCTTTTGTGACTTTTAATCTTTTAGGGTTATGTACATTTACGCCAAAAATTACATCCGTAGTTGATAAGGGAACACCGATATTGTCCCTTATATAACTTGCATAAATTGTTTGTCAAGTGCCTAAATAGACTTGTAAACAAATTGAGACTCTTATTTTTATCATTTTTCATAAAGTATTTCAATAGCAAGTCCGTCAAAATATTTCATTGTTACCTATTAGAAGTGAGAGAATATGAACAATTATTAATACTTAACAATGGATTGATCTGTATACAATACATCCCAATTGTTAACTATGTTGCTTTAAAATTAATAATTGAATTTTCGCATGTTTCCCAGATCCTGAATGCTAGATATATGTCAGTAAGTGGCAGCGGTCAAAATGACCGCCTGTGGCCTTCATAGGTATAAGGAAAGTTCAGCCGTTCTAGTGTTAGGATCTTTGTCAGGCTTGAGGACAGGAATGATATGCCCTCTCGCCACTGAGACGGAAAATCACCCTCTATCCAGATTCGGTTGAACACACAGAGGAGATATAGTAGACTATCATCACTAAGGTGTTTCAACATCTGATTATGGATGTTGTCTGGTCCAGCAACGTGTTCTTGCAAAGCGCTAAGGCGCTGAGGAGTTCCCACTCCGTAAAGGGCACGTTGTAGTCCTCTGAAGCTTGAGTGGCAAAACTAAGTTGATGACGTTCTGCCTCCCGCTTCAGAGCGAGGAAATCACTATGGTAATTCCTGGAGCCAGATACATCCACGAAATGACTAGCTAGATGGTTAGCAATTGAGAGTGTGTCAGTGACGACACTGCCTGCAATGGAAATTCCCGGTACAGAAGATGATCCTTGGATACCCAAAATATGTCGAAGCTTAGTCCACGCTTGAGATGATGGAGTATGCGACGTCACAGACGACACATGTCTCCCACGAAGTCTTCTTACTTTGCCGAATAAGAACTCGCGCCTTAGCGCGGAGTTTCTTAAATGTTACCAAGTTGGCTACAGTAGGCTGTCTACGGTAGCGTTTATGAGCGCGACTGGTAGCTGCTGCTATTTCTTCGTTCCACCAAGGAAAGAGTTTTCGGCGAGGAGTCCCCGAGAAGAACGGAATGGACTCCTCCGCTTAGTTTGAATGGCACGACGTAAGCGCTTAGCGGTTGCCACATATGCTGTACTGTTAATCGTGGCCCCAAATTCCAGCCAGTCAATGAGGATGATGCACTTTGTGTGTCCCAGAACACTGTCGCCATTTGCTTGCCAACTAATGGCACAGTTCAACATTTCTCTGGCGGTGGACTGCTTCCTTTGCATCGATTATTGTTTCGTTTGTGGCTCACAGTAATGGAGCCATGTCTGATCACCAATCACAAGCCTAGCCATGAAGTCAGCTGGATCTTGATCATGGCGTTGCAAAAGTTCTCTGTGCACATCCACACGCCTTTGCTTTTCATCTGCAGACAAGAGTCTAGGCACCCATGTGGATGACACCTTCCCCAACTGCAAGTGGCCATGCACAATCCGCTGCAGGCTGTTTCGGCTAATTCCTGTGGCTGCCTCCATTTCCGTAAATGTGATGCATTTGTTTCCTTGGATGGCCTGTTCGACCTGGGAAATGTTGGCTGGTGTTGACACTGTCATTTCCTTCCAGGACTGGTTCCCTTGTCCACTGATGTGCACACTGTTTTCCAACATTCCACCCTGTTTTCCATGATGGTGCCTGTTCTCCACAGACTGCCACCAAGCGCTGATGAATTTCTGCAACGGTCATGCCTTATTTCCATAGGAACCAAGTCGTATAGCACTGTCCCTGACGGTTGCTACCCATGTTGTCTGTTCCTACGCTGACAGTATTGTTATGAAATGGCTATGACGAGTGCATTCGTTGGCCCACCACCTACAAAAGTGAAATGTGAACCATACCCGGACATACAAAAAATAAAGTATATAACAATATAGTACGCCCCTAATAGCTTGTCTCATGTTTGTGTCCTGTTTTCTGATGTTCAGTCCAACAAGCTAGAAGAGTTTTTCAAACGTTTCTTCATTCATATGAAGAACATTTCAATAACATTCCAGATCCTCAAATCTCAATTCATTTTGGAGTAATGACAACAATCCTCTCCCATCATTTCTCCTTTGAATCCAAGGTCAAACCCATTCCTTTCCAGCGGTTCTCCTCCTTTTCCTTTTTATGATTGTACATACTATAAGGGAACAATAATGCAGCAGCAATTTCTTCATTAATGACATTTTATAAAGTACTTTTCACAAAACACAGGTGGCAGACTAAAATCAAAATTCCTCCTACAGATGGGAGAACAAGCAGTTATAAGAAAGACTTCACAAAAAGTTTTATCATGTGCAACATAACGCTTATGTAAAATGTACTTTTAGGTTAAGTCAATATTCCACCTTTACAATACACTAAGTTTATTGTCTATTTATTTAAACAACATTATTAACTATGACGGGACATGTTTAGTCTAACTTACAGACATCATCAGCCGTAAGATATTTAAGAAAAAGCACAAAAAAGACAAGGACAGAACAACACATTAAAATAAATCGGGTTGCCGAACACGTCAAACAAAATAGCAAGCATGTTCCAGATTGTTCCAAGTACAAACATTCAAAAGCTGTTGATGAACAAAATTAAAATCATACACATGAGACGATACAGTAAAGCTTGTTGTTAAAGTTCTTCTTGAGGGTGCCGTTGACATGCAGCATTCAGGTGCGTCGGCAAAAGCTAACAATGAAGTGCATAATGTTATTTGTAGCAGAAAAAAGACGATCAACGAGCACGTGTAGGGAATCCAGTGAGAAGATGTAAAGAACGTCATATTGGTGCAAGGTTGACATTTCTTATTAAAACTAGGTGGAACATCAGATCGTATGACGTACATAAAAATACAGTGGACGGCCCTAGAATGAGAATAAAGATTATTATAAAAATTGAAAAAATTGAAATTAAGCAAGCTTTTACGATAAAAAAAGAAAAGAATGAAAAAAGGAAGACTGTGGTATATCTGATTACTTGCGTTCTCGCTTCTCAAAGAGTAATTAGCTTAGCATTTTTTTTTTTTTTAATTTTTTTTTTCCTGACAGGATGAACTATGGAGGACGTGTGTGATGGGAGCCGGTGTGAGGGGAAATTAGGGGAAGGTTGGAATCAATAGACGGGGAGCGATCACGTGGAAGCTTGTTTGAATGTTTGTCGAAATAGGAACTGTTGAATAATGCCTCAAAAATTACGCTCATAGTTTCTGAAATCTCATTTAAATTATGAGTGGGGTTGCGTTTTTGATCTATGTTAATATAAATGTTTTCTAAAAGGTTGAGTAAATTGTCTTTACTATGAAAATAAAGAATTTTTAGGTCCTGTTCTATGGAAGTGAAGAAATGATTGGACTCTGTCATATGGCGGAGTATCTTTTATGTTTGGCGGCGTTGACATGTTCTTTATATCTGATAAAAAAGCCTCTTCCGGTTTGCCCAATGTAGCTCACGGAACATTAATTGCAATTCAACTTATATACACCTGATTTATTGTATTTGTTCATAGTGTTATTGATTTTATGGTGGTTGTAAAAGAGATTAATGTTATTGTTAATTGTTTTAAAGGCAATGTTGAGCTTATGCTTCCTAAAAACGTTGGTGATTTCATAAATCTTATTATTGGTATAGGTGAAAGATGCATAGTTGTCTGTTTTTCTTTTTGTTTCTCTAAGAAGGGTTGAACTGGGTCTATTGACAATTTTGTTGACTATCCTGTCAATGAAATGCTTACTAAAACCGTTTTACTCGCTATTAAGTGAATGGAGTAGAGTTCTTTTTTTACGATCTGCATCAGATAAGAGGATATGGTAGGCTCTGTGGATCAAACTATAAAAGGTTGCTCTTTTTTGAGATTCCGGATGTATGGAATCTTTACACCAGATACGCCGAGCATTACAATGCCCAAAGACATAACAAATTCTCTGCAATGGCCAACCACATGAGGGACACAGGGCATAAATTCACCACAATAGAACAAGACCTCCATATCCTAAAAAGAGTCGATAAAAGTAAACTCATGACAGAATATGAAAACTTATTTATTTTCCTCGACCAAAATTTTAATAAAGATAAGAACCTAAATGACACTATTGATAAAAAAAGCCCCTTGTATGAACAGATCCTTATTTTATTACGAGAATCAACTCCCCTCACCAACATATTCTTAAAAATCTTCAACCTCACATCAATTAGCGTTCCCACCTCCTCTACAGCTAATATACCCCCCTCCCTTCCCCCCCACTGCTAGTACCTCTAATTCAAATACAACCAATAAACCCATAACCACACACACCGTAACATTGCTCCCTCCAATGGCCTTACACCGATACAACACGCGCAGTAATACACTCTCTTCCTTCCCTCCCACCAATAGCAGCCCCCCTCCGAATACTACAAACAAGCCAATAGTTACGTCAACGCAAACAGATCCCCCTCCAACACAAACCTTCAGCTATAACACACGTAGCAAGAAGTCTAATGTTGCAAATACTTCTAACTCATAACGTTACAAGCTATCTTTGTCACCGTCAAATGGTAAGTGCACACAATTCTACTTCAATATTTTCAAATATCTTTTCACACAATTAACTCTACGTTTCTTGCTTCCTTTTACAGATTCCACTATTATATGACTTTTCAACTAGGATATCTACAAACTCACAACTTACAACATTTGAGCATTACTTCAAAATTTGAGATGGTTCATAGAGATCCTATTTGAAACTGTTCTTCAACTTCTATTCTACAATTTCATATCCTCTACGTGTTCTACAACTTCACCATATGCCCCCGACTTTCGTCTTTTATCTTCAAGATCATGATTAACTTCGGATCTCTCGACCAACCTTTGACTTTTATTCTCTCTTCTTTACTTTGATTATATACGATCTTTCGCCATCATCTAATTATAACCGCCAGACTATCAACTTTATTTTTATGCAATCTTATTACTTGTTGTATAACAATCTGTTGTTTTTATCCATTGCACTTATTTTAGCAACCTTCTAATGTTAATTTTGTTAATACTTCCACTATTATCTCATCACATTGTATTTCTAAACCATCATTCTTATTTTTAATGTTATTTTACTTCAAATCTCCTCAAGATTTTTAAAATTCATTTCATTATTACATGTTATTTAGACGCTTATTTTTAATTTAAGGTTAAGACTATGGCTGATGATGCCTTCAGGGAAGGAGAAACATGTACCACTATTAGTTAACAAATTTATGTAATTCATCCAAGACTAGACTTTGTATTGATTAGGTGGTCTAATTAATAACTTACTGTTATTATTTCTATGTATGGAATCTTGCCGAATGGTATTAACAGTTTGGGTGGGCTTCCTGAAAATAGTGTAAGAGAATTTATTGGAGCTGTTGTTGATAGTGGAACATACTTGCTATTTTGGTTGACGTGTTCGGCAACCCAATTTATTTTAATGAGTTGTTCTGTCCTTGTCTTTTTTGTGCTTTTTCTTAAATATCTTACGGCTGATGATGTCTACAAGTTAGACGAAACATGTCCCGTCATAGTTAATAATGTTGTTTAAATAAATAGACAATAAACTTATGGTATTGTAAAGGTGGAATATTGACTTAACCTAAAAGTATACGTACGACAATACGGACTTTACGATGAAATTTATTTTATGTAATGTGTAAAATGTTTTATAAAGCATTTTATACAAAAGTTTTGTCAAACATTTTACACAAACTCTTACCATGAGCAACAGGCATTAGACTTTAGCTTGTAAAAACTGCTGAAGATGATTGTATAAAGATCAAAACTAGTCCAAAAAGTGTTTTCTTAAATGAAATGACGGCAATTACATATCAATGTATTGATGAGGTGAAAAATAAACTTTGTTTCTTAATAAGAAATAAAGTATTTGTAAGACTGTAATTATGCATATTTCATTTCTGTGATGTTTAGCCAAACTGTTGATAGTTTTAATTCATTCCCGGATTTTCTCTTTTCCTCTGTTGTACTTTTCTTTTTTTTTCTTTTCTTCGTGATCCCTCTAAAAATGGAGAATTGAGATTTCACTGTATAAACCAGTTTAAAACGAATTACACTGAAATGTATTCCAAAATGTGGTCTGTTGATGTAAATGAAAAATGTTCATTCCTTCAGCACGTTGATTGTATCGTATTTCTTCTTTCATGATATTTGTGAATTTGTAACTTTAGTTTTTGACTTAGTAATCATACTTCCTCTAATGTAATACTATCAAAAATACCAGCAACAATAATATTCTGTATTAAATAAGGCCTATCCCAATTTCTTATCCTAGAATTCAAAAGGTTGACTAAAATGTCACCAAAATGAAGAGTACATCTGACTAGGAAAGCTAAAGTAATATGATTAAGCATTAAAACAAAAAATACCTACCTCTCAACTGTCTAGACTTAGAACTTTCCTCCTTCTCACCCCGTGGCAAGTCACTATTCCGTTCTTTCCACACAAACCAACGTAAATCATTTTCAGGTTGAGTACATCTGCAACATAAAAACAATGGGAAAACATGAAATAATGCATAATTTAAAAACTCAAGCAATATAAAATACTAATATATACTAAAAATTACATAATCAAATGCAAACAAATAATATACCTGTGGAGCTACAAAAGAGGAAATAGAATGGATAAGCAATTTGCTAATCCAAGGATAAAGAAGCAAACAGGCATTCACACTTAGCATTTTATCCAACTGTCTACCTTGGCATTATAAGTTGTGGGACTAATAGTTTTATGTAACATACCATCCACCAGAAGGTAATTTTCCACTGAAAAGTTCCATTTGAATTGGCCAAAATTAAAAGCACAAAATTCATTGTTTGATGACAAAGATCCTTCTTTTCATTGACCACTGTCCTGTACATTCCATGGATGTTTATTTGAGGAACATGCAATTAGAATTTCTACCTGGTAACTGCACAAGCAAGCTGCAGCCTATGGAATTAGGGGTTATACACTCCTTTAAGTTGCTTTATAGGAAAAGAATGGTGCAGCGAAACTTCCTTATGGATGTTGGAACAGATCCATCAAGATTTAGAGTTTTAATCTTGGATGCGCTTCACTTCATTGTTAAGTGCTGGAGGCTGTGAAACAGACTGTCATCTCAAATTGTTTCTTAAAAGCATGATTCTTCAAGAAACATCCTAACTCTCAGCTGCAAGAAGAAGAAGAAGAAGAAGAGGAAGAAGAAGAAGAGGAGGAGGAAGAAGAACTGCTTCCTGAAGAATAGAGAATGTTGCAGTTCAAGCAACTTGGAAACTGTTTGACATTTCCCTTGATAAATTATTCCACTCCCTAGTTCCTCTACCTATATATGAAGGCTTTCTTCAGGTAGATGACAAGGTGGTAAATGCAGAGGAAAGAAGGGTGGAGGAGTAGGTTGTGGAACAAACAGCAGCCGAGTCTCACACCAGTGACAATGAAGAAGATGAGCATAGCGAAATGATGTCTACCAGTGCTGAGGCAAGTGCAAGAGAAATAAAAAGTGTAAATGGAGATCGATTCTGGACTATTTCAGTACGAAGCAGTGATTGTGTAGTTTTCCATCCAAATACATGTGTGTTAATGTTGTAAATAGGTACAATAGTAGTAATTAAAATGTTCCATCCAGAGAAAGAAAATTTATTGAATCTTACAAGAAAGTGGCACGTACCAGGCAATCACAGATCTTACGTAAATTTTGCGCACACGTTAAATGACCCAAGAATAACGCAACGGCCAAAATATTTCCTTCAGAAATTAACATATATGACTTTCAGAAAGCATTAAAACTTTGTACGTTTGAATTGGTGCGGTTAGCTATTAAGAGGGAAAATGTAATTCCTGCATTGTGGGACAATAAAAGCAATAGAATAAGATTGTTATGGTGAAAATAAAGGTTAATCAGTATAACAAGGGACGTTACACACAAGAGCAAGATACTACTTATAGTTTCTGCAACAACAATGCTCATGATAGTAATGTTGACAGCACAAAGCAGTTCTACACCAACTACATCTAACAAAAAGAGGATTATGGCAAGTGAATCATTTTAAGTCACCACTGTCAAAACAATATTCCACAAGATGCTCAAAGGCTCCTGGATTTCTAGACACATACTGACTTTGGTAACAGGCATATTACCACATGGTACAAAAGTGAGGAGACAACAGCTGGTGGTACTGTGTGTCAGAGAATGAATTTTTAAGATTGTGTTCCTCTGCGCCAAAACAATATCCGAACTCAATAATTGAACAATGTCAGATAATCTACATACAAAGCCTTTCCATACTCTAACCCCATATACATATAGTAGTTGACAATAATCTGTGGTACCAGGAGGGATTACCATCACCACCACCTGTATGGTATCTTCATTTTGTGAAGATTTATGTCCAGAAAAGGAATCCAGAATGAGCACGACTTCATCGGACGGTGTATTTTGTTTGAATATGCCATTAAACCATTCATTCACGTGTATAGATCCAATTTTTCCGGATTTAATGCAACCAACATGAATATTTTCATGTAAAAACACGTTCTTTTTTACCGATTTACGAAACACACTTTTCGACTTTAAGTGATGCATAAAGGCCCCATAAGCTCGCTACTTGTGGTAACTCTTAGCCTTAAGGTGTAACTGTGTGGTGGACACCTCAGGTTGCACTGCAGTGGAAACTGATTTTTCCCCTTTTAAAGTCAATGTCCTTCTAGTAAACATCTCCAGGCTGAATGCACTCTGATCTCTGTACACACGTTTTTGGAGCCGTAAGGCTCTATAACAGATTGAACTACTTCTACAAATATTTCTGCTACTTCCATGGTTTCTACTTCTTTGTTGGTCTGCTTTTTCATTGTTACAGATGTTATTTTAACGCAACACAATACCACTTCAAGTGGCATGCTTTAAACCCTGAGCATTATTCTTCATGAACAATTTGCATAGCCCACTGCTGGATGGTCACATCGTGAATTTCAGTACTTCATTATTTTGATGGGCAAAATTGTTTTCTTCTGTGAAAGTACATGCTATTGCCCTTAATTTGCCATGCCTCGTCCCATTTTTCTTTACATGCTTTCCCCACAAATATAAATCTTTTATGCTTTTGACAAGATGGAACTTTTGTTTCACCAACAAAAACGAAAGTGGGCCCCACTTACCACTCCTCCAATATTGAACTCCCTTTTTAAGCATATGTCAGCATGGCCTCAAGTCAGCTGTTGGACATGGAGTAGCGACCTCTCAATGAGTGAACCCAGCACGCAGTGCAGTACTGTGTAGCCGAGTGCGCCGATTCAAACATACGAACTTTAACGCTTTCTGATTTCCAAAGGAAGTATTTTGGCCATTATATTATTCTTGGCTCATTTAAGGTGTGCAAAATTTACGTAAGATCAGTGATTCCCCGGTACATGCCCTTCCCTTGTTAAGAATAATGTGTCCACCAATAATATGTTGATACTCATTGGGCAAATGTTTTCATATTTGTTGTCTCATGTTTTTTTTTTTACATCTTTTAATATGCTGTTATTTTATAAGTCCTAGTGGCAAAGGTCTCCATATCTGTTCTCTCGTGTTTTTCACATGTATTAATACTCTCCTCTCATCTTCAGAAATGGTAGATACAGCTCTCACTGTACCTTTATATATGACATAAAAAGCACGTATGATGAAAAAAATATCAAGTGTTTCCCATTTGCGTATTAAATAGTACATTTCCTTCCATTTGCATATTAAATAGTACATTTCCTTCCATTTGTGTATTAAATAGTACATTTCCTTCCATTTGCATATTAAATAGTACATTTCCTTCCATTTGTGTATTAAATAGTACATTTCCTTTCATTTGCGTATTAAATAGTACATTTCCTTCCATTTGCGTATTCAATAGTATATTTCCTTATTTAACACATTTTCTTTCCTTGTCCCCTGCAGACATGCCTTAATGGAAAAAATTTTGTTTCAGAGGGAGCCTTAAATGTAAAACTCAATGTATCTCCCTTACTGTTGGTTTCACAGAAAAATTGCAAATGACCAAAGTTATTTTGAATATTATTTACAAACTGTTTTGTTCCACAACATTTTTGATACAGTAAAAAATGACAGGAATATCAGTGGGTCGTCATAAATGTTGGAAGTCCAAGACCTAATAGATAAGGGGATCATACAGTCAACATTTTAAATACTTTGTATACATCTCTGTATTTTTTTAAAAATATTAACTCGACACATGGTTTTGATGATGATGTTTGTTGTTTAAAGGGGCCAGCACCTAGGACATCATCATCATCATCATCATTTAACCATCTCCAGTTTCCCAGGTGTGGTGCAAGAGCACTCTCCACTTATGCTATGCAAGTACATTTCTTCTTCGACTTTAAACAATTCCACTCCTCTTCCTTGCAGATGAAATGAAATGAAATTAAATGACATGAAATAAAATGGCATATGGCTTTTAGTGCCGGGAGTGTCCAAGGACAAGTTCGGCTCGCCGAGTGCAGGTCTTTAGATTTGACTCCCGCAGGCGACCTGCACGTCGTGATGAGGATGAAATGATGATGAAGACAACACATACACCCAGCCCCCGTGCCAGCAAAACTAACAAATGATGGTTAAAATTCCCGACCCTGCCAGGAATCGAACCTGGGACCCCTGTGACCAAAGGCCAGCACACTAACCATTTAGCCATGGAGCCGGACTTCCTTGCTGATCATCTTTTATTTGAGAGATCCATCATGTCCTCAGTCTGCCCCTAGGTTGCTTTCCCTCCAGACCTTTGTCAGACCATTTTTGTGCTAACCTCTTTAGATCCATCCTCTTCAAACTGATCAAACCATCTCAAACTTAATGTTGCTAGAATTTTGTTGAGTGTTTTCATTTTGGATGTCTTCACGGACCACTTCATTCCAGATCTCATCTCGTCTTGTTTTCTGCAGTACTGACCTCAGGAATTTCATTTCTGCAGCGTGAAGTCTGCTGTTATCCCTTCTGTTGATGGTGCAAGTTTGCAGACCATATGTTGTTACTGGTACAAACTAGGCCTGATACAAATTTTTCTTACATATTAAAGGAATTTGGCAGTCACAGAGGATGTTTCTAACTTGATGGTACAAATGAGCTCCTTTCTGAATCCTATTGGTGATTTCATCTGAGGAACGGCCATCTCGAGTTACAATGCTGCCAAGGTATTTGAACTGATCAACTTCTGCTACCTTCTTTCCATCCAGCATAATATTCATACCTTTTCTTTGCCTGCTAACCTTCATGGTTACCATCTTCGTAGGGCTAAGTTTTAGGCCAAACTACTTAAATTGATGGTTCCAGGCATCTAGTTTCTTCTGTACTTCATCCTCTGTGCAACCTCAAATCACCACATCGTCTGTGGCCTCCATAGTATGCACTAGCCATGCGTGTTGGTAGGTGTGCTATCTACCAACTGATGAGCCCAACTTAGCACACTGGGGTGAAATGCTGGCAACCAGGAATGAGTTAGCTGGAAAATTTATAATCTCCAATAACGGACCATTTATATTGGCATTATAAATTTACTCATTCAGGACAAATATTTCAGGTTCCTATGGGAATCAACATCTATATCATTTGATGGCCAAGCAGGCAACATTGTTTAAAAATGAGACAAAGTCTCTGCTGGTGGCTCCAAGTAGCCTACACAGTGGCCTCCATGGTATGCACTAGACATGCCTCTTGCTGGGGTGAAACGCTGGCAACTAGAAATGAGATAGCTAGAAAATTTATGATATTTAACAAAGGACCAACTAGGTATATCTATATTATTGTCAAGGAGTCGGTACACAGCAGAAAGTGCCAGCATCCATTGGATAACACATGCCGCAGAGCTTCAAAGATAGTATAAAGCTCTGCTACACATGGTTTTTACACCAGAAGGAAGATCAAATGTAAAAAAAAAAATGTGCAGTGGGGGTCTAAGAGAGCTAGAAAATTAATACAGTACATAACGACAAGCTGCTGACAGGGAGAGGCTGTCCACCTCTGTGCATCAGAATCTAGCAATAGCATGAAGGGTCGATGGAAATATAACTGTGTACATGCTATGTGACAGTTTTGTATAACAGATAAGCTGAAAATAATTCACCAAAATTAAATTCAAAACATTTGCTGTTTGCTATTGGGTTTATATTGCACAGATTTCAACAGGTCTTATGACAACAAGGGGATAGGTCAGCGAAGGACGTGACCATGGCCTTAACACTTCAGTGGTCATGCAAAAAAATATCACGCCAGTGGTCGCACGTATCACAAGTATGATCTATACTTATTTTGGGATTTGAGGCTATTCCATGCTACTAACTCAATGAATTATACAGAATGCATTCTGGAAAATATTCTATACATAAAGCACACATTTACATGAAATAGCTGAAAAGTTACCTTACATTGTGATTTTTCTAATAGTTCTTTCTAATAGCGTTCTTTTTGTGGTGTCTTAACATTATGTCCATACTAACACAGTTTGAACGTGTTCGTCATAAATAGATGATACTAACTAAGCAACAAAAGGTGAGATAATTGTATTAAATAAAGAATATAATATTATTAAATTCTTACGTTACAGGAAATCCAGAGAAATGTTGCACTTCTGTGTTCAGGAAACTCTTTACCGTTCATTATCTTTTCCATGACTAGTTTCACATACTTCCCACAAACTCAATTGGTGCATACACGGCAGGTTTTCCTGGTTGTCTTATTTCGCACACATCCGCAAATTTGGTGCATACATGACAGGTTTTCGTGGTTGTCTTGTTTCGCGTACATTGCAAATGTGGCAGCGGTCCATTTGCTAGTTTTATTTTCCTCACTGTCTGGTTCATTCTGTAGTATATTTGTACCCTCATAGTCATCCATTCTACACTTACGGTATCTATCAATAATTAGTATAAACTCAAAACGGAGTAGATAAATTCACAGGAATTAAGATTAGACACTGTAAGAACAAAACTAATGAAGTCCAAATAAGTCATACTAGTGGTCGCACGGATCACACTGGTGATCCACAAAAATGGATTGCTTTATAATGCAACAGCCATCAGCGAATGCTAACAGGCTACTGCCTGTCAGAGAGGGGACAGAGCGAGAGGAAGGTATAGAGAGGTTCAAGTTAATCAACCGCGCCAATAGACAGGACTGATTAAGAGTAAACAGTTGCATCACTATTGTGATCCATGAGACCCTGGAGTGTTAATTAAGGTACAGCCTCAGATATGCCTGATGTGAATACAGAAAACCATGGAAAACCATTTTCAGCACTGTCGAGAGAGGGGTTCAAATCCACCCTCTGCCAAATGCAAGCTTACAACCAAATGGCCTAATCACTCGCCTAGTGCCGTCTATCTAAACATTTTTCGTATCATCTGAGTTCATCATTCATAAATTTCTGCTATGGTAAGTGTAGTGCACCCTCCTTTCCTCCTCTATGATTCCTCTGGAAAAATGGACCTCCTACCGACATCATGCACAGCTTATTGATCCGAAAGAAATTCTGGTAAATTATAACAAGAAAATGTAAAACTCACTACCGGTATTTGGATATTTAAGAAATACTGAAAAATCCTGATTATTTTTTTTTAATTTTTGAATTTAATTTACATCGCATCGACACAGAGAGGTCTTATGGTGACGATGGGATAGGAAAGGGCTAGGAGTGGAAAGTAAGCGGCCATGGCCTTAATTAAGATACAGCCCCAGCTAGCATTTGCATGGTGTGAAAATGGGGAAACTACGAAAAACCATCTTCAGAGCTGCCAACAGTGGGGTTCGAACACAAGATATTTTAGACTCTAGTGTTTGCCAAATTAGAAATTTGCTAGTACTCACGTCTCACTGCTAACGTTGTCTGCCACTTCAGTAAGAGTTTGCTTGAGTTTCTGTAGGGCTGTAGACCATTGTTGAGACACCAATTCCTTGGCCCTAGACGTAAGTAGAGTCTGGAAGTAAGTTTCCCATAAGTTAAGTCCTCTTGGAATTAACAATCGTTGACACATTGAATCCCAAGTGTCGGGTACTTGAACAGAGTTTGCCTCAGCTCGGACAGCTTGAAGACCTCGAACTGAGCTTACCAGTTGCAAAAGACTACTCACTTTTTCAAAGGTATAGTCTCTTACCCAATCAAGCCACTTGGCAAGGGACTCTCTCATGGCACTTGGGGCCACAGGTTCGACAGGTTCCCGAGTTGATGGTCTGAAGGAGAGAGCAATGTTACCATACTAAAATCATGTGAGACAAATTTTTTACAAGGGAAAAGTATACTGTATTTACTCACATATTAGCCCCCATTTTTTTTTTCCACTTTTACAGCCCAAAAACGTAAGAGGGGTCCAATATGCGATAACCTCATATTTTGTGCAGTGAACATACAGCTTCTAGGTTATAAAGAGTTATAAATTATACATGTAAACATTCTACACTATTCTTTAACTAAATTATGAATGTATTTGAGTTATATTGGCTATTTTCGTTGGAAGGCAGCATTTCGAAATGTAAAAAGACAATAGATCGTGAACACGACTTTTAGGCCTACTTATAAAGTACATATAGTCAGTTTTATGTTGCCATTGATGCTTTCATGGCCCGTACTTATAGACATGATATAGGCCTTTGGGCTTATGCCATGTCAAAAAAATAAGGTGAAATTCTTTACGTTTTGCAAATAACTATGTGCTGCGTCATCAGAAGAAAATCTCAACTGTCCATGAGAAAGGCTTCGAAAACAATGAGGCTGAATTGAGACATTACCCAACAGAAGTGGAAATGGTACATTCACTCATCACCAGATGGCTCCTCGGACGCAGTACAGCGCTAGCGTTCGAAGCAGAAGCTGACGGAACCATCAGAATCAGTCTGAGAGGGTCACATAACATAACAGGCGTACGCACACATGAAGGTATGACATTGACACAAGCCTGGAATGAAACATCTGGCGATGAGGAACGTACGAATTTGGAAAACACCGGAATGAAATAACAATAGCGAAGTGACAGGTGGGATCTCTCACAGAGTCCGAGGGAAAAGCCAACCCTGGAGGATAAACAGATTAAGGAAGTAGACAGTTGGTTTTCAACTTAACAAGCAAGAGTTCTGAGAAAATCCTGATAGTCTTCAAACAAATATAATACTGAATAACATTTACAACAGGTACATTTAAAATTATTAAAATACAAAAATATATTCAAACAAACACTTAATATGTAGTTAAAACTGGAGAGCAAAGGAACTTGACTAGAAGGCTTGATGTCACTTCACTACAGTTTACAATGTCCATGAACAGAATTATATTTACTAAAACATTCAGCCATTTATCCATCTCACCAAAACAACATTTATATAAACATTTTGTATTTTATTTCAATCAAATTGAGGTTTGTGATATCCCCCACTATCATCATTCCAAACACAACATTACCAAACAGCAGAGATAACACAGAGAAAAACGCAAACGAATAGACTGCGATAATACAAGGCAGAGTCTAGTATGAGAGGGGCAACGTGGTGGAAAAGTATTCAGGTCCGATAAATCGTCGATTGGAGCAAACAAGAAACTGTTCGAAGTTGGACTCCTCCTGTCCTATCTGTATACAGGATGAAGCGTAATTCGCGCACTCGGGCGTCGCAGCGCAACTCCCCACATGCCAGCAATAAAAAAATGCCTCTTACAAAATTTCGTCTTGCGAGTATATCTGGCAGAAAAACGACGTTTAAGAGTAGCAATCTGGCAACACTGTAATCACATGTACGGTAACTACCTCTGTCAGCACATATTTGTCGTGCAGTACAGTTGGGGCAGTGGATGGAGTATTGGGTTAGCATGCGGGAGGTCGAGTGGTCGGTTCTGGGATGAGGCGTTTGTTTTTTATTTCGTAAATGTAGTCCAGGTGGTATGGTATCTGGCATCTTAATCGTCAACAGCGATTGGAGTGGGTCCTCTAGAAACCATTTGCCCTTACACACTACAATCCTAGAAATGGACGAACAATCGTTTTCGTTGGTCAGCTTTGAAAGGCGCCCTTTCAACGTCGTGGGCGTGAATTTATTCGCACCACTTCATCTACTCAATGTGAAACCGGTTTTCTTTGTACCCTCCTCCAATGGTCCCATAGATTAGTCATCATCAACATCATCATCATCATCTGTTTACCCTCCAGGTTTGGTTTCTCCCTCGGTCTTAGCGAGGGATCCCACCTCTACCGCCTCAAGGGCAGTGTCCTGGAGCTTCAGACTCTTGGTCGGGGGATACAACTGGGGAGTATGACCAATACCTCGCCCAGGCGGCCTCACCTGCTATGCTCAACAGGGGCCTTGTGGAGGGATGGGAAGATTGGAAGGGATAGGCAAGGAAGAGGGAAGGAAGCGGCCGTGGCCTTAAGTTAGGTACCATCCCGGCATTCGCCTGGAGGAGAAGTGGGAAACCACGGAAAACCACTTCCAGGATGGCTGAGGTGGGAATCGAACCCACCTCTACTCAGTTGACCTCCCGAGGCTGAGTGGACCCCGTTCCAGCCCTCGTGCCACTTTTCAAATTTCGTGGCAGAGCCGGGAATCGAACCCGGGCCTCCGGGGGTGGCAGCTAATCACGCTAACCACTACACCACAGAGGCGGACAATGTCAGATGGAAATTAGCAAATAAAAAAATGCGCCTCAACCCAGGATCGAACCATCGACATCCTGCATGCCAACCAAAAACTCTACCCACTGCACCAACTGTACAGTACGACTAACTTCTGCTGACAGAGGTAGTTACCCTACATGAGGTTACAGTGTTGCCAGATTGCTACTCTTCAACATCCGTTTTCTACCGGATATACTCGCAAGACGAAATTTTGTAAAAGACATTTTTTTATTGCTGGCATGTGAGGAGTCGCGCTGCGACGTCCAAGTGCGCGAATTACGCTTCACCCTGTATATAAAATAACATGTCCTGAGGATACCTATATCTCAAAAATTTAATAGTTTATAGACGTAAAAATTGGTTTTTGGAATCTCCTTTAAAAATACAGAAACATGTATTTTTTTTTTTGGTTTGGTTTTGGATAATCCCATTAAGGTGGGTAAAAAAGGGGGGAACAGGTTGAACACTTTTCATGAAGAGACTTTTATCTCAAAAACTGAAGATGTTACAGACATGAAAATTGGTATTTGGAATCTCCTTTGAAAATAAAGAAACATGTATTCTTGTGTTATTGGATAATCCGATGAATAGGGGGTGGACAGGAGTGACAAATGGGTTGAATTTTTAAAAAGACTATATCTGCAAATTATCTCAGACACGTTACATATTACACATTTTGAAAACTGGTATTTGGAAGTTCCTGTAAAAGTAAAGAAACATAAATATCTTTTTTCAGAAAATCCATTTAAGGGGAACTGAAAAAGGGGGTGAATTATTAAAATTAGCGTATCAACAGTATATCTCAAAAACGTAACATGTTGCAGACGTGGAAAGTGGTATTTGGAATCTCCTTTGAAAATAAGGAAACACGAATTCTTTTGTTTTTGGAAAAAAAAAAAAATGCTTAATGGTGGGAGGGGGGGGGGGGGTGAAAGAATTGAAAACTTTGTTGAATTATTTTCATGAGAATATACCAAAAACCTAAAGATGTTACAAACATGAAAACTGGTATTTGGAATCTCATTTAAAAATAAAGAAACACGCATTTTAGGGGAGGGGATCAACTTCCTCTTACGTGGATACATATATCTCAAAAACTGAAGATGTTACAGTCATGATAATTGGTATTTAAAAGCTCTTTTAAAGAAACGGGTACTGTTTGTTTTCGGAAAATTCGCTCAAGTGGGGAGTGTGAAAGGAAGTGGAAAAAAATTGATTTCTTTTTCTGGAGAAACTTATATCTCAAAACTGAAGGTTACAGACATGGATATTGGTCTTTGTAATCCCTTTAAAAATAAAGAAGCACGCATTTTTTGGGTGGGGGGGAAACCAACTTAACGGACGAGGGTGGAGTGGAAAAGAAGTTGAATTCTCTTCATGAGATACTTATATCTCAAAAACTAAAGATGTGAAAGTTGGTATTTAGAATCTCCTTTAAAAATAAAGAAACACGCACTTTTGGAGAGGGGGAAATCAACTAAACGGGGGGGGTTGAAAAAGGAGTTGAATTACTTTCAAGAGGATACTTTGGAAAATCATTATTATTACAAGTTGTTTTACGTTGCACCGACACAGATAGGTCTTATGGCGACAATGGGATAGGAAAGGGCTAGGAGTGGAAAGGAAGCATCCATGGCCTTAATTTAGGTACACGGAAAACTATCTTCAGGACTGCTGACAGTGGTTCAACTCACTATCTCCCAAATACTGGATACTGGCCGCACTAAAGCGACCGCAGCTATCAAGCTCGGTACTTTGGAAAATCGACGTGAGGGGTGTGGGGTTGAAAGTAAGTAAATAAGGAGGTGAAATATATTTATGAGGATACTTTATCTTAAAAACTGAAGCTGTTACAGGCGTGAACTTTGGTACTTTGATTTTCCTTTCAAAATAAAGAAATAAGTATTTTTTCCTTTCGGAAAGTCCATTTAAGGCGTGAGAGTGATGGAAAGAAGTGAAGAAGTTGAATTTATTATGAGTATACATTTACCTCAAAAACTGAAGGTGTTGCAGACATAAAGACATGAAAACTGGTATCTGGAATCTCCTTTAAAAAAGAAATGGTTTTTTCCAGAAAATCCAGTTAAGGGGCTGAAAGGAATTGGAAAAGCGGGTGAATTTTTAAAATGAGAACCGGTATATCTACATTATATGTCAAAAACTTAACATGTTAGAGACAAGAAATGTGGTATTTGGAAAGTCCTTTAAAAATACAGGAACATGTAACTTTTTATTTTCGGAGAAGGCACTTAACGGGGGGTGAAAAGAAGTGATAAATAGTTGAATTATTTTTTATGAGGTTACTGAAGATGTTACAGATGTGAAAATTGTTATTTGGAATCTCCTTTAAAAATAAAGAAACACTTGTTTTTGTTTTCGGAAAATACACTTAGATGGGGGTGGGGATGGGGGAAGGACTGATCAAGGAGTTGAATTCTTTTTATTGGGATACTTATGTATATCTCAAAAACTGAAGATATTACAGATGTGGGAATAGGTATTTGGAATCTCCTTTAAAAATAAAGAAACATGAATTTATTTTTTCGACTTGAGAGAAGACTGTTTCACATGTACAGTTCTATGTTGCATGGTCGTCTTAGCCCCAGAAGGTAATACCACAAACATGGTTTACAAAGAATTTCTGAGGTAAAAGAAACTCAATTTTTGGGTAAGTTTTTCTACTTTAGGAATTTTCAGATAATGTCTTAATACAATGCCAAGGAACGATTACTTTGATCAAATTACAAAATCAACGAGAGCGAAGCCGCGGGTAATTGCTAGTACAATATATACATCCAACTAATCCAACCTTACTACGGCAAAGAAAAGAAAGAAATAAGACTTAAGTTTATTAAAAAGGTTCAAATGAAAGATAAATAAATTCATAACAATGAAAAAACATAGCTCATCAATTCTTTTGGAGAGTACTCATAAATGATAGCATATGAAGATTGTCAAAATATCACCATTCCTAGCGACCTTCATACGATAATACAATTGGTGTACTTCAGTGCCAGAGATGGGCCAGGGCCCCCACTCATTCTTTCATCAGGAGAAAACTATTTGCATAACCTCCCGTTTACCTCAGAGATTATATATTTCGATACTAATTACTTATTTCAAAATAATATATAACGCACCACAGAGAAGGTACAGACCCTGGAGGCAAAAAAATAGCTCCTCAATAATCACTTAGGGCAAAGAAGAAAATAAAATAGGGCAAAACTACATCACATGTGGACAGGTGTCAAATGAAAGGGGGAAAAAAGGCAAGGATTTGCCAGAAAAATAAAATGGCTATCTCCAAAAGAGCCCAAAAGTAAAGGAAAGGTTACCGCTAGGTCGCACAATGGCAAGACATAAACGCGATGTAAAGACGGGTCAGTAAAATAAAACATTAATCCAGAGTAAAATAAAAACTAAAGGTGAAATAATTCTCCCTCAATGTGTACCAAAATACGATCTATTCCACTCAACCACATGATACACATACAAAATCGGGCATCTTGCAGATATGTGCCATGTAGAAATTTACCAAAATGCGAAGTGACTCAATATTATAATACTGGGTAATACCATTGATTGGCCCAAATTACCAGACTAGATACATACAAAACCATGACGTACATAACCACAGCATCTCAAGGAAACAGCTTTGATGATAAATCCACATAGGCATTTACAAAACAGACTCAGAGACCGTAAGACGGGCCAAGCATAAGGCATCGATGAGATCCCCGACAAGATGAGAAGCCAATGCTGCTAATCAATTCTCCAATAGCCCAAGGGATTTCAACACGCATTTACTTAACAGTTCTTAATTACATCTACGCTCCAAGTTGAATCCCCCTTTAGACTAGCACATTAGACTCGACTAGCACAAGCTTTTCCAAGATTTGACGATAACAACACTAATGTCTACAACTTCCTATAAAATAAATGGAGATTGTTAAACTATTCAACATAATTGATGCTTTGTCATTCGCTAATGATTGATCACAAACCCGCACATTTCTTGTTCACCACTGGTTCTGCCTCTGACATTACTGACTACAATTCCAGATTTACCCATTTTAAGAAGAATTTTTTAATATTTAGAGATTTTATTTAATCCACACACATTGCAACATGTGTGGAAAATTAAAATAATTTACACAATATGCATAAACAATTCTATGTATTATCATTCTTTTAATTATATTAATTGTCAACTACTGTGTTAGTGCACTGATATATAGACATTATAATCACAAATTTTATTCCCATTTGAAGTGAAGATAATAAGAACATTATAAGAAATCTTGCTCATTAAGATACTTTTATGGTGTAATTTTTAACCAAAACAACAATTTATTGTATAGAAGGTTCAAATGTACCAACTATGTATTATTCTCAAAATATATGTAACATTAGAATTTAAGGGATAATCTCACACATTGTATTAACAATTCAGGGCCCAGACCTATTTTTTAAAAGGTTAAATTGGCTGATGATGCTTGCAAGGACAAGCGAAACATACCATACTAAATAATGTAAAATAATTATATACTGAATATAAGGATTATCTAGTATTGAATAGGTGGAAGATAATAAATTACTTTGTCATTTTATTAGTATCCCAGAACATACTGCTTAGTCAAGCAGCTCATCTCCTTACTCCCAATGTAACATTTCTGTAACACTACATTTTTTTTTTGGACATCACCCAGAACAAATTGAGCTGTTTTTCTAAGGATTTTTCCCATTCTTGTATCAAGTAATCCTGATGAGGGTGCTGTACATTGGAACCATACTATAATTGGGGTCTTACATCTCTTTTACATCCTTACTCATCAGCATTACCACTTTAAGAGTTCCACTTTTCCACATACTGTTGGCGAACCCCTTCCACTCTGTCTTATTGAGATACGTTCTGTTGTTGATGATGTCCTCCAGGGTCCTTCCCCAATCTGCAATGTCCATCTTTACAATGTCAATTCAGTGGGTTCTTGGTAACATCCTTACGACAAAACCTGAATACGCACTCTCATAACCATATAAAGAGATCTGTAACCTTTCTTCACAACCTCATTATTGTGATTAACCCAATGACGATCTACACCAAAGTACTTACAGTGATCCTCCTGAGGAACTTTAACCCCATCAACACGCTACCATAATTAAAACTGAAATGACTTTTCATCCCCATTACCACTGTACCACTGTCTGCTGTCCATCTCACAACATCGTCAAGGTGTCCCTGCCCATAAAATTATTGCATTTACTTTCATTTTTCAAATGAATAAATACTTACTGTATTTACAGGCATTCATCATCATCATCATCATCATCATCATCATCATCATCATCATCATCCTAAACCATCTCCAGTTTCCCGGGTGTGGTATATGAGCCTCCTCCATCTCATCCTGTCCTTGTACCATTCTTCCTCCACCAACTTGTCCCAATCATCACCTCTCAGCAGTACATCGCTCTTAACTAAATCTATCCATTTCCTTCGTGGCCTTCCCACGGGTCGTCTTCCTTCTACCTTTCTGTCAAATTCCTTCCTTGAAGTTCTGTTTACTGGCATCCTCTTCATGTGACCAAACCACTTCAGTCTTGATATCTGAATCTTATTGAGGAGAGAATCATCTATTCCTACTTCTTCTCTAATTTTCTCATTCCTAATCTTGTCTTTCCTGGTTTTCTGGATCATAGTGCGTAGGAATTTCATTTCAGCTGCCTGAAGTTTGGAATTATCTCTATTGGTCAGTGTTGTGGTTTCGAGACTGTATGTAAGAATTGGTGTATAATAGGACTTGTACAATGTCATTATTGTTTTCATGGGTATTTGCTCATCCCACAGCAGGTGTCTTACCTGGTGGTAAAATTGTGTTGCCTTATTGATTCGATTGTTCACCTCATGTTTTGCTAGGTTGTCATTTGATATAACGCTACCCAAGTATTTGAAAACTGGAACGCTGTCCAGTTGAGCTTCATTTAACATGGCTATTGGTTCTGCTCCTTCCCCATACACTTTCATCACCACCGTCTTGGTCTTGCTGATGTTTAAACCATATTTCTTAAACTCCTCATTCCAGCTTTGTATTCTCTCTCCCAATTCCTCTTCTGGGTCACTCCAGATCGCAACATCATCTGCAAATGTGAAGGCTTTGATATCTCCATGTTCTTTCCTTTTAATAGATTTCATTACTACATCCATTACAATAATAAATAGAAGTGGTGACAATGAGCTGCCCTGCTGCACTCCTCTCTTTATTTCAAACCAGTCCGACAAACCACATCCTACTTGAATACAGCTTCTGTTTCCACTATACAACATTTTCACTTTGTCTCTAAGGCTGTCTCGCACTTGAAGTTCTTTCATGCATTGCCAAATTCTTTCCCTTGGTACACTATCGTATGCTTTCTCAATGTCCAAAAAAATTAAAAATAAAGGCTTGTTCTTCTCCCAGTATTTTTCCATTAGCATCCTAATTGCAAATATAAGGTCTGTAGTTGACCTACCTGGTCTGAAACCATACTGCTCTTCTTCCAAAATTGGTTCAACAATATCTCTGATTCTGGTCTCTATTATTTTTTCCAATATTTTCAGGACATGAGACAGTAGTGTGATACCACGGTAATTAGTACATTTTCGTCGGCTTCCTTTCTTGAACAGAGGTACAATGATGCCCATCTTCCAGTCCTCAGGAATAGTATTTTCCTCCCATATCTTGTTAAGCAGTCTGTAGAGCCACTGGATTCCTGGAATTCCTGCTGCTTTCAGCATATCTGCACTTAGTTCGTCTATGCCCACTGCCTTTCCTTTCTTCATGCTCTTGAGCGCATTTTCAACCTCAAGCCATGTAATTGGTGGTTCAGTTGTGGTTCCTCGGCTTGGCTCTCCTCTATCCGTTGTTACGTTTTCTGTATCTCCATTCAGCAGCTTTTCGAAATAGATCTTGAGTTCTTGTTTAATTTCTCCCTCTTCTTGTGCCAGAGTTCCATCATCACATTCTATTGCTTTTATGGTCTCTTAATCCCTTCGCTTGTTTTTCACTACTCTGTATAGCAATTTCATATTTCCTCTACTGTCCTCTTCCAGTTTGTCTGCAAACTCATTCCATTTCTTCTCTTTTTCTTCCCTTACAATGTCCTTTACAGCAAGTTTCTTGTTCCTGTATACTCCTTGAAGTCTTTGTATTTCTTGTTCATTTCGTTCTTGTCCCTGTTTTTGTTTTTCCTTGTCCAGTGCCTTCTTTATTTGGTTTCTTTCTTTCACCGCTGTTTTCACTCTATCATTCCACCATGGTGTCTCCTTTTTTCTTTTGATAGAACTTGTAACTCCACATAGATTTTTGGCTTCTCCCACAAAGGTGTCTTTGAAGGCCTTCCATTCTTCATTAACGCTGGTTACTTCACACTTCGGCAAACTCTGTGGAATCCTTAGTTTGTATTCTTCCTTTATTTGGACTTCTTGCAACTTCCAAGTTTTAACCCTTGAATTTTTCGTAATAAGTTTCTGCGTTTCTTTTGCCTTATGTTTGAAGTCTACTACCAACAATCTGTGGTCACTGTCCATGCTTTCACTAGGGATGACCTTTACATCTGTGATGTACCTGCCACCATCTTTATTTGTGATTACGTAGTCAATCAATGTTCTATACTGGCCATCCCAACTGTAATTGTAATTGTAATCAAAAAATGGTCCAACGGTACCTTAATAAAATCCTGGACATCTTTGCTCACAGATATAACTAATGGCATGTGCATGCATCAGTACACACACCTCAACAGCACAGCCTATTGTTCAGAATTCACACACAAAGTTCACAGGGCTCAGAAACATAGAGACCAAGAGTCCATTTAATGAAACACTAATTGCAACAACTTAGTTTAATTCTACATGTTATATAACACTTAATATATCAAACATATCCTGTCTCAGTCCATTTGACAAATTCTAGTATCCATATAATTTCTAAATTGTAATTGTAATTTTACTGCCTAAGTACTTCTTATACCAAGAGAAAATTCTCAATTCTTTTTAAATTTTATCTTTAAAAATAATTTCTCACCCTTATAACAACAGGATTATTACAAGAGAAATACAAATCATCAAGACGTTTCATACAGACAGAAAATTGAAATTTGAACACACTTTACAATAAATTCACTAAATAGAATTTATTTTTCACCTTAGTATAAGAATTTCACAATCACCATACTTCTTGTAATAACTGTTGAATGAAAAGATATTGTAAGAAGAAAAACACAGCATATTTTAGCCGATCAAGGCCATCTCTTACCTGAAGTCTTTGGAAAGAGACGGTAAGTATTTAAGGCTAACAGTATCTGTTAACTCAACATGTGAGGCAGTAGGTTGAGCTTCTCTTCCCACAATGGCTTTTAATTCTCTCCACACTCTTCCTTCTTGCAGTGCTCCATCTGGGTACCCATCTAAGAAAAGATGCATCTAGCTGAAGCAAGCTGAGAGCGCAAACAAACATGATCCAGAAATTTGCACTCTGGATTTGTTTTGAATGAGTAAAGTCAAATGGTTTGACAGCCATGATGATGGTGGTAGTGGTGATTATTGTTTTAAGAGGAAGTACAACTAGGCAACAGCCATGATGTGATGATGATGATGATGTATTATAATAATATGAATAATGTGGCCATCAGCCCCATGAACTAAGTTGTTTTACTGTGGTATATTTGGAAGAAAGATGAAACAGTAAAGTTTGCAACAGTTAACATCATCACCCTGAATAGGAAACAAGAAAAATGTGTAGATTTCATGGGAAGGAAGGATAAAAATGTATTGGTCTTTCAGAAGTGAAATGGAAAGGAAGTGATGAGAAAGAAAGAAATAATAAAGTTGTTTTGGAAAGGAGGAGAAGAGTCCAAGAACAGAGTAGGAATGATGATTAAGAACAATTTAAAACACAGCAGAGTGGCTGTGTCAAATGTAAGCAAAAGAATAATCAAGATACAGATCAAAGCAGAGTGTGCAGAACAAGCGATCATCTAGGTTGGGGAGGGGATTAAGGACAAACCAATGATAATTACAGAGGATCTGAATGCCCATGTGAGCACAGATCATGATGGAATAGAAGAACTGGTTGGGCCTTATGGATACGCAAGTAGAAACAGAGATGGTGAGAAATTATTGGACTTTTGCAAGAGAAATGAGATGATTGTTGGAAACGTGCTTCAGGAAAAGCAACTTTTAAAAAAAAAAATGGCTGGGGAGAAAGAAGAATTAAGTCGCTCTTAGAATACAGTAGAAGTCCGCTATAGCGAGTGCGGCATATAACAAGAACTCCGATATAGCGACGATTTTTTTTGGTCCCTTCAAAATTCCTATATTAAACTGTGTATCATCCTTCGGCTACAGCGAGAACCCTATCACTGACGCATCCGTAATTACGAGCGATTAAGCGCGCAATTTTTCCCGTTACCGATATTTATGCATCCCAGCGTTGATATTGCATGCGACTGATTACCTTCGGCAACGTTTCCTCGTTATGTGCACAGCGTCGAAACTAGTTCCAAGTGTAAATATATGTTGTAAATAAACTATAACATCTATTTGTATTGAAAAGGTGGACCCTTTTAAGTTTCCTATCTTCCATTTGTAGGCAATGTCGGAGTCGATTAGTAATACCCGTTGACTGATGTTCGTAAAGAAAATTCGAAATGAAAGAAAAACATATTTTCGTAATAAATGCGTAAATAAACGGTTGTTAACTCGTTAAAAATTAAGGCGGACTAAACGACCGCTCTTAATTTTGAGGCTAGATACTGCAATTAAGTAAGAATGGGATACGCCTCGAGATATGGCAGAGTGCTTAATTTTGATTTCGGAGGTTAGTTTATATTTTCTCGCGTGTGGTTAAATTTCGGAAAGGCTAATATGAAAATGTATAGCGAGAAGGTTATCATTTCTCTACTGGCGCTTGAAGTGTTTTTTCATCATACGTATAGTTGGCAACAAAATGCGATCGATCTTCTTCGGTACCGTACGGTATAGTTTTCTCACTTTGTGCGTTTGCAAGCTCTCTCATCGACATTCAAAGGCAATGTTGGAGTTGATTAGTAATACCCACTGACTGCTGTTCTCTAAAGAAAATTCGAAATTAAAGAGGATAACATGTTTCGTAATAAATGCATAAATAACGTGGCCGATAGCAGTTGTTAACTCGTTAAAAATACTGAATTAAACGATATCTTAATTTTAATGTTACCAGTATATACGGAAATTAAGTAAGAATGTGATACACATCAAGATATGGCAGAGTACATCACTGATTTCAGAGGATATTTCACATCTTCTCGCGTCTAGTTAAATTTCTGAAAGGCTATTTAACTGTAAATTTTTCGCGAGGAGGTTATCATTATTCTACATGCGTTTGAAATATGTTTTCATGATACATATACGGTTAGGTTAGGTGACGCCGTTTGAAGAAGAGAACTGAAGTGTTTGACACAGAAACCTCTAGACTGATACCGTATTTCTCCGTATCCAAGACTTTTTTTCTTAGAATCTCATGCGAAAACTTAGTTGCCTAGCATTCGCTGCCTAACAGTAAGTTGATGGATACCACTGACAACTACCGAGATAACCAAGCTGCTTCTTTTCACAAGCGCACAAAACTCGTTGACAATAAACGACCGCCTCTTTACTATAGCCTACATCGCTAGCCGCGACAACCCGTTGTACAGTGCCTGTAACGTCACTGTATCTCAGGAAATAGTGAAGAGAGTACCGGTATGGCGTTCTATTAGCCTCTACAGAAACGTTTCTCAAATCTGCAGAATGACATCAAAACATGCGAGCCTTCGAATTCTTAGAAAGGCCATGGCTACTCAGTGGCAGAGTTATAACGCGTCTATTGTACTTGACGCTTAGTAAAATTAAGTCTTATAGACAGCAGGAATATTTTCGTGATGGATAGTCGTATTGTAAAGATACGTGGAAAAGGTATTGCCGGCAAATTTTCAACGGGTTCTAGTCGATGTTATGATGCCAATTTTAAGTTAATGGTTATTAAACACTCGGAAATGTAGAATAATTGTGCAGCCAATATTTGGCATTAGCGTGAAGACAAAGTGCTAAAAAAATGCGTAGGCCTATTGTACAAAAAATGCATTCAGTGGTCCGCAACAAGGACGCTTTAAAGAAGTCGAAGATGAAATAATGAGGTATATGCACGAAAAACGCAAGGGCGGAATGGCTTTCAACGTCCGTGATTAGGCCTATACATCACTAGCCGATGAATTTGGCCAAACACGGCAAGCGAGACATGCGTGTAGCGGTAGCCGGTTATATCTGACGCTGAGTAAAAGTAACAGTTTTATACACAGCAAGAATAATTTCCTGATGGATCGTCGTAATGTAGAGACGCATGGAATAGGTAAAGCCGGCAAATTTTCAACGGGTTATCTTCAGTATTATGATGCCAATTTTAAGTTAATGGTCCTTAAACCCGAGGAAATAAAGAATAATTGTGCAGCCGCAAAAAAAAAATACGGCACGACGAAAGTCAATGTTCGGCGTCTAAAAATTGTCTAAAAATGCGAAGTCCTACTGTACAACAAAGGCATTCATATGATTTTACAAAGTACTTTTTGAGCCTGATTTAAATTTTTTGAAGGAAAAAGTGGGGTTCATCTTGGATTTGGAGAAAGACGGTACTATATTTTTTTCAGAATGTCATTAAACATACACTTTCACGTAATATCAGATTAAGAAAAATAACAAACAAGTAAGCCGTAGTGTGGATATCATCTGCGGAAACGCAAGTTTTGAACAAAATGATTGCCGTTTCATACCGATTTTTATATGCATGGGGGGTTTTCCGACTTTTATACAAAATCGGATTTAACGACAATCCGCTATAGCGAGTAAATTTTTCGACGTTATGAATTCTCGCTATAATGGACTTCTACTGTACTTTCTGGTAGAGAAAATAAATAGCTACCAGATGTCACTGTAATGTCAGGAGTGGAATTTAATAGTGACCACACGGCAGTGGTTGCAAAGTTATTTTTTTGCTATTTGCTTTACGTCGCACCGACACAGATATGTCTTATGGCGACGATGGGGTAGGGAAGGCCTAGGAATTGGAAGGAAGCGGCCGTCGCCTTAATTAAGGTACAGCCCCGGCATTTGCCTGGTGTGAAAATGGGAAACCACGGAAAACCATCTTCAGGGCTGCCGACAGTGGGGCTCGAACCCACTATCTCCCGATTACTGGATACTGGCCGCACTTAAGCGACTGCAGCTATCGAGCTCGGTGGTTGCAAAGTTAAGGATTGGGAAAATGCTAGTAATAAAGGAGGATAGAGAAAGAAGAATATAGATATGGAAATTGAAAAAGGAGGAGAATACACAGACTTTTGGGAAAGCAGAAACCAAAATCCCAAAATCAGAAATAAGAGACGTGGAAAAAGAATGGAAAGATTTCAAGGAAGCATTTGTGGAAACAGCTGAAGAGATCTGTCGAAGGCTTAGCAGTAATAAGAAATAAAAGCAGCACTGTGGTAGAATGAAAAAATGTTGGAATGTGTGGAATACATACAGGAGTGAGGAAGAAAAGATGAACTATGAAGTCAAAAGGATTTGTCCGAGTGTGGTGAAGGAAAAACAAAAACAGTGGACTACATTGGCAGGGGAACTGAAAAAGAAGACAAGTCAGGGCAAGAAGAAACTGTATGGTTTGGATCCAACAGAACAAGAGATCACCCTACAAAATGACACTAAGTGTAATGGATGAACAAGGCAATCTGATCATTGAAGGTCCTGTCATCAAGAGAGGATGAAAAATGTATTTCCAGAAACTACTGAATGTGGAATGTGATGTACACAGATCAAATGAGGAATCTGTGACAGTGATGGATGATTCACACAATGGGAAAGACATAATTCTGTCAGAAGTAGAAGCACTAAAAATGAGAAAAGGGAAATCCCCAGAAGTGGATGAAATACATATAGAAATGGTTCGAGCTGCTGGGAATTTGGGAATGTACTGGTTAAGCAGGATGCTTAAAGCAGTCTGAAGACAGAAGAAAATCCCAGAAAATTGGGAAAAGGGAATTACTGCCACCTATATTTTAAAAAGGAAACCAGAGAGATTGTGGAACCTACGGAGGAATTTCCCTGACTCCACACGTAATGGAAGTGTTCAAAAGAATTCTAGTAAAAGGATAAGGCCACTCACTGGTGGAACCCAAACTGGAAGACAAACAACATGGATTTAGTAGTGGAAGATCAACAATGGACCTGATATCTGAAATGTGACAGATTGTGGAAAAATACTGGGAATACAACAAAGATCAAATTCAGGCCTTCAATGAATTGAAAAAAGCATACAACTGTATTCCCACAAATAGGATTTAGTTGGTCCTGGAGAAGAAAAGGTCCTGCATAAATTGATCCATATGATAGGAGATAAGTACAACAGAAAAAAAAAAAAAATTGGTCCAAAGTAGGACAGACGAAGTAATTCAAAATTAGAACAGGATTGAGACAAGGGAGTGTATTATCACTTCTCTTATTTGTTGTCATCATAGATGAAATACTCAAAAAATCAAAAAGAGGACCTGGGCAGGAACGCTAAAATCATGGTTATTTACTGACGTCATTATGTTGTTAGGTGGAAGTGAAGAGGAAGTTCAAGAGCAGGCAAATATATAGAATGAAGTGATTGAAGAATGGAGCATGAAGATTAACAACGAAAAGAGTAAATCTGTCATTCTTAAACAACGATCACAGAATGGAATAGGTGTATTATTTCAGGGGCAACCGCTAGAGGTAGTAAGAATATTTTGTACAATAGAAGTGTTGATATCAAAAGATGGAAGAATGACGCAGGAGATATGCAGAAGAGTTAGCTGGAGGGTTTTAACAGAATGTGAGAGGACTGTTATGGAGTAAGGAAGGTTGGAGGGAAAAGGTAGACCCACGAAATGATGGAAAGAACAAACTGAACTGCACCTAAGGCAAAGATTATCATCATCATCATCATCATCATCATCATCATCATCATCATTATTATTATTATTATTATTATTAGTTTGGAATTGGATTTGTATAATATATCATAGGAATGGCAATAAAGTACTGTTTCTGCCTAAAGTGTGAAAAAAATAATAATCGGTATGACTAAGCTCAGCAACTTGATTTTAGTATTTCAACTACCAGCAGGTCCAAATGCTAAGTCTACTATTCTTCAGAAATATTTCAGCATTATTACAATAATAGAGAAAGGAAAAAATAAAAAAAATAATATGGTATGACAAGGAGATAAAGATGCGATGTCCCCTTTTCAACAGAGAAAGGACAAAATACAAAAAGAAGATAAACATGAGATGCCTCCTTTTCCTGTGCTTATGACCTCAACCTCCGTTTTACCAGGAATATTCACATGAAATGTAATATTTATTAATTCATTACAAGTTTCCCTTTATTTTGAGAAGAACAGGTTAAATGTGTAAGTAGAGAAAATAGAAATAATAATAAAACTCACCTAGAAAACATGAATATAACAAACAGATGGTAAGTACTAGAAGCTGAAGGCTAGTAGAAACACGTGCCTTTACACTGGTGTGCTCGTCAGATTCCAATGTCAACTGCAAAGCCTGGGAACGTAATGCCAAGAATTTGTCCAGCAAATTCGATGAACTGAGCCCTTCTAACAGGACAAGAGAACACAGACAATTTGCAGCTTCCTGAAACACAATTTGTTATGGTATAGTACTATTAGATAGGAATGAAAACAGAAACTTTCATCTGCATTAAAGGATATTCACAGAAATCCAGAAGAAAATAATATACATTTTTTTAACAAAACCTTTGTATGTCTTGTATATACAGAATTTTGTTGTTCAACCTTGTTCATAGTTTACATGTGACATTTCCCGTAAAGAGTTAAATAGAATAGCTGGGTTGGGTTAGGTGGAAACCTCAGCTTATGTTGAAGACATGGCTGTAACAGCAGACTGTGTTGAAAAATGACTCAACTCTCTATATACAAAGCAGAATATACAGTATGTCTGTCTGTCTGTCTGCTCCTTATACAAATCTATCCCACTCCACCAATCTGAACCAAATTTTGTATACTTACTTATTAGGACCCTGGCTCAACAGTCCTCTTCATTTCTTTGTGCCCTTGGGCACATTAGTGTAGACTAATATAGGCAAAATATGGAATTTGTCGTACAAGGACGAGATAAAACTCTTTTTAAGCTTTACAATGTGAAGAACAAAACTCAGTATATCCCTACGGGACACAGAAAACTATGTTTTAAGAAAGCCCTAAAGCTAACAAAATTTTTTAAACATCTCCCTTAATAAATTATTCCAATCTCTAATTCCTCTTCCGATAAATGAGTATTTGTCCCAATTTGTCCTCTTCAATTTCAACTTTATCTTCATATAATAATTCTTCCAAGATTTAAAAGCTCCATTCAAGCATATTTGCCTACTAATGTCATTCTACACCAGCTGTCCACTGACAGCTTGAAACATACTGTTTAGTCGAGTAGCTCTTCTCCTTACTCCCAAGCCTCCCCACTACTCGTTTGTCAGAAATCACCCAGAACAGATCGTGCTGCTTTCCTCTGGATCTTTTACAGTTCTCAAAACAAGTAATCCTGGCAAGGGAACCCATACACTGGAACCGTATTCTAATTGAGGTCTTACTAGCGACTTACATGCCCTTTCCTTTACATCCTCACTACAAACCCTAAATACCCTCATAACTACATGAACAGATCTGTAACCTTTATGTACAACCTTGTTAATGTTTTTTACTTTCCTTCCTAGTGGTTTAATGTTGCACTAACACATCAAATGTTTTCAGTGATGCAAAGATGGGAAGGGGCTAAGACTGGGAAGGTGTCAGGCATGGCCTTAATTAAGGTACAGCCCCATTTGCCTGGTGTGAAAATGGGAAAACAGAAAACCACCTTCACAGCTGCAGAAGCTGCCTCTGTAGATCAGCAGTAGAGTGTCGGCCTCCGGATCCCAAGATAGCGGGTTCAAACCCGGCAGAGGTAGTCGGATTTTCAGAAGGGCGGAAAAAAGTCCATTCGACACTCATGTCGTACGATGTCGGCATGTAAAAGATCTCTGGTGACACATTTGGTGTTTACCCGACAAAATTCATTAAATCTCAGCCATAGACGCCCGAGAGAGTTTCGGTTTACTCGGTCTGCCATCTGGTGGGGGCCTAGAGTAAAACGGAACGTCGAAATTGATGAGCAGACAGCCAGATGGCGTCAAATTGAAATGTCTGCACACGGCAGCTGAGGCCATACGATTATTATTATTTTTACAGCTGCAGACAGTGGGATTTGAACTCACCGTCTCCCAAATGCAAGCTCACAGTTACATAACCCTAACCATATGGCCAACTCGCTCGGTCCTGACACAAACCCATAGTACATGGTAACCAAATCCCTTATGGAAAGGTAAAATACTTCACAGATAGAAGAGTTATATGCATTGGTAGCAAGGTAACTGGCTCACCAAAGGTACGAGCATAGTGGTGGTATGAAAACATAGGTTAACGGACCCCGACCAGAGCAAACGAGAATAGGTTTGAAGTTTAATCCACCATCCTAAACCAAGGCATAAACTACCGTATACTCTTGAATACCACCCGCACTGTTTTTTCAAAAATATCGCTTCCAAAATTTTGGGAAATTTATCTTTCCAAATGCACATAAATCGGGCATCACCGCCGGCGCGGCTTGGCAAAAATGCTCTCTCCGCTCTCCGTACGCGCTACTTCCACGCTTGGCGTCAGTCTCACGCACGTTCTCAGAGTATTAACATGAATTCCACAAAGCGTTTGCAATCTTTTACTGCGAGTGAGAAACTGAAAGTAGTTCGGGAAGCCGAAATTATTGGAAATCGTGCCGCCAGTAGGAAATATTCACAATTAAGTATTTAATTTATTTTCCACCTAGTCGATACAATGATTGCTTAAGGCAATTTTTAATGGTCAAAAGTGGTACATGTTTCGTATATTATCAACATCTTCAGCCACATAACACTGTTTAGATGAAAAATATATAAAATTGACAAAGTAATGCTTTAGAGGAAGTGCGATACGGACCATGAAGCTGATTTTATGTAATAGTAGGAAATATGATATTGATGAGTCGTGTATTCGCGATTGGAGAAAGAAGAAAAATATGCTATTAACATGTAGTGGTGATAGTAGAGCTTTTCGTGGACTGAGTGTATAAGTTCCAGAAATTGAAAAAAACTTTATGAATATGTGACAGAAAGGCAGGAATTGGGATACGGTGAGTCAAACGAAATGTGTCAGCTAAAGGCATTAGAGATCGCAAAAGAAGTTTCAACGGAAGGGTTTAAGGCAAGCCGAGGATGGGTTTGTAAAATGTATAAAAGAAATGGGTTGAGCGTACAAACGTGTACCTCAATTTCACAGTGTCTTCCTGGTGCCTACGATGAGAAGTTATTGTCTTTCGGTTGCGGAAAGAAAATGCATATTTGCTTTCCCAAATTGGCAATGCAGATCAGACGCCAGTCTACTTAGAAATGCCAGTGGACAGGACTGTGAATGTTAAGGGTGCGAAAAGTGTTACCATTAGAACAGGTGGTAATGAAAAACAATGGTGTATGGTAATGTGTATTAAGTAAAATTCTTTCAAGAATAAAAATTTACTGTGTCCACGTATTCAATACAATTATATTCTGTAGTACGGTAATTAAATCCTACATAAATTATTATACTAATTAGGAACATGTTTCGCCCTATTTTTGGGTATCTTCAGCCTAATAATAATCTTAAGGTCAAGTCTTTAAACCAATTAAACATTAGAACTTAAAACTAAATACAATGGTCTTATGCTTAAAAATTTTTTTTATATAAAGTTGTGCTTTAGGTGATATTTACAAAGATTTACAATGTGTACATAAATTAAAACCCAGAATTTGGACAGGGAAGCAATTAAAATTATCATACAATGACTAGAAATAGTCCAAAACGTAAATCGGAACTTCTCCAACTGTATGGATGAATCATTAGGTTGATAGTTTATACAATTGGGTTCATTCAAAGGTGGTTATGGTCACCTATGTCCTAAGTACACAGCTACAAAACCGGAACCGTGGTATAATGTCGATCTTGATGGGCTTGGATATCCCATTAGAAAGAAGCATGGTTGGATGGTAATATTTTAGAGGTTAAAAACGTGTATGTTGGAACTTTTTTTCTCTCTCTCTTTTTTTTTTCCGTCACACCGACACAGATAGGACTTATGGCAACGATGGGACAGGGAAAGGCTAGGAGTGGGAAGGAAGCGGCCGTGGCCTTAATTAGGGTACAGCCCCAACATTTGTCTGGGGTGAAAATGGGAAACCACGGAAAACCATCTTCAGGGCTGCCGACAAGTGGGGTTTGAACCCACTATCTCCCGAATACTGGATACTGGCCGCACTTAAGCGACTGCAGCTATCATGCTCAGTATATGTTGGAACTATTGTCAATATCATTCATTAGTCAGGTGCTCATCTGATAAAATGTTTCTTGGAATTTTGAGCCATTCTTGTCGGATTAATGTTCCCGTTGGAAAAGTGTTATACCCCACAAATGTGGACGAACTTACTTGTCCAGTCAGATGTTAGCTGGACTGGTTAGTGATGACGACATTTTGTGGGAAGGTGATGGTGATTAAAGTTCCGAAGTTGGTACTGATAATAATGAATGAACTCGTTGGATATCGTTCTGCAAAGGTTTGTTTACTTTTATTTGTATTTTCTAATCATTTGATGTGTGTTACTAAAGACTGTAAATAATTATGACTTCACTTTTTTTTTTTTTTTTTTTTTTTCAAAATAAGGTGCGGGTCTTATTCGGTGGCGGGTGGTATTCGAGATTATACGGTATTTTGCATGAACATTTACAATGGCGCCTTTGAGAGTAGCGACCCCATCATAACAATAGCCTCAAAGTCAGCAATCAACATGTCCGACTCGTTGGCTGAGTGGTCAGCGTACTGGCCTTCAGTTCAGCGGATCCCGGGTTCGATTCCCGGCTGGGTCGGGGATTTTAACCTTCATTGGTTAATTCCAGTGGCCCAGGGGCTGGGTGTTTGTACCATCCCCAACATCCCTGCAACTCACACACCACACATAACACTATCCTCCACCACACTAACACGCATTTACCTACACATGGCAGATGCCGCCCACCATCATCGGAGGGTCTGCCTTACAAGGGCTGAACTGGGCTCGTAATAGCCACATGAAATAAAAATAAAACAATCAACATGCCGACCTGGGAGAAGCTGGACAGGGGGAAATGTAGATGATGATAATGATGATACTTACAATGGCATAAACAACTTGAAATAAATGTATCATAACTCAAACAAGCTACATCTTACCATGAAGTGCCAATCTGTAAAGTGAGTTATCAGTAATCCTATCATAAACAGTCACTACAAGAAACACCACAACCAACGAAAACTCTCCTCTCATCTTTAGAAACAGTAACTTAGATATAGCAGCTTTCACTGTACCCGCGCATACATGATTTAAAATGGACTAATGTTGAAAAAAAAACAAAAACAAAAAAAACAAGTGTTTCCATATCCCTGTTAGATAATTTTTATTCATGTACTCGGTAGTATATTTAACATGTTCTCACAGATGGAGGCTGAACTTTACCACGAAACATGGTAAGTGGTGCATTCAAACAGAACATTTAAACACACACCTGCTAAGCATACTCAGTGCATGGAATAAAAAGGTCTCTTATCAAAGTTACAACCCCACTAGAAGGACCAACTGGGCTCCTTCAGCTTTTCATACTAGAATCACTGCCTATGATATTCACTCATATGAGTCTCCTCCAATGTCCAAAGAATTATTTACTTTTATCTCCATTTTCCTTCCCCATTGATCATAAATGATCAATGAATCACAGATAACTTTACTGAAGTGGCGTATGGCTTTCAGTGCCAGTACTGTCCGAGGACAAGTTCGGCTCGCCAGATGAAGGTCTTTTGACTTGACACCCGTAGGCGACCTGCACGTCATGATGAGGATGAAATGATAATGAGGAAGACACATACACCCAGCCCCCGTGCCAGCGAAATTAACCAATTATGGTTAAAATTCCCGACCCTGCCAGGAATCGAACCCGGGACCCCTGTGACCAAAGGCCAGCATGTTAACCATTAGCCATGGAGCCGGACAGATAACTTTACTAACCTCACTTGTTAGCTCATGACACTTCAGTTTCTTCTCACAGCCAGTAGGTATGGCCCAGCGAAAATGACTAATTGCACTCCACTGACGGGCAACCACAGGAAACCACGTCCCTACTTGATTGGCAGTTATACCATCTTGCAACTGTAGGCCTGTCAAAATAAAACATACAAAACTTAACAATCTCACATTAAATGCATTTTCCAAACTAGATGACAAAACTGAAATGTTTCCTTACATGTATATTGATTCTCTTTTCTGAATTACGATATACTAAAAACAAGTGGACCATAGTGAAAACTACTGAATTTTTTCTTTTCTTTACATCGCACCGACACAGATAGGTCTTATGGCGACGATGGGACAAGGAAGGGCTAGGAGTGGGAGGGAAGCGGCCATGGCCTTAATTAAGGTACAGCCCCAGCATTTGCCTGGTGTGCTCAAGAATTTGCCTGATGAGAAAATGGGAAACCATGGAAAACCTTTTTTTTTATAATTAGCTTCACGTCACACCAACACAGATAGGTCTTATGGAGACGATGGGATAGGAAATGGCTAGGAATTGGAAGGAAGCAGCAGTGGCCTTAATTAAGGTACAGCAATAGCATTTGTCTGGTGTCAAAATGGGAAACCACGGAAAAAAATCTTCAGGGTTGCCAACGCAAGCTCACAGCTGCGTGCCCCTAATTGCACGGCCAACTCGCAAAAACCATTTTCAGTGCTGCCAAGAGTGGTATTCAAATGTGCTATCTCCCAAATGCAATCTAACAGGTACATGCCTTGAACTGCTTAGCCAACCTGCTTGGTACACATAATCTGTGAAGCATAAATAATGTCCAAATACACAGTCTAACATGAGGACCACGGAACCTCTCCCATGTAATAACTTGGGTTTCTCAGTCAGCAAAAGCGCAATAAATTTTAAAATTAAATGGCCAAGTGGTCAACTTAGGTGAGAAATAAAAATTGAAATTAATCACATTGGTTATTTAGTAGTTTGGCTTTCCCATTAAATTAATTAACATGTGCAAAACTGTGTATGGATGGTAATGTTAGCTCTGTTTTGCTCAAGGGTAGAAAATAAAGTTCCTTCCAGAATAAAACTGGATTGGGACAAGGGGATGCACTATCTCCTCTTCTATTCAACATTGCACTGGAGAAGATTATCAGGAAATTAGCTCTTGTACCTGCTGGCATCATATCGGGGAGACAACATAAAGTCCTTGCATATGCAGATGATACTGTTCTTATTGGCTGCAATGAATTAGAAATTAGGCAATTATTTGTGGAACTAGAGGAAATGGCAGCAAAAATTGGCTTACGGGTGATTGATAAAAAGACACATTACATGATTGTACAGAGACCAAATCATGAGGAGGTTGACAAGACTGCCTCTGAAGATTGGGAAATATATATTTAAAAGAGTAGAGGGGTTTAAATATCACGTTAAAGACTCCTTTTATAAAGATTTGTTAGAACTGTGGAATAAATTACCCAAACATGGTGTCAAAATGATTTTGGATGATTTCAATGCAAAAGTTGGAAAGGAAGAAATTTATGTGCCAACAATAGGAAGGGAAAGTCTGCATGATGAAAGCAATGATAATAACATTAGACTAATCAATTTTGCTACATGAATACGTGGAGTACCATCTTCCCACATAAACAAATACATAAAGAAACATGGTATTCGTGTGATGGTAAGACTGCTAAACAGATAGATCATGTACTGATTGATAACAGGCACAGAAGCTCCATAACTGATATAAGAGCTTACAGAGGAGCTGCGATAAGATCTGATAACAATATGATAATTGCTTCTGTTAGATGAAACAAATGACGAGTTTGTGAATGAATGTGGAACAAGGCGAAACAAATCATGACAACAGTAGCAATGAAAGTAATACCAAAAGGTGTTAGTAAGAAAAAGAAACGGTTTGATGAGGCATGTCAAGATGCAGTTAATGAAGTGCCAATATGGCGTAATAAGTGGCTGCAGTCTAATAAGAACGTACTGTACATGTTGAGGAACTATACAGAGAAAAACAGAAAGAATGTAGTAAATTAATTTGTAGAAAGAAAAAAGTCTACCTGAGAAAACAAACAGAATCAATTCAAGATGACTACAGAAACAGGAACATCCGCAAGATGCATGGAACTGTCAACACAATTAAAAAAGGATTTCAACAAAGATCGAGTATTATGAGAGATAAGTCTCGAAATTTAATTGCTGATCAGGACAAATTATTAAATTACTGTAAGCAATACGTTGATTCCTTGCTGAATTGTGCTGATCCAGACCTGTATTGGTAAACCATCTAGTTCCCCATCAGAAAAACAAATACCAGAGCCATCATATCAAGATGGGACCTGAATAATTAGCATCTATTTGTTTCAAAATTAGCATCTATTTTTCCAAAATTAGCATCTATTTACAAAGTTAAAATAATCGCAGGGTATTATTAATTTTAACAATTCCAAGTTTATGAAGTGCAGTTATTGTCCTTGGTTCACACACAATACAAATTCATTGTTCAAACAAAAGCATTGTCAGTACTTCGGCACTGCTTTTTTTCAAATTGCACCGTCTGTCTGTAACCACTGTGTTGTAATAAGACAACACGCGCTCGCTATCTACATTGTTCGTTGGGGTCCACAACAACTCAAGACAGTATTTAGCAAATATGCTGAACTCTGTCTGAACTGCAGTTAATGCAAGCATGACATCACATTTTTCACTTTCTTTCATCTGGGTTTGAATTGCATGTTTCAGAGAACAGTAACAAGACCAGATATCATTTTGTGAGAGATCTGTTATTCCAAACAATTTCTCAAGCTCATCTAATATATCAGTGTTGCAAGTTATGAATCTCATTCCGTATTGACAGTTATCACTTTACAAAAGAAAATATTTATAAAATCCTCCTATCAATACAAGTCAAGTCATCTGTTAGATCAGTGTTATTCAAAATTATATGTTTTGGATGCAAAGCTTGAGAAATTGACACAAAATGCTTATGGTTGGGGTCTTTAGGTTTCAATGTGGCTAGCTTGCACTGTGAAGAATGAGCAGCTTTGACAAATGTGTCTCTACATGCAGCCTGCTGTAGAGGAGTGAGCTTAATCAAAGCATCATTAGTTGCCGCAGAAAAATTCCCCTCACAAATTACGGTAAAACTGGCATCAAGGTTCTGCAGTTTGGGGTAAAGGAGATGAGAGGTAGGATACAGAGACCCTTCAAGTTCAGTAAGGAGGTCAACCAATCCCGCTGCAGATCTGTGAAAAAAACCATGTGGGAGTGAAGCCTATTCACTTCCCGGTCACTCAGATCAGTCAGGTACTTAATACCACAGTTGTTGATGTCTTTCATGTCAGACATCTTGAAAAATGTAACAACATCAGTAAAGTAAGCACTCAAATAGAAGACAGCCTGAAACCAGCTATTCCATCGGGTTATGACAGGTGCATGAAAAAGCTTTGCTTCCTTTGAAGCACCATACTTCGATGTTAAGAATTGTAAATAATTATATTTTTGCTTTCTTGTGTTCAAAAAATGCAGACTTTACCATCGCAACCACATGATTTAAATCTGTCATCACTGCGACTCAACTATTGCCAGCCAAGCTGATCTTATGTGCCCAGCACTGTACATGCATTAAATGATTCCGTATGACCACACTTAATGTTTCATAAAACCCGGTCATGTACGGGGCACTGTCACTAACAAACACTTTAACTGCATCATATGGTACACTATAACTGCGCAGAGCTTCTAAAACAGCACAAGAGCAGTTTGTAGCATTTCCTGCATCAAGATAGTTCACAGAAACAACGTGCAGCTCTCTTTTCGATCCGGCTGGGACTTGGAATATGATGATAAAAACACAACGGCCCATTCTATCTGTAGTTTCATCACAGAGTATGTTGATGTTCTTCCCCACTAGAGCCTCTGCTGTTCTTTTCTGGTGGTCAGATGCAACTTTTAGAAAGGAAGAAGGACCTCAAATTATAACAAAATAATTTAAAATTACTGGGTCAATTGGGAACGGGTAAGATAGTTCGATATGGAAATCGCACTCAAATTCGGTATCCTTCAATTTTGCATGTGGTTTCGATGTCGTAATACCTAAACGGTACCAGATCAATGAAATCGAAACTTACCCGGTAAATATACTTTACGTAGAGTTCTCATGCATGGCAGCTCTTCATTTGAAAACTCAAGTGATCCAGGCTCTTAGCTCTTTGTTTTCCAGCTTTTCCAAAGGTATATTTGCTTTGGCAAATACTTCAACTGTGCATTTCGAGAAGTTATCTCTGAAAATTTTTCATCTTTTACAACTATCTAACTGTGTAAGCACAGAAGATTGCTTTCTTTGTGACGTACTAGCAGCAGGGATTGAACTTTCATTATCGCGTCGCTTACCCACATGTTTTTCAGATTTAACATGTTTCACAATGCTATCCTTTTTTTCCCACCCAACTCGGCAATTACAATACTTGCAAAACAGTCGTTGAATCTGTGGCATATAAACCATCCTTTGCATATTGCTGAGCCCTTTCGTGCACAGTTTTTGCTGTGCGCCCCATAACCTAAACAATAGCTTGACTTTCTACTCTTCACTAGTTTCAGTTTTGAACGAAAGAGAACAACAGGAAAACAACACTGCATCTATCTCGTTATTTCTGTGACACTCGATTTACATTTCGATGATAATCGATACAGATCTTATTCCCCTTGCTATTCCCATTGTAAATATCGATTAAAGTCAGCAAGCAGCAATCGATCAGCTACTTTTCTTCATCGATCGGAACGGTCGAAAGATTTATGCATCATATTTTGAGCATTTCTGACGATTTTGCCAAAATATGTTATCACCAGTAAAATAGCACATTTTTGCAGAATTCTCACAAAAATTGCATATTCATACTAATTTCACATTTTGGGTCACAATTCACATTTTGTCGCACTTCTATTTACGCGTAAAAATGATTTTATTCCACATTAGAATTACCATAGGCTTGGATTCAGTACAAGATTCAAAAATTCGCATTTATCGCAAATGCGATTTTTTCAGGTCCCTAGGTATTACACAGTATTATACATTTAAAAAACAAGGTATCAGGTAGTGACAACATCCCTGCCAAGCTTATTAAATATGGTGCAGAAAGATTACATAAATACATATACAGTAGAACCTCAATAATTCAAAATCGGTTCATTCAAAATGCCACCTACTTCGAAGAATCTCTCGTTCCCTAAAACACGAGGTACAGTTTTGCATGTTATTTAAATGGTTTAATTCAAAATACGCATAAGTCGTAATTTGAAGAACAACGTCGGTCCCAGTATTGAAATTCAGATTTTTAATTTGAAATTGTCCTTCATTTTGTTAAAAATAATATTTTACGGCGTAATTTGAATTAAAAATAATCTGCGTCACAATAGAACGCATCTTCCGGAATGTGTATCTTTCCGCACTTTCACTTTGAGTTAGGTGTATTTACATCATGCTTCAGAGTTGCCAAATTCTAGTGAAAACATAGTTCTTTTGTATTCTTCTAGTTACTCATTTTATTTAAAGTTTTAGTGTGCAGTTATAAACTTTGAAGTTGTTATATTTTATTAATACTGTGTTTTAGTTTATTGTTACGGTATTTTAGTTTAGGGCATGTGTGTTCTTTTTTTTTGTATTTCGAGATGGCTAAGCATCAGTATTCTTCAAAGACACTCAGCAAGAAAGTGAGAATTATAAGGGAGGTCGACAAAGGACAAAAGCAAAAACTGAAATAGCTAAAGACTTTGGAATTCCTGTGTCCACACTTTCAGCGTTTTTAAAAAATCGTGAGAGCATAGAAGCTCAGGAAATGCAAGGTGTAAAATACAACAAAGCGAATGCACATTCGAGGAGCTAAACACTCTGATTTGGAAGTACAATTGACCGAGTGGTTTTGGCACGTTCAGGCAAACAATATCCCTGTTGATGGCAAGATTATTAAGGGGAAGGCGAATGAACTGGCACTAAAGATGGGACTTGAGTTTCAGTGTTTAAACGGGTGGATTCAGCGTTTTAAAGAAAGGCACAATATCACGTGCCAGGCAGTGCACGGAGAAGCCGAATCACTGAACACTAGCGATGCAGACAGGTGGCGAGAAGGCGTGGCTCACATGATCAATTTGTATGCACCGAGCAATATCTTATGCCGATGAGACTGTATTGTTTTTTAATGTCGAGCCCAAACGGACTTATGGTTTTAAGGGAGAGAAGTGCCATGGCGAGAAATCTTACAAGCATAGGATCACAGTCCTGTGTTGCAATGCGGACGGAAGCAAGAAACTTCCTCCCCTCGCCATAGGTAAGTTCGAGAAGCCACAATGTTTTAAGGGCATCAGGCACTTTCCGTGCAAATATAAGTCGTCTAAAAATTCCTGGATGAAAGGCAACATTTTTGAGGTGTGGCTGGTATGCCTTGAGCGCAAACTGGCATGCCAGGACAGAAAAATACTTCTGTTATTGGATCAGTGCGCTGCACACAAACATAATTAAATTTTAAAACGTGCGTCTTCTTTCTCTGCCGGCCAACACTACGAGCTACCTACAGCCCCTAGACCAAGGCATAATTTTATCTGTGAAACGTACCCACAGAAAGCGAATGGCACGTTATTTTTTTTTTTTTGCTAGGGGCGTTACGTCGCACCGACACAGATAGGTCTTATGGCGACGATGGGATAGGAAAGGCCTAGGAGTTGGAAGGAAGCGGCCGTGGCCTTAATGGCACGTTACTTTCTCTGGGAAGTTACTAGAAATATTCCAGCAGGAGAAACACGCAAGTGGAATGTGATTGATGCAATGCGGAGCGAGACAGTTGCCCGGGACGCTATTCCTTCATCGACAATCAAGAACTGTTTCGTCAAGTGTGGTTTTGGTTCGTTAAATGAAGTAGTAGAAGAAGAAGACAATGAAGATGAATGGGAGAAGTTACGGCAAAAGTCCGATGTCGGTATGCCTTTCTCCGAATACATCGTCAAAGACCATGCGGAAACTACTTCAAAAGAGCGGGATCCTGCCAAGATGATCAGCTGTGATCATGTGACGCCAAAGGGAGATGCAGCTACAGCCGATGTTGAATATGATGAAGATACAGTGCAGACGGCAACTATTCTGTCAAAGAATGATGTACTTGCCACTCTAGCTGTGTTGGATTCAGTGATAAGTGCAAGTGATGCTGACGACACTACAATTAAGGCTATGGCCTATATGGAGCAGTTCGTAGCTAGTGTTTATAAAAAAAAAAAAGATGAAGCAACTTCTCATACATTCTTTCTTTAAAAGGCAATAAGCCTAATATGTAACAAAATAAAGCTCTACTGGACATTTAAACATTTTTGAACTATTCAGGAACCGTACTGTACAAAGTTATCTAGTATTCTTAATATTTGTGTTAAATATACGTCTGGGTTTTTAAAGTTTGTTTTGTTGGTGTCATATGTTTGCAATATATGTCTGGGTTTTTAAAGTTTGTTTTGTTGGTGTCATGTGTTTGCAATATATGTCTGGGTTTTTAAAGTCCAATTTGGACAGCATTGCTGGCTCTCCTGTGCAAGTGCTTTATACTGCACTTAAATCAAGTGCGTTATAACCTATTTGCTTAAATTGCGTCATTCATATACAATAGATTACCATACTCCTTGTCTTTGAATCGTGTTTTATTTTTCCCGGGTGTGAGGTTATGTTTGACAGTGTACGGCGTTATCCACGAGCATTATTTCAATAAATGCACCTTGTTGGATACATTTAGGAATTTTTTTCCCCATGGCACTTGAAAGGTTTAACTGTGAATCAAGGTGATTGCATGCTATAAAGGATCTTAGAATATTTTATGATGCAGCATGGGTTGGCATTTCTGAATTTTGAGTTAGCGGCGGTTAATTCGAAATCACGTAATTCGAAGTCCGATTTTTGCGTCCCAATGACTTTGAATTAACGAGGTTTTACTGTATAAGGACATTCTAAGGATATGGCATGATGAAGTTAATCCACAAGAATGGCAGGAATCGCTCATTGTCCCAATTCATAAAGGAGGGGATAAGGAAGAACTTCAAAATTATCGTGGTATATCTCTTGTAAACACGACTTACAAAATTCTGTCTTTTATTCTTTTACAGCATTTAAAACCATTTGCTGAAAATGTTATCAGAACGGTTTTCGTAGTAAAAGATCCACTACAGACAATATATTTGCAATTAAGACTCTTAATGATAAGGTGTGGGAACACAAGGAGTCAGATTATTATCTCTATAGATTTCTTCAAGACATGTGATTCAATCCATAGAGAAGGACTGTGGAACATCATGATGGAGTTTGGCTTTCCCATAAAATTAATTAACATGTGGAAACTGTATATGGATGGTAATGTTAGCTGTATTTTGTTCAAGGGCAGAAAATCAAGTTCCTTCCAGAATAAAATTGGTCTGAGACAAGGGGATGCACTATCTCCTCTTCTATTCAACACTGCACTGGAGAAGATTGTCAGGAAATTAGCTCTTGTACCTGCTGGCATCATATTGGGGAGACAACATAAAGTCCTTGCATATGTGGATGATATTGTACTTATTGGCTGCAATGAGTTAGAAATTAGGCAATTGTTTGTGGAACTAGAGGAAATGGCAACAAAAAGTAGCTTACAGATAAATGATAAAAAGACACATTACATGGTTGTACAGAGACCGAATCATGGGAAGGTTGACAGATTGCCTTAGAAGATTGGGAAATATACTTATATATTTATGAGAGTATTGGAGTTTAAATTCCTTGGTGTATTAATCGATGAGCAAAACCGAAGGCAACAGGAACACCAAGCTAGAATTAGGAATGCAAATAAGGCATCTAACTCCATGAGCCCCATATTAGGCTCCAAGTTTTTACCAAGGAATTCAAAAATTGTTATCTACAATACAATCATTCAACCAGTATTTTTGTATGGTTCTGAGACATGGAGTATAACCAAGAAGGAGCAGCACCAGTTGCAAGTCTTTGAGAATAAAATTTATAGAAAAAGATTTGGCCAATGGTTCCATCCTATCTCTCAAAGCTGGCAGAAAATATCTAATTATGAGATTTACACCCTCTCTCAACAACACACTATAATGGGTGTGATAGAATCCAACAGACTGCACTGGGCTGGACATGTACTGAGGATGCAGGATAATAGAGCACCAGTAGATCTATACAAGGGATCTCTGAATGGGAAAAGACCTTCAGGAAGACACCGAAGCACCTGGAAGAAGGAGATCAACAAGGTATGCCGGACCCTCCAAACTGATAACTGCGAAGAGCGGACTCAAGATCGAAAAGGATGGAAGAGGATTGTGAGATCGGCGCAGGAACTTCACCTCCCTCAGAAGCTTACAGAGTGAGTGAGTGATTATTTAGGTAACTGACATGAAACTGAAATGAAAGGATACCGAACTAAGAGATTAAATAAACAACACAAAAATATCAGGCACCTGGAAGAGAAAGACATGTTAGGCTAGCTGCACACACAACAACACAATAATCTAGTTTATTCAATGAATAAGTAATATATGAAAGAGAGAAATATTGAAAGGAACAGAGGACTTTACTTGCACTTGTTCGTTCCTTTCCATTACTTTATTCAGTGAACAAATAAGACGATGTAGCATGGCTCTTTAAAATATATAAAAAACAATATGTGAAGGCGATCATTCATCATTTCTTTCTGGAATTAGATTTGTCCTAGCAGATCCTCTTGACTAATACCATGTTTTAACAATGGCTTCATTGGACTGAAGCATACAGCATAAAATCCCCTGTCACACTGTCAACAGACAACATGAAAGACCATAAACCACACACTTGGTCATTTTCAACCCTCATAGCCCCACTCATCTAGGAAGTCTAGTTTTACACTTTCTAAACTGTCCACTCCATGGAATCTACTCATATACCAAATTTCAAGTTCACAGTAAGTTGGGAAGTACATTAAACATTCTGAAGAAATACACATACACACAATTCTCCCCTTCATAAAATACAGAACACATACAAGAATCTCCCTTCAAATTCGTAAAACAATATAGTACTTGAAATACCTGGTAGAGTTTTTTCAAAGCATATTTACAAGTTAAGGCACCCAGGGAACAATAGTAATAAATCTTTTTAAGATAGTATATGCTTTCAAACTGCATGGAAAAGAGGGAAGCCACTGCACTTTTTTCAGTACCTACTTACCCAACACATGTATCCTTAGAAATTACTTTTGGAGTATAAATAGTGCTGCATTAAACTTGTAACCTATAAGTGGCTTAGGAGGAACATTTTTTTATCTAGAACATGAAACAGTAATTAACCTTCCAGCGGGCGCGCATACCTAGATCTCGCGTGCGGGCGCGCGGCGGCTAAATGGCCGCCCTTTCTTTTCACATAAGCAGTACTCGATTTACATGCAGTGAATCATCGGAAACTGAAATTAATAACTTCACATACATTTCCACAAAGCACACAATATACTTTATTAAAAATAATTTATAACATTCTCATAAAAGGACAGTGGCATGAATAATAAATTAAACAAATAATTCAGTCGTTTGAGGCGCAATATAGCAGTTAATAACTGTAGAAAATGAAAATGAGGAAGTATTTTCGAAGTATAAGAAATCAAGCGCTTTTTTAATTGCACTCCTGAACTAAACATTATAGAGAAAATAACATTCCTGAGCACTGAATTCAGTCTTGTCTGACACATAATAACGTTACATACCCGAAAAACTTTTTTAATGGCTAAATATTATCTACATTTAGGAAGTTCAGTTATTTACGCTTGTTTCAAGAAGTGAAAAACAATTCTGCAGTGAAACAAATAAATTGAAATGGCGGCAAGGATGAAAGGAACTTAAGTCATGTAGTACAATGACTTTCCTTGAAATCAACTACACCATATCTTCCTCTTCCATGTTCTTCAAGCAAGCATCACAGGAAACTACTTGCTGTGAATGCTTTCTGCAGACGAATCTTTCACTTTTATGGCACTGTAGACGAATACGGTTGTTCTTTTTTGACCGCAACGATAGCAAATACATCGTGTTCTTGAAACACTTCCTGAATTTCCAGTCAGTTCACTATCCCTGTACTGTTCCAAGAAAACATGCAAATCCTTTGGAAGAGACCAAATCGTTGCACGGTGTTTCAAGTTTTCCTCCATGAGTGCCATCGCCAATTTGAAAGTATATTCTCTCCGCGAAGTGTTTTTTTCTGCGTTGTTTGCTTTGTATATAATGCATGAATTTATTCCAGCAATATCGAGGAAGCGATGAAACAGTACCATCGGCCACCTTTGTGTTTGTCTGGAAGTGGAGCACCGTGAAGTCATCAAGTCCACTGTATCCACCCCTCCTTTGGTGGCATTGTAATCCATGATATGGAATGTTTTCCCAGATTGCTGATCAATTTCAGCATCATCATGCATCGTTGATAGAACTAACACAACTTTCTTCTTTTTTGTAACCACTGATACAAGGCTTTTATCGTATTGACATCCAAACTGGTATGTTCCTGGAACTAGATGTCTATTTTCAGTTACAAACTGGGGTGGAACTTCTCGTTTGTTCTTCTTCAGGGTGCCTAAAAAGGTCAGTCCTTGTTCCAGTAGGTATTCGGCCAAGGGGTAGCTACTGAAATAATTATCAGTAGTCACATTTCGGTTGGTATTTTTTATTGGCTTGCTCAACCTCCTTACTACATCAAAAGGCTTATTTGAAACTTCATAATGCCCTGGTTTCTGCGTCCCACAGTAGACCTCCAAACTGTAAGTATAGAAAGTTCGGGAATCGCACATTGCATAAACTTTGAGGCCATATTTGGCGGGCTTTTTGGCCATATACTGTATAAAACTACAGCGGCCACGAAATGCAACTAACATTTCATCTATAGTTACAAACTCGCCAAGACAATAGGAACTTTGACAGTTTGCAACGAAGTGATTGAGAAATTCCCGAATAGTAGCCAGTGTGTCATTTTCCGTACGTTCAGTCCTAGTATTCACGTCATCAAATCGAAGACTTCTCAACAGGAATCAAAAGCGGCGTTCACTGAAGTTAGCCCGCAGTATTATCATTCCGGTTCCGTTGGTAGTAAACAATTCCGGTAAGTTTGTGCGGTTTGCTCTTTTCACAGCTATCAAGAACAAGGCACCGAAAAGAGTTAAAATTTCCGATCTTGTTGTTTCTCTAAAATCTCTTTCTCGACCTTCTGGATGTTGCACTTTTACCCTGTCAATAAACGTATTTGTGTGTCTAACAATTTCATCGACCATGTTTGAATTTATTATGGTGAAAAAACATTCTATTTCAGTTTTACAATGGCGAGCTTGTCCTTTAGGACCAGGAAAAGTTTTTATCAAGTTCTTCGCCTTTGTTTTTGTACTTCTTCCCATGGGGTTATTTGCCCATAATGTCTCACCATCTCTCCCAATGAAGAAACGTAGGGTGCTGTCATTACGGTCGTCATCGCTTACATCATGAGCCCTGTCCATCTCAACTTCAGTCACTGCTGTGAACGTCCGTTTCGATAACTTCGGGTTCGAAGTCAATATCATTAGGATCGTCCCAAACATCTCCTTCATTCATTTCTTCTTCTTCTTCTTCCAATTCATCAAGAATTCGGAGAATAGAATCAGGATCATTGTATCGTACCCTGAAACGCGTAATAAGACACAATTGCGTCAATATTATTCAATAAAAACAATAGGACAAAGGAGGGAATCACACAGAAAACTAAGGAAAATTCAAAATATAAATATGTTTGAACATTTATGCACAAAAGGAAACGTTCCCCTCTCTCTTTCACACACACACGCGCGCGCGAAATATATTTACTTACGTTTCATTCGGGTGTGAGAGAACACGAAAACAATCGGGCGCGTGGTGGCAGACTGGCCGCCTGACTCGAACGAGAATGGCACGCACCGCTTAGCAACTGAACAGCGGCAGATCGGCGCCGACTGGAAAAAGTACGAAAGCGCTGTCTCGCGTCAAAATGAGTAATTAAAGAATATCCGGCAGTCCCGTCTGGCTAGTTGTCCATGAAGGGCACAATCTCGCGATTTTCTCCAAAAGGCGGCCAAATTGCCGCCCACGCGCCCGCTGGAAGGTTAAATTTTTTAAATTCTTATGTTGCTCTTAACCCCTTGGAGGTTACACTGGTAGCCATGAACTGAAACTTCAGAAAAGATAACTGAGTTAACCTAACCTTAAAATAAGTAAGATTGTAAATGTACTCTACAAAATGTTAATATCGTGTTTCTCTTTTTTCCTTTCATGATATCTGGGCCATTCCTAGACCTTTTCACCTAAGAAAGGAGGAACTGCTTTACGAATTAAGAATTCATAATTTAAATCCCACGAAGGCTGTCCTTGAGGATATGCGGTTGTTAGCTTCCTCTCTTAACGAGCCTGTGGTCATTCCTGAATTTACGGAAGACAAATTGGACGAGTCTTTGTCAGTGATCGATAATATTTTGCCAGAATTTAATGGTATTATTTCCAGTTTTCAGTCATGTAGCCGTCAGATCATCAACTGAATCATGTGCTTTCAAACTGCATGGAAAAGAGGGAAGCCACTGCACTTCTTTCAGTACCTACTTACCCAACACATGTATCCTTAGAAATTACTTTTGGAGTATAAATAGTGCTCCATTAAACTTGTAACCTATAATCATGCAACGGACCACATCCACTTTTCAGAAAAACCAAATCCGAAAGACGAATTGCTAACACACGTCCTCAGCGTGTGAGTTGGGATACAGGAAATTACCATCAAAATTTAATACCTAAACAAGCGTATTATCCTTGCTGACAACTATTGACAAATAACATACAAGTTTATTTTAACCAATACCAAATAGTTTTATTATATCCAATCCTGTAGATTAAAATATTCTTGAAAGTTCAATATGATGAAACCAGATGCCACTCTTCTAGAATATAAAACTGTCACAAAACTCATTGAAACTAAATAAATGATTGGGGCCAAACTTGAAAACTCAGAACTTTCAAGATTCCATCTTGAGTTAAATAATTGTATTATGTCAAAGTCTATATGTGATTCCACCTTTGTATAACATTTCATTTGTGAAAAGACATTTTATTTATTTGAGGATCTTACAGTTCTAAGTCGAACTCAATGCTTTCAAAGTTCTAACTCAAAAAGAATTATGTTGTGTTAAGTGACGTTCTAATCGTGACTTCAAGATTTTGAAATTGCGATTATTTAAATTTTTCTCCAGATACTTTTAGGGGCATCATAAGTCTCATATTAAGAGTGTTTATATGTGCGTTGATATAATGATGATATGTTTATTTATGATTATCTGTTCTCATATTTGGCCGAAGATGATGCTCACCAGCATCAAAACTAGTTCCAAGTAAAACTTAAAGTAAAACTTGTTTAGTTTAATATTAGTATTGAAGAGGTGGATTTTTAATTTTACTTATCAATTAGTTCCCACACTATTGAAAATTCCTGAAAAACTTCACTAACTGGACAGTATACACAAATAACGCTTTCCCAATCTTGCAAGCACTCTCAATATTATATCTAGCTATTCCCTGTCTTAATTATGAAATATAGATAACCTTTCATTAATTTAACCCAAGGAAATTATACTGACATACAAATATCCCTAATCATAGCTCACTCCATCAATCTCCCTAACAAAAAGATTCTGGACTTAAATATAGCCCAATATTATGTCTAAGCTATGCTTATTTACAAACTAATCCATTCTTTGGGCATTCAACTAATACCACAAAAGTTATATTTGTGGTCTACTTATGTGAGTGATAGAGTTATTCATTGTCCGAGCCGATGGAAAGCTCACGTATAGGCTTAAATGCCCATTATGGCCGTGCTGCAAACGTAGACGCCATTCCTGGGTTCAGTCCTCGTTTGACACTCCGTCGTGTTGATCATCGTCCCAAAGTAACTGCTACTGAAGATACTTCTGAAAAAAATGCATCAATCTTCACATGTATATGGAACACACACCTCCCAGCACTGTTTATGCTTTCATAAACTTATCCTCACTACTACAACTTCAATTGTATTTCACTGTTATTAATTTCTTCCATTTCCCTTCTAAGCTGAACAATTTAAATCTCTGCATTCATGATCAAAACAAGGTGTGTGTTGGATTAACGTTTATAATCCATGAACTTTCAATATTTCTAAAGCACAAATCCCAATCAGAAAGTACAATATCCTTCCCATGGGTGTCTTTAACATGCACTGTGTCTAATTACAAATCACGTATCTTTAAGATTTTAAATTCAATAACTTCCCTGATATGCCACATCGCTTCCAGTCATAATTAGACTGTTTCTGTAGTTCCTCTCACTACAACTGCCGGGTACCACTGCCCGACACGTCTGAACACATGGGCACTAGTTCATCAACTCTCTCGGTGTCTCCCTGTTCGTCTCTTAAATACACACCCCCTAAGCCATCCTAGGCTCCCCACCAAAATTATCTACATTTCATAATTAAGACAGGGAATAGCTAGATATAGTATGGAGAGTGCTTGCAAAATTGGAAAGCGTTATTTGTGTATACTGTCCAGTTAGTGAAGTTTTTCAGGAATTTTCGATAGTGTGGGAACTAATTGATAAGTAAAATTAAAAATCCACCTCTTCAATACTAATATTAAACTAAACAAGTTTTACTTTAAGTTTTACTTGGAACTAGTTTTGACGCTGGTGAGCATCATCTTCGGCCAAATATGAGAACAGATAATCATAAATAAACATATCATCATTATATCAACGCACATATAAACACTCTTAATATGGGGCTTATGATGCCCCTAAAAGTATCTGGAGAAAAATTTAAATAATCACAATTTCAAAACCTTGAAGTCACGATTAGAACGTCACTTAACACAACATAATTCTTTTTGAGTTAGAACTTTGAAAGCATTGAGTTCGACTTACAATTGTAAGATCCTCAAATAAATAAAACGTCTTTTCACAAATGAAATGTTATACAGAGGTCGAATCACATATAGAGTTTCTCTGTAAATATGACAGTCCCAATTAGAAAGACACTTTGACATAATATAATTATTTAACTCAAGATGGAATCTTGAAAGTTCTGAGTTTTCAAGTTTGGCCCCAATCATTTATTTAGTTTCAATGAGTTTTGTGACAGTTTTATGTTCTAGAAGAGTGGCATCTGGTTTCATCATATTGAACTTTCAAGAATATTTTAATCTACAGGATTGGATATAATAAAACTATTTGGTATTGGTTAAAATAAAATTGTGAGTTATTTGTTAATAGTTGTCAGCAAGGTTAATATGCTTCTCTTAATCTAATCAGACATTGATGGGTAGGTTGAAGTAAGTTCAATGTGTTTGAGCAAAAACTCAACAAATTTTTGTAAATATTCAGTTTCATCCTGATTAGATTAAGAGAAAAAAAACTTGCTTAAGAAACCTCTATTTGAATATTCCTTATAATGCATTCTGCCAAGTGATAACAAAGACGGTACAGAATTATACTGTCAACTTCCAACAGAGGAACCATAACATAACCACCAATTATGTAAAATTTTCCATTTAATCACGTGATATTCCCTCCACATAAATGGGTAAACAAGATTCTACTGTACTTCTAATTGCAGCTAATACTAAAGAAAAAGAAGCAGTTCTGCATACGAACTTGATTGTCTTTACAATTTGCTTTACACAACACCGACGTAGATAGATCTTATGGCAATGATGGGATAGGAAAAGTGGGAAGAAAGCAGCTGGGGCCTTAATTAACGTACAGCCCCAGCATTCGCCTGGCATGTAAATGGGAAACTACAGAAAACCATCTTCAGGGCTGCTGACAGTGAGATTCAAACCCACTACCTCTTGAATGCAAGCTGATAGTCACGGGACCCAAACCACACAGACACTTGCTCGATCTTGGTTGCCTCAAATCTTTACAATAAGTGAATTACTTCCCATCCATACAGCAAATGCACTAACAAGGAAAAGAGCAAGTTTAGCTTGAGAGTTAAACATATTACTAAAGACTGTGTGAAAACAAGAAGAATACCTACCAGTGTTAATGTGTCTTGCTAAAAGGAAAAGCTGAGTGCCCAACAAGTAATCCTCATTTTCCACAGCACTCCAAATCTGTTCTGGCAATGTCATCAATATCTTGATTTGAACGGCAATAGAATGATAAGTTCTATTTTGGGACAACCTAGAAGGTTCAAAAGCAAGAACATTAGGGAACAATATAATTTAGAAATATAAGAAACAAATCTCAACTCAGAATATCCATAATGTTCTAACTTTTACCAAGTATTTTCACCTGTAGAACTCCATAAAATATAAAATGGAAACATGGAATTACACTAATACTGTACTATTGGTATCACACCACAACCACCTGTACTATCTGAATTTCTTTCATGATTTGAGTCCTCCTCTACCTCTTTTACCTTTTATTTGTATAATAATAATAATAATAATAATAATAATAATAATAATAATAATAATAATAATAATAATAATAATAATAATAATAATAAAATAATAATAATATAATAATAATATAATAATAATATAATAATAATAATAATAATAATAATAATAATAATAATAATAATAATAATAATAATAATAATAATAATAATAATAATAATAAGAGAAGAAAAGAAGAAGAAGAATGCTAAATTGAGACACTACAAAATTGTAATCCTCCTAAGAGCTTTATATGCAACAGTGTGTTTGAATATCTGCACAGATAGAAGAATAAGCAAAACAGAAAAGAGAAACCTAAGAAAAATTATGGGATCTATCATTGAGAACAGCATATAAAAATTGAGACCAGAACAAGATTTATACAAAACATTAGGAAAAATAGATCATGCTTACAGAAAAAGAAGATTAATATTCTTTGGTTACTTGTACAGAATGGACAAAGAAAGGTTAACAAAACAAATTTTTGATCAGTATGCAAATAAAAATCTAAACCATCATTTTTCAAAAAAGGTGAAGATGATTTGGACCCACTCAACATCAAAAAAGAACAAACTGAAAACAGAAAAAATGTAGGAAAGCAATGCTTGATTGTAAATTTCCAGAGAAAGCCAAGAAGAAATCAGGCAGTAACTGGACAGAAGAAAGAAAACAACTACACTGAGGAAGGATGAAGTTTTGGGAAGAAGAAACCTATTTCATGTGGTCCTAAGATGGAGTAATCAAATGAATGAATGAAAATAATATTTCTTTAACATCTTTTGTATTACTATTTTATATTTCTACTAGCTGATGTACCCGTGCTTCGCTACGGAATTCTACATTGTATACAGAATTCTAGGTTAGGTAGTGTACACGTTGTGAGCAAGATTGTATGAAATTGCATAGCTCTTAACGTTACCCTAGAAACGCGAGTGGGGAAGTCACCAAACATCTTTCCTCATATGAAGACTGAGTTAGGGAATTTTCACTGTAATGGTAGACCCACTTGCATACCATCAGTCACAATCAGGTTGGGGAACTTTCATTATAATGGTAGACACACACTCTTCACCTGCCTTTTTACATCCTCAAAAAGGCTGTCTTACTGGTTTTCCCAACTGAAATGAACATGAACAAGCAATGCTTTCATATGAAATACTCGATCAAATGAAAAACCACACATTTTATCACTTTTTAACGAACAGTACTACGCTGCTGATCTAACAGTCCAAAGTTCCAGAGCTGGAATGACCAGGCCACAGACAGCTGTGAGCCATGAACACTCTTCGTCTTTCTTCGGCGGCGGGGGGGGTGTCGAATAGTGGCGACTCCCAGGGCAAAAACTATGTCATTTTACTAATCTGTTTCCTAGGAGTACCCGATGAGTCGGAAAGTATCAATTCACTACACTGGTGGCGGAAAAATCTATCTGACTTGGAGGCAAATTTTTCCTCCAAGCCAGAGGAGAAACCCCCTCTTCACCGCTAATTCGGAATAAAATGAGTGTAGAATTTAATAAACATTAAGAGGAAGAAGCTTTTCTTAAGAAACGGCTCTTTTCAGGGTTGAATTTTGAGTCATTTAGTGAATTGTGGTGCTATAATTCGAAATAGCCCCAATTGTAATTCTAGACCAGGTCATACTACTACTCTACTAAGCGAGCTTCTGCCTCAAGTATGCCCACTGCTCATTCAAAACAGCGCATTAGAGTAGGGATCGAATAAACGGAATACTATGAGGAACCAGTGTGTTACGTAGCAGCTGTATCAGAAAATGCATAAACCAGCGGAATGGCATGCTAAAGAAGAAAGTTTTCTAACTCCCCGGCTATTTCCCGCCAATATTCAGTCAGGCTATTACACTCGGTACACAGCAGTAATCCCATCTATCGGAGTTGAGAGGCAGCATAAGAGACAAAGAACACCACAACGAACGATGATCAATGTAATGTTATTGTTGATCAATGTTATGAGCTTTTGATTTTGTAGGCCTTCACATTTAGTTTTCTTCCGACTCTGAAATGCCACTCTTATTACAGTCGGTACGTTAAAACTGAATAAAACATAAATGGCCGTAAATAGTATTCTCTATAACTTTTGTTATGTTGTACTTTTCGATAGGAGCAATAACATAGGTATTTAAAAAGTTAAATTTTAGGCGCCTTCCCCTAAACTACAATTTCATCCAGGGTGAATAAAATTGTTTATAGCTTACACTGTAGTTTCTTATTCCCCGACTATCTATCTATCTATATATATATATACACACCAATTTTTACTAAATTCTGTTAACCCATTTTCTCGTGGCTTAGCGCTGATATGGACTGAGCAACAAAAATACAAATTCATGAATATTTATTTATTTATTTATTTATATATTAATGCCTTTTTTCAGTGGCGAAGTTAAAGCTTGAGGCCCTCTCTTCCACTTAACCACATACTAATCAAAATCTTAAATAAAATACTGAGACAATTAAAATAGTGAAAAGTAAAAAAAATTAATAGAATTGAGAATAAATTTAAATAAATTAGTAAGTTAATACTAAAACTATTTGATATTAAAATCTGTGTTATCATAGCTGGTACAGTAAAAATGTATAAGATATAAACGGTCGGAAATTTAATTCTATATAGCTTTGGTTATGTACTATTTATCGATACGACCACTATTAATAAAAATATTTGAGAATTAAATTTTAGGCCTTCCACTAAACTACCATTTCGCTCAGCGTGAATTAAATGATTTATAGCATAGACTGTAGTGGCTCATTCTCCGACTTTGCATACCAATTTTCAATGAGATAGGATCACTAATAATGTAACAAATATCTGAAAATTAAATTTTACGCCTTCCCCTAAACCAGGGCCTCTCAGGGTGCACGGGGCAAAAGACGACTTCCCTTGGTTGACCAGAGTGCAGACCCCCCACTCCTTGATTTGGAGCAATAGCGCTTTCTCTCTCTTTCCTCATGCCTGTCTCGCTCGCTCCCCCTGTCTCCCTCTACCACACTTGCTCCGTAGCGCTCTAAATCCGAGCTGACTTGAGCCGAGTAGAGCCGAGCTTAGCCGAGTAGCCTAGAGACGAAGCATTGGTCCGAGGTGAACCAAGCGGGACCGATGCACAGTGCACGGAGCTGTTGCGCCTCGATTTGCATGCGAGAGAATTTGGGCGTTTGAGAGGCCCTGCCCTAAACTACCACTTAAATCAACATGAATAAAATTATTTATAGCCTAGATTGTAGCGACTTATTCCGCGACTTTGCATACTGATTTTCATTAATTCCCTTTAGCTGTTTTCTAGTGATGCGTGTACAGACAGACAGACAGACAGACAGACAGACAGACAGACAGAAATTACGGAATAGTAAAAAGTGCATTTCCTTGTTACTGTGGACATGATCGATATAGAAATACCATTATTTTCAAATCCTGAGCAATGTACAGACAAAACTCTTATTTTATATAGGGCCTATATAGATTTTTACCCAACAAGAACTGCTTAGTGTTGGCATTCAAAGACCCAAAGCTGACCCTGAAATTATACGCTACAATCTCTGATAGGATCAAATCCACTATCTGGGAGCAGAAGGACAATGACAAAACTAATGGACCCCTGACATCAACTACTTTGGCGTTCTTTGATCATTCTTATGTTTAAGATTTTGTCTTCCTCCTTTTTTTATTTTTATTTTTTATATTATCTGTATCTTTCAATCTCTCATCGTGTCTGGTAATATGCACCTTGGAAATATTTAAATTACATTGCTACTACTATTATGATTGTTTCCTTTCCTAAACTTCCCAAACTTCAGTTAGGTAAGACAACACTCATAGGCATTTTCAAAATTACTTAAAGTCATCACTATAACCCTCCCTACTACACGAGTTTCTTTTTTCACATTAGAAAAGCTTCTAACGGTGACTTTCAACCTCTGTAACTAAACTGTTCTTTACTTTTTATATTTCAACTTCCTTCTACACTCCGTGGCTTGTCTCTAGTATTCTTTACATTATTTTGGAAACATGGGAAGAACTGTGATTATGCATACTTTACACCTTGTTCAAATGTTGTAACTACAAAAAACACACACAGGAAATGTTGTCAATTGTATACACTGTTTTGATTTACAAATGATATACACATTATACACACACACACACACTAATAACTGCCCTCTTGAACATATAGGAATTATAAACTTTTTTTCCAACCTACAAAGGCCTGTTTCTCTCTCAATACTTTTTTTTTTTTGCTAGTGGTTAAACAGTGCACTAACCCATTAAAGGTTTATTGTGACGCAAGGATAGGAAAGGGAATGGGAAGGTAGAGAGGCTGTGGCCTTAATTAAGGTACGGCCCCAGCATTAGCCTGGTGTGAAAATAGGAAAACACGAAAAGCAATCTTCTGGGCTGCGGACGGTGGGATTTGAACCCACCATTTCTTGAAGGCAAGTTCACAGCTATGCAACCTAAACTGCATGGCTAACTCACACGGTAATACATTCTTAAGTAGTTTATCAATCCACAGCAATTCCAATGAACACCATTCCATATTATTTCCGTAGATAGATAGATAGATAGTATTTTTCTGTATGTTCATATCATAAATATGCTCTAATCAAGTTATCAGCATGTTGTAACTACAAAAACGCAAACACGAAATGCTGTCAATTGTGTACACAGTTTTTATTTACAAATTATATACACATTATACACACAAAAATAACTGCCTTCTTGAACAAAACACTGCGATGATGAAGAAGAAGAAGAAGACTGCAACACTTGCATGTCAACCAACTACCAACCCAACAAAATCACAACATGGGTTCACACACTTGGCTAATGACTTCCTCTACAAGTCTTGCTAAACAACTCCAACTCCCAAGACTGCCTCTTTATATACATTGCCTGGCCAGGCTTCTAGAAGAATATGACAACATGTTTTCTCGTAATTTCTATTTTCTAATTTCTATTTACAAATGGATTGAATGTTCTGTAACTCTCTAGTGGCTAGATGTGTTGTTCTGAACTATTACCATGTGTTGCACAACATTGCACTGGATTTATACATCATATTTACAGGTAATAATAAAGTATATACTATTAATTACGTGTTCTTACATTAAATAAACTCATATTAATATACATACAGGAAATGTGTCGTGACATAACCTCACGTTTTGTTACGACCACGATTTATACCAAAGAAAGTCCGTACATAACTTTGTAAATAATAATAATCATAATACCGGTAACAATCATATTATTATTATTATTATTATTATTATTATTATTGAATATCCGTCAGCTGGAGCCCTATTTCAAGAGTACATTAGGGCTGTATTAGGGCTATCTTAAAATACTTCAAAACAAATAAGAGTTTGATGATGATGATGCTTGTTGTTTAAAGAGGCCTAACATCGAGGTCATCGGCCCCTAATGGTACGAAATGTTATGACAAATTAAAAGTACAAAATCCTCCACTGACCAGAATTCAAAGCGTGAGGACGAAGAATGAATGGATGGATATGAATTTAAAACGATCAGTGGAACCGACCCACAGTACCTCACATGCACAGAAGCTTGCACAAAACAAAAGTATTACTGACCAAGGGACTGCTTCTATAGCACGATGCTGAATCGATTATGCTTGTAGTCAAAACGGGTCCAAAATCTAGGTGATCAACCCCTCATAATGGTATTTATCACTAGAAAAGTAGAACCATGCTATTTGTCATTTGGCGGTACTAATCAAAAGTAGCGTAGACTTACGGTATGCCACACATTATGGTACTATTCACAGGTAGTGTAATGCGCACATGTAACACAGACCTATGGTGTTTCGCACATTGCAGCGCTATTTACAGGCAACACAAACCTATGACACTCCTCACATAAGTGGACTAACCACAGGGACCCAAACTATCCCGTGGTATTCTTCACATAGTGGGAACTAAGCGCAGGCAAGGCAGAACCATGGTGACGGTCATCCTATGGTGTTGTTCATATAGGGGTACGAATCACATGTACTGTAAGACCCTCATCCTGATTCACACACTGTCGCTACTAATCACAAACCTATTGCATACCCAACATAGTGGTACTACGCGCAAGTAAATGCGACCCATGGTGTTCCCTGCGTGATGGTACTAATTACAAATAGTACCATGGTTCTAATTTGATCACCCCTTGGTCACCCCTTTTAGTCGGCAATGGTGAATCAGTCAGTCATTCAGGACATGTTATTTTATATAGATGTACTATTCACACACATACACACAAATTATTATTAAATACAAAAATAAAAACCTGGCTTGAAAAGTTAAGAAGAGAAATATACCTAGGTATATCTCTTAATATTACTTAAGGTAATAATTTGGTTCCACAACCAAACCAGAATGAGATTTGGGATGGCAGCAATAAATGAGACATGATTGCTCTTGAAAATAGCAAATTTTATATAATAGACCTGACTATAAGGTTTGAACATCATAAAAGCCAACCAGAAGTAGATGCTGAGGAAAAGAACATTTACATTCTGACAGACCCCTTCTAAAAAAATAAATACCATCTACAAGAAATTGAAGTGATTGGACTGATACTTGGAGCACGTGGTATAGTACCAGCATTCTTCATGCAGTTATGGAAGAAGTTTGGCTGCCAAAAACTGAAATACAAGACAATGTAACCCATAGTTCTTAGGAATTGTAAAATCACACCTTCACAGTTCGAAATACCCGGAACTATACAATGTATTTACACAGACTATAGAATAATAGCAATGTATACCTATATTCTATATTGTATTAGTTAATTTTGTCCACAGTGGCAACCTGTAAATTCAAGTTGATGATTCCACAAGAAACCATTTTCCTCTCTAAAAGTATTTGAACTTGTCACAAGAGTGTGCCGAAGGATGTTAGGGAGAAAAGTAATCATAAAGTCAAATATCTGTTCACCTTAAATCTATTTCTGTGCTGAGCTGTTGGTTCTGCCGTATGCTGTACCCCTGCACAGTCTCCTTCACATACAAAGGACTAATGGATTGTTGTTTCAAATGTTCCAGACACTATGCTTTCAATATCAATACCCCAGCAATTACTAATTATTGCAATTTCTTTTTTTACTCTAGCAAAAACAGCCTTCTATTTTGAAACTGTTTATCTCAACCCTTTTGTTTATCTGAATACTTTCTTTAAGCACATTGTAACAATATTTTTTGACTTAAAAAGAGCAAGCAGGCCAATCATTGAACTGAAATTCAATGAATTGCAACATTCTGGACACCCATAAAAGTGACTGTTAGTCATTTTCAGATATAAGAAACAATAACTGATAAACTCAACCATACCTCTCAGTCTTTACATTGCGTGAATCAAGTTTGAATCCTAATAAATGTCTCTGTTGCAGTTTATGACATTTATCACTCATTTTATCAATGTGAGATATTACATCTTCAGCAGTAGTCTTCATATCACTAATTGTATCTGCAGCTTCAATAAGATCCCTGTACCGTTCTCTGAAACAGAAAAAGACAAAGACAGTTAAGCACTCGTTTACAAGGTTTTGGTTTTAGCAGTCATACATATAATCCCACCCATGTCATCATTCTGATTTCTTTCTTCTCCACAAACAGTAAAGATTATTATAATAGGTGTTGAATGGAAAACCTTCTATTAGATCATTAAAAGTTTGGTCATAAACATAGACTACAAACATAATATTGAATTTTAATTCCTGTATTTCAATGTAATGTAAAAGAACAAAAAGTGCATGAATATACATTGAAGCACGCAAATCCTGATCACTATGGCACATAACACATACAAAGGGCACTAGGAAAGTTTTGCAATACGCAAAAACGGTTGGCTGGACACCTCTGTTATGGTAAGAGATGAAAAGAGGGGTGAAAACCGGTCTAGAAGACAGCTAGAAGACCTTCACACCAGCTGTTACCAAGCAGTGGCACTGAAAGCAAGTTAAGATGTCAGTGTGGTCTAAAGGTGAATATCGCGCAATTATCCGCTACAGTTTTACTCATGGATTAACTGTTGACCAGTGCCTGAAGAAAATGACTCCTCTCTGCTGGGGAAAGACTGTCCACATCGGACAACAATTTTCCACTGGTACAAAGAGTTCCAGAGGGGAAATTTTGGGGTTGGAGACGATCCTCGTTCTGGGCGACCGTCTGAATCAGTGACTGAGGAAAACATTGAAACTGTGAGGAAAATGTTGCAGAAAGAGAGGCGGTTGACAAATCAGCAGGTAGGAGAAACCCTCCACATCCCCGCACCAGCTATTCATTCAATTCTAGACGACCATCTCCATGTTAGAAAGGTTTGCTCCCTTTGGGTGCCCCATTCACTTTCAGAGAAACAAAGGGCACATCGAGTGAAATGGTGCCGAAAAATGCTGAAACAGCTTGAAAATAGGACTTCGCGTAATGTCAATAGAATCATTATAGGTGACGAAACTGAGCTTTATTATTACGTTGTCCCAACAAAATCCCAGATCAAAGTGCGCTGTTTGAAGATGAGGGTACTCCTGTGACTGTGCGAAAGTCAAGGTCAGTGAAGAAAAGGATGATTGCAGTATTCTTCACTAAATGGGGCATCCGGACTCGGGTTGTGCTAGAAATACAAAGAACAATTACTGCAAAGTGGTACAGTGAGACTTGCTTGCCTCAGGCCATCCAGGCTCTCAAGCAGCTCCGTCCAAGGTCACGGTTCAACACTTGGCTCTTGCATCACGACAATGCTCCAGCACATCGTGCTAATGTAACAATGGATTTTCTTGCCAGATCAGGGTTGACTGTACTTGATCACCCTCCATACAGTCCTGATCTTGCCCCATGTGACTTCGCACTCTTCCCAGAAGTGAAGATGAAGCTGAAAGGGCAGCGTTTTGCATCCAATGAGGAGCTTCTGCAGCATGGGATCAAGAGTGTGAAAATGTAACTGAAGAAAAGTGGCAGAGTTGGTTCAGTGACTGGTTCCGACGTATGGAGAAGTGTATTGAGTTTGGTGGGAATTATTTTGAAAAAGTCTAAAGCGTTCACTCACATTGCAAAACTTTCCTAGTGCCCTTTGTACTTACATAAACAATGATATTAATAAAGAAAAATACATTTACAGTAAATACAGGAGCAGAACAGGAAAGAACAAGAAGGAAAATTATATTATATGAGAAATGTCATGACAGAAGGAAGGAAACGTTACAAAGATGTCTAGGTTCTTGTTGATATATATTGTATTAAACATAGCTGGAGTACGTACAGAAAGGCACCTTTGGGTGAGAGAAAGCCGGGAGTAAGGAATATGGAATAGGTTCTTCATTCTGGTACTAGATGGGATATGGAGGGGGAATAAGGAAGCTAAATCTGGAGACCTAAATAGACCATTAGCTGCTTTGTATAGCATCTTTAGGTCGGCTACTTTCCTCCGAGTAGAAAGAGTCTAGAGTTTCAGTTTCCCAAGCACTTGGATAGTGCTTAAGTTGCGACATGCAGGGACTCTGGCTCTGATGATAGCACAGTAAAAAGATTGTACACGGTCAAGGTAGCTGAGGTTTGAAGAAGCAGAAATGGACCAGACTGGAGAGACGTATTCAACAATAGGTAATATACAGGAAACGTAGAGTGCTCTGAGGGCATTTACATCTGTGATGTCAGAAAACCTGTAGAGTAAACCAAGGGGCGACATAGCACGTGAGGTAACCCTGTTTATGTGCGAGACAAACAACAATTTACTGTCAAAATGAACTCCTAAGTCTTTTTGATTGTCAACAAGAGCAACTGGTTGGTTCAGTAGGTGATATTCTTGTAGAAAAGAGGTTTACGAAGTGTGAACGAAATGGTGGAACACTTGGAGGGATGAGGTTTAAGACGCCATGTAGTACTCCAACCTGAGAGTGAATCAAGTGCATTTTGCAATTGGATTGTATCTGTAGGAGAATCGATCTGCTTGAAGATTTTACAATCATCTGCAAAGAGAAGGATTTCACATGAATGGTGCGAAACAGTGTCGATAAGGTCATTTGCACACATTGGACTAGTTTCGATCCAACAGTTGGGTTATCATCAGCCATTTTAACATAACCTTAAATCCAATTGGAAACACAATATGATGTTATATACATTCTAAAACATTTCTGGTGGCCAATTGTAATCATGATAGCATATCCAAAACATATCTGAGAATCGTAATAATGTTACTTGCTTTATGTTCCACTAACTACTCTTTTACGGTTTTCGGAGACGCTGAGGTGCCAGAATTTTGTCCCGTAGGAGTTTTTACGTGCCAGTAAATCTACTAACACCTTCAAATACCACCGGACTGAGCCAGGATCGAACACCAGCTGCAGTGTCAAGAATGTGGAAACAGTACCATGAGACCAATGATGTGACTGACAGACCAAGAGAAGGTCAACTGAGGGTGGCATCATGTCGACATTGGTATATACACATAACAGCACGATGAGACCAACTTTGACTGCTCGACAATTATGAGATTATTTTCTGAGGGCAACTGGAGACCATGTATCTGCACAAAACTGTAACAATTGGCTGCATAGTGCAAATTAAAATCATTTTGACTGATTCGACATGTTCCACTATAGAACCATCATGATGAGAGGAGAAGATGGGCCATCCATCTAACTGAGGGTGAATGAATGGCATAATGTTCTGTTTGCAGATAAAACACTGATATCGCTTAGACCAGATGCATGAGAACAAAGGGTATGGAGACGTAAAGGATGCGGTGGAAAGTACCAGAATGTTCAAGAAGTGCATGCAATTCGAGGTGGTGGTGTAATGTTTAGGGCTGGGATTATTAATGGCCATCGTACACCTCTGACACTAATTCGAGGGACATCAACTGCCCCGCAGTATACTAATTAAATTCTTCAAGCACTTGTACAACCCTTTGGGGATGAATATGGTGTTGAATTAATTTTCATCTATAGCAATGCTCGCCCTCATCAAGGTGCATCAGTGAGGAACTTCACGAGAGAGGCGAGTATCAACCGTATGAATTGGTCAGCTAATTCACAGAGACATGAACTGCATTGAGCATGCATGGGACAGGTAGAAAACTGCTGTTTTAGAGTGTTCATAAACTCCACAGTAACTCCCAGACCTCGTATAGTTGCCCAGATGGAATCAGATCCTCCTCAAGATGACAATGTACTGATCATAAGCATGCTACAGCATGTCGGAGGCCAGAATTAATGCAGAATGAATAAGGGACAACCTTTACTTTAAAAAATAACGATAGTAATCTTTTCATTATTACAGTTTATTTGCATTAGATATTGGAAGAAAAACATTTGAGTTTGTAAAAGTTTGCATTTCCAAATTGTGTCTCTCTGTGACACAACAAACAACATTCCTGTATCTTTATTACTACATTGCATCCTTGATATTCCAAACATTTTTGTGGTGTATATATCTGAGTTGAATTCTTGATGCCACACCGAATTCATACCAACCAATAGCAATGTGCCTTCACCTGCCTACTTTGCAAAATGTTAGTAATTTAAAGATATTTAACTATAAAAGTAATATTACTTCTTAGGACAGGTTGGTGAGCCTTCCGAGAAGCAATGAACACTTTATCTCAAAATGTCAGGTAAGATTTATAAGATTCCATATCCTGAAAACATACAATTGATCACAACGCAAAACCAACAAATGTTTCGACAGCAATCGAACAAATAGGCCTAAACATGGATCTTAAGCCATAAGCAAATGGTCTCTTCCTCCTAAATCCAGAAAAATCCCAGACCAGAGCAATTGTCCACCCAAGACTCATTTCCATTAACTACAGAATGTCTACATGTCCTTGTCTGACATACAACCTCACAACTAACCTGGGAATATCCAATGACTAGCACCTCTTGTGGTCGGACCAAACAATTTCTGTGAGATTTTACCATGTTACATATACAGTAGAGTCTCGATTATCCGACTTAAACGGGACCTGGAGTACGTCAGGTCACCGAAAATGTCGGATAATACAGAATAACTTTGAAAATGAACTAAAATAAACAGGAAGGCTATACTGTATTACATACTATGTTTTACGGGACTCTATTTATTGACTTATTAATTCAATTGTACAGTAGATGCAGTACTCTTTTCTTACTACGCCTGTAGCCAGGTGCAGACGTCTTGGCTTGGGCTCCAAGAGTTTTGATGTCAGCATCTTGAAATTCAGCCCAGTCTCATCACAATTAAAAATCTGATCACCGGATAATCCTTCAGCAAGAATTATTTCTTGAAATTGTCTTTTAAATTTCACAACCTCATCGGATTTAGCTGACAGTTTTTCTCCACAGATATTAAGCTGCCCAATGCTGTACCGTTTTTTTCCACCGATCAAGCCATCCAGCACTGGCAGTAAAATTAGGGTCCCTTTATTAAACTCCTTCTGGATATACACCACCATTTCTTGCAGAATGGGGCCAGATATTGACAAGCCCTTTTCCTGACTTTTAGTGAACCAAAGAAATAGTGCTTCACTTACTTTTTCGTACTCACATTTTTCATTGTTTTTTTCTAAAATTCAGTGCATCACTTGTTGCTCTGGTAGAGCACCACTTTTCAATTTATTCCCTCGTATGTTTCCAGTCTCCCACTGTAACATGTCCAACACCATAATCTGAAACCATTTTTTGGAGAGTTTCCCCTTTGTCCAGTCTCTCTAACCCAATCTACTTGTCTTCCACAGAAACAATCACTTTCTTACGTTTACTCGCCATACTCACAGAGGATATGAAAACTATAACATCCACACCCAACCAATACTACATTGAACAATTCTACCGCATGACTGCCAGTGCTTGTCCCACAGTCGCACCCTTCACACCCCGTGTCCCAGAACTGCATCCACCTAAAGTTCAAATTAAGCCTACCAGTGTCAGATAACACGGAGTGTCGGATAAGCGAAGGTCGGTTGAACGAGACTCTACTGTATTAAGCAATATTAATGTACTTTTCTGTTCAGTCTAAAGAAGAAACTAGACAAAACCCTCATTCTTCCAATATTCTACTGTTGTGACATAATTTACAAAGACATGAAAACAGAAGTCTGAGGAAGAACTACAACATGCAGAGAATCCCTGTATAAGATATACATGTAATTTGAAATTTTCTGATCATGTTACCCAGTTTTGTGTTGACCTCAGATGACTATGCCTCGAAGACAAGACACACGATGCATATCTTAACTTCACAGCACCAAGTCCTTACCTTACAATTCCCAACCTATCTGTATGATCAATTTCACAGACTTTCTGAACACCACAAGAAAAATACCAGAGCGCTGAACATAACACTTTTTGTTATTCCCAAGCATAAATCTTAAACCTGCAACAATTTCTTCACTGCTGTGGCCTGCCATGAATGGAACCTCCTTCTGCAAGACATCAGAGGGATATCAAACTATGGAAGCTTTAAACGAGTATGCTCAAATTATCTTAGTGGGACAATCTCGTAGAACGACAGCAGTTCTTCTACTTTTCCTTCTTCTTCTCCTCCACCTCTTTCTTCTTATAATAACATATTATCAACGCTTCTTTTATTAAAAGTAAGTAGTAGAACAGTAGTAGTACTCAACTCTGGTTCCTTTTTCTTTTACTGCTACTTGTTTAACGTCACACTAACACATCAAAGGTTCTCTGCGATGGAAGGATGGGAAAGGGCTAGTATTGGGAAGGTAGCAGCCGTGGCCTTAAGTCAGGTATAGCCCCCAGCATTTGCCTGGTGTGAAAATGTGCGGTTCCTAATCTTTATCCCTAACTCTATTTTACCGTAGTAATACTTTTCACCCACAGTAGTAACAAGGATACTTAAACCTTTCTTAATGTGAGAAACTTCAAGTACTCAACATTAAATTTCAAATAATAGTACCGTATGGTTATCCAGGTGGTTGTTGTTTCCATTAATTTCTTCAAAGGCATTATTTTATTACTGCATTTAGGAATCAAAATGTCAATTTATTATGTATATTGTGCAGTACTGCATATTCAATATTTTATGTTCAGTAAGACAGAACAGCAGTAACTTATGTTTCAGTTTTTCATGTTTCTTATGTATCCGCTGGCTAAGTGTAAGACAGGGACCAATGTCCCTAATTTTGCCAGTTTATTTTGTTCCTAGTGGTTTCAACCTCACACTAACACATCAATGGTTTTCAACGAAGGAAGGATGGGAAAGGGATAGGTTTGGAAAGGTAACACCCGTAGCCTTAATTAAGTACAGCTCCATCACTTGTCTAGTGTGAAAAAGGGAAATCACGGAAAACCATCTTCAAGGGTGCCAAATGTGGAATCTGAATCCACCATAGCTCACAGCTACGCGGCCATAAACACATAGCCAACTCACTCAGTCAAAATAAATCCTAAGCGAGCGAGTTGAAGGATTAAAAAAAAAAATTATATGACGTACTGACGCAGATAGGAGTGGGATGGAAGTGGCCATAGCCTTTATTAAGGTGCATCCCCAGCATTTGCCTGCTGTGAAAATCGGAAAACATGGGAAACCATCTTCAGGGCTGCCAACAGTGGGGTTCGAGCTCACTATTTCCCAAATGCAAGCTGATAGCTGAGTTGAAGTTCCAAAGTGCTGGTTCCACTCTCGATGTCTGCCTGTTAAGTCAACATTGTCTTCTCTCAATGCTACCTCCCATCCACAATTAATTGCAGTTCATGTTTGTTCAGTTTGAAGTTTTAACAAAATTCAAGAGAATGGAATTAGATTTTCAACCACACTTGTAAAATTAACTTTAAATACTGAACAACACATTCCATCTTCACTAAGTTAGTGATATTTTAAAATTTATTATTACAAGTTGCTTTACGTTGCACCGATACAGATAGGTCTTATGGCGATGATGGGATAGGAAAGGCATAAGAGTGGGAAGGAATCAGCTGTGGCCTTCATCAAGGTACAATAACATTTGCCTGGTGTGACAATGGGAAACCACAGAAAATCATCTTCAGGGCTGCCGACAGTGGGGCTCGAACCCACTATCTCCCGAATGCAAGCTCACAGCTGAGCGCCCCTACCTGCACGGCCAACTCACCCGACAGCCTAAAATCGTCACTTATCTGCAGTGGGTATCCAATACTTCTAATGCAGCCTCCCCTCATCTCACTGTGCTGGGGCACAGCTTAGTTATAAGCAGACTCATTACTTAGGTGTGCCCCAATGTGGCACTGAGTGGATATCAATAATCACTACTGATAGAGAATAGTGTAACCCAACAAAGCAGTACCCTCAATCATCAATGACCCGCATTTAGTAATGTTGCCCAGGAGGCAGATTCCCTATCAATTGTTTACCTAGACTTTTCTTTAACATTTTCACATCATCAATTTATTGAACTCATCCTCATTCTGGACTGGGTATAGGCCTATTTTTGGAACCTTCTAGAGAAACTTTATATTCCTAGCGATTTCATAAATTAACTAAATCAGCTAAACTTCTAACAGCCCTTCAACTACACTGCCCGTAAAAATTCTATGGGGTTAAACAAAAGTAGTCTACGTCAACTGGTACACCAGCAATGGTCACTTAGCAGGATTGAAAGACGTGTTCAACTCTGTGACATACGAAATCCACTAGTGTAGCACAACTTGGTCGCGAAATGCAACTTTCTAATACGTAACTTCCAATAAGACCACGATAACCGACAGGTTAAATCATAACCTCTACTACGGATTAATTTTCTGTATTGCACTTACCCGACCATGGTTCTCAGCTCCTCTCTCTTCCTCTCGATCTCTGCTTGCAATTTTCTATTTATTTCCTGAATTTCCGAAATAGTGTGCTCTTCGAAAAGTTTGTCCGGATTTAAATGGAGAAGGTTTTGGACTGGCATTGTCACTTAATATCTTCGTTTACAATAACAAACAACTCCAAGCTGAATAATAATTTAACTAATAAAGTTCCCTCTCTCTCTCTCTCTCTCTCTCTCTCTCTCTCACGTAATATAAAATTCAATGACGTTCACATAACACCAATATCAGCTGACACATAACTACAGAAGTTAATACACTTTCGTGGTGGGAGTTGGTGGTAATGGAAGTTGAAAGGTGCCGACCTATCCTCTTTGGTGCCGACGATACAACTGAAGTTCTTTGAATGACGGAAGATTATCCACTCCTTCTTCACAGAGCACAAATACTTGCTTACTCGCTTGCTGATGCTTATGGGCTGTGTCTACGACATTTCACCCAGTCAATACTCGCTTACTCATGTAAACACACTAGTATAAATGAAAAACTTCAGTTTAATAATTGATGCTTGAGCTTGCAAGTAGAAAACACAAAACACTGATCTTCACTATATCACATAATAACCCTAGTTTGCTAGAGCAGACTGTTCTCATACGGGAAACTTCCAATCTTGCAATCACACTTCTTCTAAAGCTTCACCCACACGAATAATCCAAAATAGCACTCTCAAGTAATACACTAATGATATGAGGAATCACTCAAATGGAACCTTCAAAAGCATGAGCAATTCTCACCCGATATTACAGACAGAATTATAACACGATATTGGCTTCATCTAGAAACAAATTTAGCACTCTAATAATCTCGACTGTAGGATTACAGAGCAAACAAGAAACACTGGTTGGAAAAACCTGCTTGAGTCGCTTGAGATTAGTCATAATTTTTTTACGGGGGTTAGTATATAAAGAACATTCAAATAAAATGTGGTTGGAGTCGCCATTACTAATATTTGTACCACACAAACAGTTTGTATCCTGCGTGAAATGGAAACGTGATCTATATTGTGGTGTAAGGGCATGATTAAACCGTAACCGAATGATGTTAATAATATGTCGTCTAGAATATGATCCTCGTATCGGCACACTTTATCTGGATGCATGGGATGCATTTACACTCTAGTGCTGAATCGGTCGACCTCGGCAATCTTCGAGATTCGTACTGGCAACCTTTGAAACAAACTATGAATCGCTTAAGGCCAAAGCCATCTACAGTAACTGTAGACGGCTATGCTTAAGCATCGTTGTGCGACATCTGGCACACAGCAAAACCAAACTATAGAATTCATGCTAGGAACAAGATTCGCATCGACAAATGTTATATAATGTTATATAATGTGTACGTGACACAGTTGTTGGCTTAAGATAATAACGGTTTAAGAACTTCATATCGATCGATCATATTCTCGATTTAATTCATATTTCAGTTTCTTTCAATTGGCAGCACTACCGGAACCGGGACAGCTCCTCCTTACTCCTCAACCCCGTACAAAAATGCATCCAGATAAAGTGTGCCGATTACCTCCTGGCATAGAGTTTATAAAGGAGCCAGAAAATATTAATAGATGCCTATAAAGGATGGAATTCAAAAAGCAAAACAAAAAATACTCAGCATACCAAGAAGAACTTGCATTTGTAAAATGTTCTCCCTGCTTCAAACCGAAGCCCCACTAGCGCAGTTGACAGCGCAAAAGCCTCTTAATCTCAAGGTCGAAAGTTCGATAATCACTGTACCGGTATTTTAAGCAAAATCGGAAAAATACCCATGTTACCATCGCTTTTTTCTATTTGTTTAACGTCGCACCAACACATCGAAGGTTTTCGGCGACGGAAGGATGGGAAAGGGCTAGGATTGGGAAGGTACCCGGTAACGGCCGTAGCCTTAATGAAAGTATCGATACAGCCTCAGCATTTACCGGTGTGAAAATGGGAAACCACGGAAAATCATCTTCAGGGTTGCCGACAGAGGAATTCGAACTCACTATCTCCCGAATGCAAGCTCACAGCTGCGCGGCCATAACCGCACGGCCAACTCGCTCGGTGTTATGCTTCCAGCATACTAGGCGACCATGACAGCAGCCAAAGCCGCGGCTTTCGTTGCTGACGGAACAGCCAACACAGCAACCAGCAGAACAACTGATGTTATCATCAGTCTTCACTCTTGAAAAGGAGGTTGAAGGAGATCGCTACTTTAGCGTACCTTTACTGAAGAAAACACAAGAGGAGTTACATATGGCACACGTGCCAATAGGTGACACACTAACACGACTTCTGTGGCATGCTGCTCAACATGTTAACATATTTTAATGTTTTTAACCTGTAATAAATAGGTCGAAAATCTACCAATGTAGCACATTTTAACATTACGCTTTATAAAGAAGTATGTCACAATTAATTATGTGGCCATATTTTTTACAAATTTTATTTGGTTCAAGCAAAAATATATCTGATTCTTAAAATTTACCTGTTTTTTTAAATATAATTTTCAGTGTCGTTTGCAAAATAAAATCATGAAACATTCATTCAAATGGATTTATATGTAATGCAATCTAACACATAACTTAAATGAAGTCAAAAGAGGGGGTTTCATGATGATTTTAAAGGGAAATAACTGGTGGCGCACTAGACAGTAAAAAGTAAGAAACAAGATCTTAACTGACGTGCTAGTTGCAAAAGGTTTGCCTGCTCTAGATCATCAAAACCTTGTTATTCTTTATTATGTACAATGTTGTAGCCTCCAAACAATTCAACGATTTCTTTCCATCATTTTTGCTATACATTTCTATCACTATATGTTTCCAAGGCCATGTTCCAAATTCCAGGTAGTTTATATCTGCACACTGTTGATATCCATGATCATATGTATTCACCACTCACTGAGCTGACAATTTGGACTTTGCTTCTGTCCAAAGAGTCATGCTGCTGGTCACTTGATTGCGCGGTTGTCCATAAGTTATAACACCAACACAATAATAATTATTAAATTAATATCATAATGGTCCACCTTTTCCAATACTATAATATGTGATATTATTGAATTACATTACGGGTACTAAACTAGGGACTAGTTTTTGGCCTTGGCTGGCCATCTTCAGCCTTAATGTTATACATCTAATAAGGAAATAAATGTACAAACACACAATTGACATATAAACAAATGTACAAACACATAATTAACATTAAAATCTGGGATGAACTATGTGTAAAATTTTTCAAATAGTTCATTCCAGACGAATGTCAATTGTATGTCTGTTCATTTGTTTAGTCATTAGATGTATTACATTCAGGCTGAAGATGGCCAGTGAAGTCCAAAACTAGTCCCTAGTTTAGTAATATAATTCAATAATATTGCATATTATAGTATTGAAAAAGGTGGACCATTACAACATTAACTTAATAATTATTATTGTGATCACAATTCAATGCGGATCAAAACTATGAAGTTATCCTATAACACCAACAGGCAGTCACCGCATCCAGCTGGTCACTTGTGTGTCATTGATGTCAGTGACCAAAGCAGTGGCCAGGCAGCGGCTGTCGCCCAGTGCACAGATGTCCATATATGCATTAACATTTTACTAGTTGTAGAGACTCTGGCCGCTGTCGTGGTCACGTAGTGCATGGGAGGCTTTACCATTGCTGATAATATGACTTTTTCCTAGGAACTCTATACGTAGGCCTGCTTTGGATTTTGCATAGGCCTTTGGCCGACAGACATTGAAACCTTAACTATGCTAGGGTTCATGAGAGATGGAGTCTGTCGTTTAGTGCTAATAGTGAGAAAAACTTGACTGCTTGAAAATTGCCTGTTTCCGTGGCAACGATTCCAGCTGTGTCACATTTTAATGATGATATTGCCACTTGGATTGGCTTGCTCTGAGTTGCTTTGTGATATCATTCACAATAGTACTGTGCTACTTTTATTGTTTTAGGCACTTATTTTCCAAATATAACTTTTGCTAGTTAATCAGTGGGTAGATTACAATTTTCCTAGCTTTATTCTTGAAGTGTACTGTTAACAGTCGCATTAAATAATACAAATACCTACCGGTGCGGGTAGTGTTCTATTCACTATTTTAATTGAACATCGTTATGACTGGCCGACGGGTATAAGATATGCTCAGTGTCGGTGGGTAAAGTTTTCATTCCGTACCCATACAGGGTATGGCAGGCCTCCTATAGGATAACGCCATCTCTTAGGCCAGGGAGATTTGTAGGCCTATCGGTGATCTGATATGCGGAGAAGGTAACGTTGGTGCTGCCAAGGCCTATAATAGAAATTGTTCCATCATATGCCTTAGTGCAGGGGAATGGAAAACCTAGGAAAACTATTCTCAGGACATCTGACGATGGGGACCACCCCCTTCCACCTCGTGAATGTAGAGCTGCAACGCTAGTGAAACTAGCCACTGTTGAGCCAAAGCCTACTCTATTCAGTGTAACATACATCATGACTTCAATTTACTAAATGTGAATTGGGAAGGTAATGCAAATGACAGGAAGCATGACCAACAAATGGCAAATAAGTTAATATGGGGAGGCAGTTTATTCAGAAAGTGATGGAATCAACTACAGTAGAGGGAATAATATTTTGGATGTGGTGCTAGTAAAACCACATGAGCTCTATAGAGAAACCGAAGAAATAGATGGTATTAGTGATCTCGACGCTGTTTTTGTCGTAGTTAAAAATAAATGTGATGGAAAGGAAGGTATTAAAATTAGGACTACAAAGGGCACTAGGAAAGTTTTGCAATATGCCAAAATGGTTGGCTATACACCCCTGTTATGGTGAGGGATGAAAAGAGGGGTAAAAACCGGTCTATAAGACAGCAAGGTGTGACCTTCACACCAGTTGTTACCCAGCAGTGGGACTGAAGGCAAGTTAAGATGTCAGTGTGGTCTAAAGGTGAATATCGCGCAATTATCTGCTACAATTTTACTCATGGATTAACTGAAGGAAATGACTCCTCTGCTGGGGAAAGACTGTCCATATCGGACAACAATTTTCCGCTGGTACAAAGAGTTCCAGAGGGGAAATTTTGGGGTTGAAGACAATCCTTGTTCTGGGCGACCGTCTGAATCAGTGACTGAGGAAAACATTGAAGCTGTGAGGAAAATGTTGCAGCAAGAGAGGCGGTTGACATATCGGCAGGTAGAAGAGACCCTCCACATCCCTGCACCAGCTATTCATTCCATTCTACAGAACTATCTCCATGTTAGAAAGGTTTGTTCCCTTTGGGTGCCCCATTCACTTTCAGTGGAACAAAGGGCACATCAAGTGAAATGGTGCCGAGAAAAGCTAAAACAGTTTGAAAATGGGACTTCGCGTAATGTCAATAGTATCGTTACAGGTAACGAAACTTGGCTTTATTTTTACGATGTCCCAACAAAATCCCAGAACAAGGTGTGGCTGTTTGAAGATAAGGGTACTCCTGTGACTGTGCGAAAGTCAAGGTCAGTGAAGAAAAGGATGATTGCAGTATTCTTCACTAAACGGGGTATCCTGACTCGGGGTGTGCTAGAAACAAAAACGACAGTTACTGCAAAGTGGTACAGTGAGACTTGTCTGCCTCAGGTCATCCAGGCTCTCAAGCAGCTCCGTCCAAGTCACGGCTCAACACTTGGCTCTTGCATCACGACAATGCTCCAGCACATCGTGCTAATGTAACAATGGGTTTTCTTGCCAGATCAGGGTTGACTATGCTTGATCACTAGAGCTGGGATTTTTATGTAGTAACAAGTAGCATAATATGTACATAAATATGTAACAAAAAGCACCAAAATATGTAGCAAAATATGTAGAATGGGCAAAATATGTAATATCATCTAATTAATATAAACTTACCATTTTGTTAGTTACAACACACTAAACATGCTATATATTACATTTTGCAGCACAGTGAACAATTAAGTATTTTTCAATGTTCTTTGGAGTCATATTATATGAATATATCACACACATATTCATTAGAAATTTATTATTTTCACCACTCAAAGCACGTTCATTCCTTAAATTTTGTAGTACAGTGAACTATTAAGTATTTTTCGATGTTCTCTGGGGTCATGGAAAGGCGTTTGTCACTTAGGATGTTCTTATATGCGGAGAAAGATCTTTCAACATCACATGATGTAACTGGGGCAAATTTTAGGAGAGGAATTTTCGCTGGAGAAATGTCCTCGGGAGGATCAACGTCATCTCCATTTAGAATTCGGCACACACTGTGAAATGTTGAATAACCAGGATTTCTCTGCAACATTTTTTGCAATTTACTCAATACACTTGCACCAGTTTCCCCATGCACAGCACTTAGTTTTTCAATAGCATCCTCTATGATGGCAATAGAATCTTGCAGTGGCAGTCCTGATGTTTCTAGACGTTTGATGGTTTCTGGAAGCCAGCAGAAGTTGCCCCTGATGTAGGTGATTGAGGAGACTACTTTGGAGTCACTAAAGGCAGTTTGTGATTCACTAATAGATACAGCATTTTCAGGATCAAAAGAATCTACCACAGTCTTTATAGCATCTAGATGCTCACCATAGAATTTAACTGCTTCTATCCATGTCCCCCACCTCGTTAACACTGGTTCCAGCGGCAGTGGTATGTCTGGCAATTGCTGTTTGTAAGATAGCACTCATTGTGGAGCTTTTAGAAAAACCTTTTTTGTTGCTGAAATTAATCTATTCACTTGTGGAAACTTAGCTCTAATATCTTCAGCAACATGTTGCAGTCCATGAGCCAAGCATGTAAAATGGAGCATAGTGGGATAAAACACCTTCAAAGTAGTTCCAGCCTTAAGCATATATGCTGCAGCATCAGAATATATCACTAATACCTTTTCCTCTTTCATCTCAGTCAGCCACAGAGCTCTTAATCCATCATTCACAAATCTCACAAAAGTTTAATGATTTGAATAGTCTAGCTCTTCACAGTAGATCAAACATGGTTTTGAGGTGCTGTCAGGTTGTAGCTTCCCCACCACAAGATTTGCAATAAATCTAGCCTTAGCATCTGTTGTTTCATCAACAGCAACCCATATGAAAGAATTTCCTATATGCTGTCTTATGTTGTGCATTACCTCGTCGTAGCAGACTTGAAGATAATTCTTGCGTAGTGTTGATTGGTTAGGAACATGTTGCTTGCCGTATTTTTCCAGAGAAGATGTGAATTCAGGCACTTCAAGTTTATACCATGGAATATTGGCTGCAATCATTGCACTGCATAAGTCTTTATAAAAAGGGTTACTTGAAGGTGAAGGCTGCATCTGTGTTAAAAGGATTTGTTTCTTTTGTAGACCTAACTCTTGGTTTTTTCTATGCAGAACACTTTGTGCATGTTGTTCAACCTGGGATTTCATGGAACATGCAATATGTTTGTTGCATGCTTGGCAAGTCACTACTTTGCCATCAGTTGCAAAGGACTCATCAACTGCAATCCATGATTTTAACTTTCAAGCCAGCGAGGACGCTACTGGTGCCATATTGACTCTAGAGGAAACTGATGTTCATGAACTATATTCTTCAGCTGTTCAAAAGAAACTAAAACCTAATTGAGACATTTCAAAGGAAGACAGCTCTAACAACAGATTTGGAAATTCCTAAGTACATAACAAAGAGGTCACAGAAATGCGCTTAGAAAAATATTCCTGGAAACTCCAACATGAAAGTGGCTAGTGGTAAAGCAATTAACTCTAAAAGGGATGAAAGATTTAAGACTGGCACATGTAAAGTAACAGTTTTCCTGCAGCTAATTGGAACCTTTAGAATAACCTATTTTGCAAGGGTCTCTACCTGCACCTATCATCCTCTCAAATACCTGTAAATCATAATTACCTTAATCCCCCTGTTGAGAGAATAGACAACAGCCCCACATTAAGTGTGAAACTTCAATTCAGCAATTTATTATATATGAAAACTGGAAAATGCTAAAATATATGATTTTATGTAATATCGACTAAGAATATGTAGAATACCCACAAATATTTAAAATATGTAAAATGAAATTCGGTAATAATAATCCTAATATAGTGTTTTGTGAACATACGACTTTTCCCAGCACCTAAATAGCAAGGAACAAAATATTTAATTACATAGAAATCCCAGCTCTATTGACCACCCTCCATACAATCCTGATCTTGCCCCATGTGACTTCGCACTCTTCCCAGAAGTGAAGATGAAGCTGAAAGGGCAGCGTTTTGCATCTGATGAGGAGCTTCTGCAGCATGGGATCAAGAGTGTGAAAATGTATTGTATTAGGCAGTACCATATGGCTGATAGAACAGGCATGAGGAAGTTTTTAAAAACTATGATCAGTGGAAAACGGTAAATAAAAATGTAAACAGACTCTGGGATGGGTTTAAAGCAATTATTGTTGAGGAATGTGAAAACAGGTTAGTACCTTTAAAGGTGGTAAGAAATGGTAAAGATCCACTATATTATAACAGAGAAGTAACGCGACTAAGAAGGAGGTGCAGGTTGGAAAGAAATAGTGTTAGAAATGGCTGTGGAAGTAAGGAGAAATTGAAGGAACTTACTAGGAAATTGAATCTACCAAAGAAGTCAGCTAAGGATAACATGATGGCAAGCATAATTGGTGGTCATACAAATTTTAGTGAAAAATGGAAGGGTATGTATAGGTAATTTAAGGCAGAAAGAGGTTCCAACAAGGACATTCCAGGAATCATTAATGAACAAGGGGAGTGTGTATGCGAGGATCTACAAAAGGCAGTTTTAAGTAAGCAGTATGTAAAGATTGTTGGTTACAAGGATAATGTACAGATAGAGGAGGTGACTAATACTAAAGAAGTATTAAAATGTATCCATGACAAAATGACATTTACGGTAAGATACAAAAGTTGAAAACTAGAAAAGCAGCTGGAATTGATAAGGTTTCGGGAGATATACTAAAGACAATGGTTGGGATATAGTACCATATCTGAAGTACTTATGTGATTATTGTTTGCATGAAGGAGCTATACCAAATGAATGGAGAGTTGCTATAGTAGCCCCTTTTTATAAAGTAAAGAGTGATAGACATAAAGCTGAAAATTACAGGCCAGTCAGTTTTACTTAGGAAAGCATTCTTTCTGATTATATTAGACATGTTTGCAATATTAATAACTGGTTCGATAGAAGGCAGTTTGGGTTTGGGAAAGGTTATTCCACTGAAGCTCAACTTGTAGGATTCTAGCAAGTTATAGCAGATATCCTGGATTCAGGAGGTCAAATGGACTGTATCGCGATTGATCTAAGGCATTTGATGGCTAGATCATGGGAGACTACTGGCAAAAATGAGTGCAATTGGACTAGACAAAAGAGTGACTGAATGGGGGGCCATATTTCTAGAAAATAGATCTCAGAGAATTTTTTCTTTTATTATTATTATTTTTTTGCTAGTTGCTTTACGTCGCACTGACACAGATAGGTCTTATGGCGACGAGAATCTCAGAGAATTAGCGTAGGCAAATCTTTATCTGACCCTGTAAAAATTAAGAAGGGAATTTCTCAAGGTAGTATTATTGGACCTTTACGTTTTCTTATATATATCAGTGATATGAGTAAAGAAGTGGAATCAGAGATAAGGCTTTTTGCAGATGATGTTACTCTGTACAGAGTAATAAATAAATTACAACATTGTGAGCAACTGAAAAATGATCTTGATAATGTTGTGAGATGGACAGAAGGCAATGGTATGACAATAAACGGGGTTAAAAGTCAGGTTGTGAGTTTCACAAATAGAAAAAGTCCTCTGTTTTAATTACTGTGTTAATGGCGTGAAAGTTCCTTTTGGTGATCATTGTAAACACCTAGGTGCTAATATAAGGAAAGATGTTCGTTGGGGTAATCACATAAATATGATTGTAAATAAAGGGAACAGATCTCTGCACATGGTTATGAGGGTATTTAGGGGTTGTAGTAAGAATGTAAAGGAGAGGGCATATAAGTCTCTAGTAAGAACCCAACTAGAGTATGGTTCCAGTGTATGGGACCCTCACTAGGATTACTTGATTCAAGAACTGGAAAAAATCCCAAGAAAAGCAGCTTGATTCATTCTGGGTGAATTCCAACAAAAGAGTAGCATTACAAAAATGTTGCAAAGTTTGGGCTAGGAAGACTTGAGAGAAAGGAGACAAGCTGCTCGACTAAGTGGTATGTATATTACAAATATTATTATAATATTTATAGATCCACCTGTTCAATACAATACAATACAATACAATACAATACAATACAATACAATACAATACACCTAGGTATTTACAATGATCACCAAAAGGAACTTTCACGCCATTAACACAGTAATTAAAACTGAGAGGACTTTTCCTATTTGTGAAACTCACAACCTGACTTTTAACCCTGTTTATCGTAATACCATTGCCTTCTGTCCATCTCATAACATTATCAAGATCATTTTGCAGTTGCTCACAATGTTGTAACTTATTTGTTGTATTGTTACTTGTAAGTGGTATGTTCCGATCTGTCAGTGGAGAGGTGGCATGGAATGACATCAACAGACGAATATAGTGGTGTCTTTAAAAGTAGGAAAGATCACAATATGAAGATAAAGCTGAAATTCAAGAGGACAAATTGGGGCAAATATTTGTATACAGAAAGGGGAGTTAGGGACTGGAATAACTTACCAAGGGAGATGTTCAACAAATTTCCTATTTCTTTGCAATCATTTAAAAACATGCTAGGAAAACGACAGATAGGGAATCTGTTACAAGGGCAACTGCCCTAAATGCAGATCAGGATTGATTGATTGATTGATTGATTGATTGATTGATTGATTGATTGATTGATTGATTGATTGATTGATTGATTGATTGATTGATTGATTGATTGATTGATTGATTGATTGATTGATTGATCGATCGATCCATCGATCGATCGGTCGGTCGGTCGATCGGTTGGTTGATACATGTCATGCATTTGTTGATGTAATTAACAGCAGTTTATGATTTTGTTATAGAATATAAGAGGCGCCTAGTTCCAAAAGTCAACTTCTGACATTTTTTACGAAAAATAGATTTTGCCGAGTTCTTATCCTTCTTCAAGAGACGCATCAAATGAATGGTGTAAGACGTTCCAGAACTAGATATTTGTGGTTAAAATTCAGTATTGATATTTGACTTTATTTCCAAAACTCGACATCTGATTCGTCAAATTATTTCCATAATCCGACATTTGCAATTCGTTCCGAAATCCGACATTTTCTATAAGGAAGTTCATGTAACTTCCAAAATGTGTTCCAAAACTCGACATTTATGATGCTTTATTTATAGACAGTGTATTCCCGCACACTTTTGACGATTGTAGAAATTAACAATGTTCGCATTAATTAACTTCATTCTAAGTGTTCCTGCCAAGCTTGTTCTAATGTGACAATGCGCTGCTTTTACACAGTATTCGTTATCTTGATAGTTGAGTCGCCTGTTGACCTCTGATTTATTCAGTGCTGCTCTCGAAGACAATGGAAAATTCATTAAGAGTATCACCTGCTGTACTTGGTCGTGGGAGGAAACGTTCCCGTGACCACGAAAACTGGACTAAGAACAAGAAAAAAAGGGAAAGGTGAGCATCTTCTTACTTGTTTAGCAATAATTTGTACATAATCGTTACATTAAAATGTGTTCGTGGAGGAGAATCTAGAGAGATGTTCCCTTTTCAGATATGCTGCTTCACAGCCCCCAAAAGTACCAGTATGCAGTCACAAGAAGGGAGCATTTCAGTGCCAGACACTGACAACAAGGGACATCAAACATTTTTATAACATATTCTACAGCACGCCGAAGAAGCTTATCCAGGATGCATTTATAATCAAGTATACAGCAGCAGCACTTCCAAGGAGAACTGTGAGTAATGACACTAATAAGAATAAGAACATTTCAATAAAGTATTTTGTGAAGAGGGCAACAAAACAACCCGGTAAGCAACCTGTTGTACCTGTCTGCAGGGCGACTTTTCTAGAAATCTTGCAGATATCAAAAGACAGGGTAGGCCTGGATTGTAAGCGTCACTTTGAAACTGGTCTTCCACCTATAGACAAACAAGGAGGAGAAACTCGTAGCAGTGAAAATAAAAGGCTAGCAATGAAAATGTTCATTGAGAAATTAACTGCTGTTAGTGAATTACACTATTGTAGAGGACAAGTGAAAGGTCGCCAGTACTTGTCAAGTGAGCTGAACATTAGTAAATTGTGGAGAAGTTACAACCAGTCAGTATCAGCTGAGCTACGAGTTAAGGCAGCTTACTTTAGACATTATTTCTGTCGGACATATAATATTGGATTTGGCACTCCAGCCAGTGATGCTTGCTCAAAATGCTTGTTGCTGAAAGCTAAGATTAGTAACTGTAACATTCCTCATGAAAAGAATAATATCATAACCGAGTTAAGAGTACATAAATTAAGGGCACAAGCATTTTATGATGTTCTACGTAATCAAGTCAGATTTTTGAAGAGCGGAAAAAACTCCATTCAACACTCCATGTCGTACGATGTTGGCATGTAAAAGATCTCTGGTGACACATTTGGTGCTTACCCGACAAAATTCATTAAATCTCAGCCATAGACACCCAAGAGAGTTCTGGTTTACTCGGTCTGCCATCTAGTGGGCCTAGAGTAAAACGGAATATCGAAATTGACGAGCAGACAGCCAGATGGTGTCAAATTGAAATGTCTGCACACAGTAGCTGAGGCCATACGATTATTATTATTATTATTATTATTATTATTATTATTATTATTATTATTATTATTATTATTATTATTATTTATTACTATCAAAAAATGAACTGATACTAAGTTTTGATTGCCAAAAATATTTACCTTTACCAAAATTACCAGACCAAGCCACATATTATTCCAGACAATTGTATATGTACAATTTTACAATCTGTGTAGGAACATCACATGAGCGTCAAACTGTACAAAACACTTTTATATACCAGCGGCTGGAATCATGTCATCCGAAAGGATCTAACGAAATAGCTTCCTGTGTTTATGACAGACTTAATCATCTTGATCTTACAGATATCACAAAAGTTTATCTGGTTTCTGATAGCTGTGGGGGTCAAAATAAAAATTGTATCATGATTGGAATGGTTTCCTATTGGCTTTTTAACGATTCCCCCGCACAAGTTAAGGAAGTGGAAATAGTATTTCCCGTTGTAGGCCACTCCTTCATACCGCCAGACAGAATCTTTGGGAGAATTGAAATGGAGATTAGATGAGGGACACTATTGTACAACCAGAGACCTACACTAATATCTTCATGCAGTTTGGCACGGTGAAAATGTTAGGTGTTGATTGTCCAGTGTATGACTGGAAAAGCAGCGTGCAATCATCCTTTAAAGCACCAGGGTCATGGCATTTTAAAATTCAATCTTGCAAGAGATTTGTATTTAGGAGAAGAAAATCCTCTACTCTTCTTCATGGAGAGCAAAATTATAAGAGTGACTTAACTGACTTCAAAGGGATTACTAAAAAGGGAAAGACAGTAACTTTTGATAAAATTCAGTTGCTTCTTGGCGTAGCTGTCAAAGAAGAAAAGATGAATGACGTGAACAAATTGCTGACACTTCACTACGGAGAAGGGTGGAAAAACAATGCAGAACTTCAATATTACAAGGAGTGCATGGATCAAAAGAACGTGGTGGAAGGTGACGTGACAGACGACCTCGTTTATGAACCCAGCGAAGTGGATAACGACTTAAGAATCTAATCCATGTGACGAACTGCTGATTGTATTTTATTATGTTACAGCATACTATTTTTCATGTAATTTGCTAGAAATTCTGTTCACTGTAAATTTCGTGTGTTTATTAAATTACAAGTGCATAACAACATTATGTGGCTAAAATAATCCTTATTTAGCAAAATTCAGTGTTTTGTTCCAAAACTCGACATATGCAAGAAGTTCGTTCCAAAATACGACTTTCCATTGCTGTACTTCCAAAAGTCGACATCTGCAATTTTTAATGCTAAATATCTCCTAAACAAATAGCTGAATTTACGTCTGGCCCTATTTTTATGTTTATATAACAGTTTGTAACAAACATCAGATAAAATATATTGAAATTTTATGTTACAATGAACTTTAACAGTTTTTTCGTTTTTCCCAAAAAATTGAAAAATGCAGATGTCGACTTTCGGAACTAGGCACCTCATAAGACATCATATCTATTGGCAATGATGTTTTCAATCTTAAATGCTGAAATTATCATCACAAGCTTACGAAATGATCAAACTTTTTTAATTCCATTAGGCCTCCATGTTTTATCAATAACTCAGCCTGCAAAGATAACTATGGCAATGCAGCACATCTTGCAATTACTGCTTTCACTGCTCGAATGGCAGATTCCAACTCTCATGGATCCATGAACAGTATATAAAATACACTGTGAGTACTTGGTATATATAATCAGTGATGATTTGCCTACCAGTTTACTAGATCAGATCAGAACACAGAAATAGTCTACAAGTACCCTACCAGCATTTCACTACTGCTTATTTAACAATGTGAAAATAGAATGCATTGTATGGTTAAGCTAATTTACTATTTTACATTTTACACATTTTACATATTACTTGAACAATTTTAGTATCATAAAACATTTTAAGAATTTGACAGAGATTGTAGGATGGAATAATAAAATACAGTGTATAATAAGCATTTTCTCTTTCATTTAATAACAAAAAATCTGTTTTACATTTGTTACTGAAATTGTTTTTATTATAGACACTATTTTAAAAGAATATAAACCATACCATACGGTGCATGTCAGCACAACATCAAAATATGTTTCGCTATTGACTCTAGCCTACATTATATACTTTCTTCTTCAAAATAGCTATAACCTTTCCATAGAGATAAAGTAGTAAAGTAAACTCGTATCCTCAACACGAGGCGATGCAGCTCTTTTAAGGCTCACCCCCGAGGTAGGTGAGCTACATGTGCCATTTAAACCACATACCAGCCCTCTTACCATTCTTAAATTTCTGGCAGTACCGGGAATCAGACCCAGGCCTCTGAGGACAGTAGCTAATAGTGCTATCCATTAACGCTATTGAGGCAGACAAAGATAAGATGAAATGCTATCATAACAACACTAAATCACATGATTGCGCTCAAAAACCCTTTTTGACATGTTCTACAAATTTTGGTTCTTCCTTTAAAAAGTTTTAGCTTGTAGCTTGTAGCTTCATATTCAATCCATTTAAAAAGAAGAACAACATATGTCAGTATACAGTTTGTACGGTATATGACATGCACTGCCCTAGGAATGAGCTGTTTAGAGCTGCATAGCAATGGTGTGATGTCAGCACTTACACAGTCGGTGATGTTATGATGAGTGATGAGAGCGTCTGCTATTTTGCACTGAAATCAAAATTTCTGAGACACAGCAAAATTAGTATAGCCCATGACTCCAAGATGCTAGAATGTTGCAAGTGGTATCATCACATTTGTCTTGTAGCACTCTATCATACTAGCTTCCATTAGTCACCATAACTTCCATAACTTCATGACCAGGTCAGTTTCAAAAGTTGAAAATTGTGCTAAATTGGAAAAATGTCTAAATATCTTTGCACTAAATGGATCTAAAACTACCAGAACTGTAAACACATTCAGAAGAATAGAGGGAAATCTGAGGAATTAAGTGAGACCTAGACATCTGCAGCACAATGTGCCAGAGAGTAATGAAAGCACAAGAAAGTGGAGGTGTCCACATAGAGATACGTACAGCCCGGTACTTCTACCACACCTGTGCAGCCTGGCAAATGTGTCTGAATATTTCCTGTTCTGGTTCTCATTAAAATCAACAATTTTCAAGTCATATCAGAAAAGAGAGTAAGTCTGGTCTGATCTAAGAGCAATCATGATTATGCCAAAAATGAAATGCAAATGTGTTTTCAATTATACAATTTTTTACTTTACATTGCACTGACACAGATAGGTCTTATGGCGATGATGGAATAGGAAAGGGGTAAGAGTGGGAAGGAAGTAACCATGGCCTTAATTAAGGTACAGCCCCAGCATTTGCCTGGTATGAAAATTGGAAACCATGGAAAACCATTTTCAGGGCTGCTGACAGTGGGGATCTAATCCATTATCTTCCGAATGCAAACTCACAGCTGCGCACCCCTAAAGTCAATTATGATTTGAAGGCACTGTGTACATTTGTACATAATTTAGTAGAATTTGCTCTATGCTCTTCTGCTACAAAGGTACTAAAAGCACAGAGGTTAATCAATCACAAATCATTCACTTAGGGTTTTCACCCAGGTGGCACATTCCGTATCACTTGTTTACCTAGTCTTTCCTTGCTTTCAAAGAAGCTAGAAATTTATCCAACATCTCCCTTAGTAAATTATCCAATCCCAAATTCCTCTTCCTAAAAACAAATACTGAATTTGGCCCAAGTTCACCTTGTGACAAGGTTTGCGATCCACGGCTTTCACTTCAAAGTCTGTTGCACAGGTCAATTCCATGAACCATGTGAAGACTGTAGGTGTTCATTGTGTGGCAAGCTATGCGATCGATACCACATGCAATTTTGTGAGAACCGGCGTATGTCGCTTAAGAAATTCTTATCGGAAGAGAGTTAATACTGTGCAGACAGAGAATTATTTAATGAAATTGTAATTTGTAATCATCTGCTTATATACAGTATGTAAGTTTCTCTATGGCCATTGGCTGCAATAAACATATTTTTATTTGGCCCAAATTAAATATAAAGATAAAGGTATCTTTCCTACTTTTAAAAGTTTCACTCAAGTTTATTTACCTCCTAATAACATTCCATGCCATTTCTCAAATGGCAGCCTGGAACATACCACTTAATCAAGCAGCTTGTCTCCTTAATCCCAAATCTTTCCAGCCCAAAGGCTGTAACAGTTTCATAACACTAATTGTGTGTCTGAAATCACCCAGAATAAATTGTGCTGCTTTCTTTTGGATCTGTTACAGTTCTTGAATCAATTAATCCTGGTGAGGGTCCCATACACTGGAACCATACACTAAGTAGGGTCTTACCAGGGACTTATAAGCCCTCTCCTTTACATCCTTTTACAACCACTAAATACCCTTATGAAAAGATCTGTAACCCTTACTTAGAACCTTGTCTATGACAATCCAAATGAAGATCTTTCCATATATTAACACCTAGGTACTTACAGCAGTCCCTATGAGGTACATTCACTCCATCAATATAATAATTAAAACTGAGGGGACTTTCCCTTTTGGTGAAAGTTACAACTTGACTTTTCACACCATTTATCAGCATACAATTGTGCTGCGTCCATCTCACAACTTTGCCAAAGTCTATTTGAAGTTGCTCGTTATCCTATAAATCATTTATTACTCTATATAGTATAATATTATCTGCAAAAGCCTTATCTGTGATTCCAGTTCTTTACTCATATTGTTTATATGCAGAAAACATAAAGGTCTGATAATACTGCCCTGCAGAACACCTCACGTAATCATTACAGGATCAGATAATGCTTCACCTACTCTAATTCTCTGAGCTCTGTTTTCTAGAAATGTAGTCACCCATTCATCACTATTTTATCTAGTCCGATAACCCACAGTTTTGTCAGTAGTCGTCCATGATCTATCAAAATACTTGGATAACTCAATATTGATGCAGTCGATTTGACTTCCCGAATCTAAAATATATGTTATATCTTGCTGAAATCCTACAAGAATCCTACTAGAATAATATTTCCTAAACCCAAAGTGCCTTCTATTGAACTTGTTAGTAATTTCACAAATGTGACTAATATAATCAGAAAGAACCCCCAGATCTTGCATGCAACACGTGTCAAGCTGACTGGCGTGTAATTATCTGGTTTATATTTATCACCCTTTCTTTTTTATACCAGAACTACTATAACAACTATCTCCATTCATTTGGTCTAGCCCCTTCATGAAAATACTCAAAAACTCAAAAAAACACCTAATTGTAATAAGAAATACCATGCAGAACGATGGCTCAACTGGTTAACAACATGTTAAGTGATCAGAAGTTCCACGTAATCACTGGAAGCAAGATAAACAAGGAGAGGAAGCTAAACAACAGGTTGCCCCAAGGATCAGTTCTCTCACCATTATTGTTCAACTTACATCTCTCTGACCTTCCTGACACTTCATTCAGAAAATACTGCTATGCCGACAACTTGGCTCTAGCTGTACAAGATCAGGTAATGGTGATGACTGAAGAGATTCTGACCAAAGACCTATCTTTACTGGAAAACTACTTCGAAATCTGGAGACTTCAACCCAGTGTGAGTAAAACAGAAGTGTCTTGCTTCCATTTAAATAATCTTTTGGCGAACGTGAAACTGAATGTTAGTTTCAGAGGGAGAATTCTTCATCATAATTGGAACCCAAAATACCTTGGTGTCATCTTGGATCGTACACTATCCTTCAAACAACACCTCCTGAACTTAGCACAAAAGCTGAAGTCTCGAAACAACATCCTCCATAAACTGTGTGGAACTACCTGGGGATCTTCAGCAACCACCTTGCGATCTTCAGCCTTGGGTTTGGTGTATTCAAGTGCTGAGTTCTGTGCACCAGTTTGATTGAACAGTCATCATACAAGGCTTGTTGACACCCAGCTTAATGTGCATCATATCTGGCGCAAACACACCTACTCCAGTTCATTGGCTTCCACTGCTAACTGGTATAATGCCACCTGATCTACGCCGATCTAATGCCTTATGAAGGAATTCCACAAGATCTTAATCCTAGTCTACCCGTGCATAGTGACCTGCCACTTTTGAATCTTAATAGACTAAAATCACGCCATCCAACTCTGCGTGATGCTGCTGACATGGATGCTAAGGATTTTAAATCTCTTGATGAGTGGAAACGTAGATGGGAAGCAGCAACAGATGTGTGCCTACATACCTTCTTCTCAGATCCCAGACTTACAAGTGGATCCCACCTACCACACAAGACCTGGACTGCCCTGAATAGAATCAGAACAGGACATGGCCGGTGCAAAGCTGCTCTCCATGAGTGGAAAAAGCTACCTTATCCAGACTGTGACTGCGGAGCTCTACACCAGACTATTCATCATATCATCAGAAATGTAAGATTCAAGCCTATCACGGTGAAGAAGATGACTTCCTGCTGGTAACTCCAGATGCTGTACGCTGGATTGAAAAACTTGATATTCAGTTGTGAAGTACGAATTACTTTGTTTCTCATCTGTAAATATATAAATATATTACTGATATTGTCTGTATAAACCATACGCTAAATAAATAAATCTAGTAAAAATAAACTTCCAAACTTAAATGATCATTCAGTTATGAATTTAAGGAAAAGTTTGTATTCAATATATTAAATGGAATAAACATGTTAATCTAAACTTACAATTAATCTCAAACATTTTAGATTTGTTATAAATAGCAAATAGTAATAAATGAGTCCTTTGCTCATTTTTAATCCCACCTTAAGTGTGGAAATATATTCTGCGATATATCAGCTGATACTTGAGGACAATGAGAAGAAGAGTGCTGTTATAATGATAAAGTAAACTACTAAATCCTTGCAGGACTTATTGTAAAGGTGTGCTTGCTTCACCCAGAAGAATGAGGGTTAAGAAATTTAAAAATAAAGTTTCTACTGTTGAGATGCATTTGGTCCTGGAATTCACTCAACCTACAACACAAATGAGTACCATGTTAATTCCTGGTGTAAAGACAGCTGGCTCTGTTCCATTTAGTGTCAACATTACAAATAGTGGAAGCCTTTACTTTCCACTCTTCTGTCAGCCTTCATGACCAGTACAGAATGGATTAATTTTTCTTCATATTCTTGAAACTTTTTTTTTCAGGGAGAATATAATGCAAAACAAGATTTCTCTTAATAATAATAATAATAATAATAATAATAATAATAATAATAATAATAATAATAATAATAATAATAATAATAATAATAATAATAATAATAATAATAATAATAATAATAATAACAATAATAATAATAATAATAATAATAATAATAATAATAATAATAATAATAATAATAATAATAATAATAATAATAATAATAATGTTCATTATTTCATAATTATTTCATAATTCATAATACAAGACACAATACTATCCATTCAAATACAACTCAGTATCAGGATGAAATTATACAACTAACTGTCAGTGAACTGAAGACAATTTTAGAAACAAAATTCTTTGAAATTGAGAAGCCTTTAAAGTCATATCTTCGGTTCCACTGCCTCATTACTCAGTAGATGAATACCTAAATAGTACAACAAAAATGATATAAAATGAGAACAGAATATTCTCTCATTCTATTTCTCTATCCCATTTTAAAAGTATATGTGGTCAATAATTTTAAGGTTAGAACTTTTTGGCTCACTGTCATGCACATTTTTATACAAAGAGTGATCGGAAACAACATGAACCGGGTACATGAGTGTTAGAGGGTTTGATTGTATCTCGGGCCACTGCCATTTTATGCCATTTTATGCCATTTTATGAGCTGCTGAATCAGTTTGCTTCGCAGGCAAATTCAAATGGACTTTGTGAGGCAGTGTTGCTAATTCTCCATGTGGTTGAAGACCGGCTTGAGAGCACCAATCAAAGAACAAACTTCACCAGGAAGAGGGATTTAAACATGGACCTCCAAGCTAACGGGATCGCACCGTAGTCAGTATGCTATGGTCACACCGGCTCAAACTTATGATGAGTTTGTGTTTGATGTTGATTCCTGGGCCTGACCTTAAGCCTTTAGCCATGTGCAGATTTAGCAACACCGCCTCATAAAGCCTATCTGAATTCGCCTGCAAAGCAATGTGATCGGCTATCTTCAGCAGCTGATAAAATGACAATGGCATGATATGTCAAATAATTTTTTCCAAATTATGAATCAACATGACTAACCCTATAATGCCCAAATGTCAGGTTCACGTTGTTTCCGGCCACTCTGTGTATGGATTTGTTTCCCTGATGCCTACATCTATCAGATAAGAAATACAGACAAATGTATGCAATTTTATTTGTAGAATTATACCTACCATATACAGTAGTAGGATTTGTAATCAATAAATAATTACACTGTAACATATAAATACAGTACTTGTGTTCATATGTATATGTTTTTGACATATCATTATGCATTATATGTACATTATTATGTTTACATTATATATACAGTATTATTATTGACCTATCTGACATCATAATGTACTTTGTACAGTTGTATATGATCTGATGGATGAATTAATAAATAAATCAAGCAATCAATCAAATTATGTTAGCTCATACTACTGCAGATATGTTCTCTTGAGAAAGAAGCCTCAACTCCTTCCAGTGGCTTAGTACAACGAGGATCATGTGACGGAACAATTCTGGAACAATCAATCGGAAGAAATTTTTATTAACTTTCTCTTGCATGAATTATGTACAAAATTATCCTGAAAATCTAGTTAAATTGCATTAAATATATGGTAAATAGGAATTAGAGCTTGGCATGGAAAGTATTAAGGTAAGGTATTCATATTTATTATAAAGAAAACTAGATATTAAAACAATTAATGAAATACTCCACTTAATTAACTCGCTTTTTCTCAAGCTGTCAATCAGGAAAAGAAGAACATCTATGAAGGGTGCATTGCATTCTTGAAAGAGAAATACCTATCATGAATACTAAGAGAACCATCATTTCATTGGCTTTTGTTTGGGACCTGGAGAATGATGTATCGGCCAGTGGCTAATGTCCTTAATGCATAAGGAACATCTAAATTCTCTGGTAGAATGCATTATTTTTGACAACGAGTCCCAAAGTTGTGGAAGAATATCACCATTTTCTCATACGGTATATTACTAATTCTGTTTCATATTTTGATACTTAAGTGATATCCCCATCTTGAATTTAATACTAGTGCATTTTAAATCATAAATATCAAGCTAGGAACTAGAATAAGAGAACACAGTGACAGTCAGCACTCAAAGAGGGAGCCACAGAAAGAGGAGACAAGAAGAAACATGAAAATACACAAGGATAGATATCTTATATGCTGTTGTCTTCAGAATGTAGGCTCCCTCTTCATCAATTCGAGCTCTTCAAAATCCATTCCTTCTCAGCCCCACCTGATGAGCTTGTTTCCTTTTAGCTTCATTATGGGAGGACAGGTTTCCATCACTCAATTAGGGGCCATCATGACAAATCTTTAGTCTTAATGTGGGAAGTGAAAGATACCGTAAAAGGTGGAAAGCCAGATAAACATAGCAAAAGAGAAGAGACAAAAAGGTAAAGATGATTTCAAATGGTATAAAGTCTAGGAAGACAGGACAAGCACAAAGAGAAAAAGGAACCAAACAGATCAAATTAATGTCCTTGTCTCCTTTTCAATTGTTCCCTCTTCCAATGCTGATTTACCATTGTATTTATCCTGTTATGCATTGCTATTCATATTCCTACTATACCTCTCTGTATATAACCCAATTAGTAATTTATTTTCTACTACTACTGAAGTTTACTGTAGATATTTGGCTGCAAATATGTACAGATACATTACTGCAATTCTGACCCAGGTACAGCCTACCTGCATACACAACACCAGCGAGGAAGATGGTGTAGCTGTAAGGTAGAGGGATGACCTTTCTGCTGAGAAGAAGTGCTACTGCTACACTGCCGATGAAAATGACCACTGTCTGAAGTGTGAAGTACACTAGCCAAGGAACAAACAGCAATCGCTGCCTCTGTAAGTAAGGAATACATGAAAACTTTAGCCTTTAATCATTGCAGGGAATAAAAAATATCATAAATTAGGATGATATTTCTGATAAAGTGACTCTTAACATACAATAAGATAGTTCATATTAAGTCTCTTTACTCAGAATTTTTCTTATATTTTATATTTTATCTTCCTTAATTGTAAGGTTACAACTAGGACAACGCATACTTTATTTTACAATATAGTGTACAAATTATCATCACTGCAGAAGGCCTCGATTTTCAGCAGCATTCTTTATGTGTCGGCGTTAGAAATTGATTAAACTAAGGAATGCTCTAAGTTTCTGACAGTCTCAGGTCGCTTATGATTCTATATAGCAGTTACTTTTTTGGGGTCTGGTTGTGTTCCCTCTTCGCTGATCAGGTAACCAAGAAATACTATCTCTTTTGCTCTAAATATGGACTTGCTGACATTACGGCATAGTCCAAAATGGTTTAGTCTCTCAAAACTTAAGCTAAGATGTTCAGCATGCACTTCTGTGGATTTTGAATCAACTAGAATCTCCTCAAAGTAGGCGAAGCAGAAGTCCAGACCTCATACCACTTCGTTGATGAATCTTTGGAAGGTACTTGGTGCATTCTGTAACCCGAATGGCATGAAACTGAATTCATAAAGTCCAAATGGTGTTATAACAGCAGTCTTCTCTTTGTCTTCTTCAGCTACAGGTATTTGATAATACGCCTGTAGGAGATCTAACTTGGAAAATATACATTTGTTATTTAAGATCTGCCTAACATCATCAATCCTTGGAATGGGACAGCGATCTGGAATGGTGCGATCGTTAAGTCGACGATAATCACCACACATTCTCCATTGTCTATTCATCTTGGAAACAAGGTGCAGGGGACTAGCCCATTGAGACTTTGATGGTCAGATTATGTTATTATTTAACATATATTGGAATTCTTGTTTTGCCAGGCTAAGCTTCTGAGGATCCAGTCTACGAGGTTTGCAGAATACTGGTGGACCACTAGATGTCATAATGAAATGTCGAACATCATGCTTGATTTCTCCAAGTGTTATGGCAGGTTTTATTATATCAGGAAATTTCATTAGGAGCTCAGAAAATTGGCAGTTAGCTTTCAATATACTAACTGAATCAGCCTCCAATACAGTTGCTAGATCAGCTGAAACAGTCAACTTCGTGTTTCTATCAATCAATTGTTTGTGTTTTAAATCAATTAATAAACCAGACCAGACCCCATGGCACTACAGCCCTTGAAGGGCCTTGGCCTACCAAGCGACCGCTGCTCAGCCCGAAGGCCTGCAGATTACAAGAATTAATAAAACAAATTGGTGAATAAAATCAACTCCTAAAATGCCCTTGGATGTTTGAGCAATAATAAAGGGCCATTTGAGCTTTCTCTTTAGTCCTAAATCAATATTCATTAATTTTGAACCAAAAGTTTGTATCTGAGTTCCATTGGCTCCAAAAAGCTTGAAATCTGATGGTTTACTTCCTGTCAATTTTGTTATTGGTATAATGGAAACATCAACTCCACTACGGACCAGAAAATATCATCCTGAATGACGATCTTTGACGAACAGACGGTAGTTATGTGAGCGACCTTTCAATGAAGCATTAGCAGCACATGCAACTGCTACAGTGGCTGCTGCCTCATGTTTCCCTGATCATTCCACTGGCATCGTGATACACATTTTTCAGGCTTGCACTTGGAACCAAACCTGAAATGGTAGTAACAGTACTTTCCTTCAGGTCTATATCTGGGCCTGCTGTGGCTACAGCTTCACGACCTGGGACGAGAATTATTACAGTGCTTAAGTTGCAGTTCTAACTCACACATTTTCTCCATGATTTCATAAAGAGAGAAACCAGAAGTGGGGTTAGGGGTCGAGGTTACTGACCTAACTTCATCATCACTACCAGGGGACTTAATTTCATTAATTAAACTAGGATGTCACTACAGCAACCCACACCATGAACCATATATTGTGCTTGTATTAAATTGATGCTGCATTTCAGGTAGAATTTTTTTTTTAAATGTATTTTGCTTGTTACGTTACATCTGCAAGTTTATTAACATCACTGTCAGCAATCACTAATACACTGTGAATTTCCTGGGGTAATTTGTCGAGCCACAATGTTTTCAAAAGTTTATCCAAATTTTCAGTACCACCGAGACATTTCATTTTTCAAAGTAATTGGCTTGGTTTTAGGTCACCAAGTACAACTTCACTAAGTAACTTTTTGATTTGTCTTTCTTTCACGGTAAATCATCAAAAGTCGTTCCTTAGCGATCGTATATTTATTCTTTTCATTTGATGATACCAAATCCCAAATGTTTTAAACAATTTTAAGATCAAGTTGAGCCATAAGATAGTTAAATTTTGTGTTTTCATTTGTGATTCTGATAAGGTTTTCAACCCAGAAAGGAGGTAATTTTACACTCACCTTTCCAATTGATTGTTTGGCATTGTCACTATTTTCACTCACCATTTTGGTGCAGATGTCAAGCAATGTAAGGTTAACACATATTATCATAGTGCTTCAGGGTCACCAATTGTAGGTCTTCAACGAGTTAGCCTACATGTAATGTAACAAGCAAAATACATTTTTTTTTTAAAAATTCTAACTGCAATGCAGCATCAATTTAATACAAGCACAATATATGGTTCATGGTGTGGGTTACTGTAGTCACATCCTAGTTCGTGAACCATGGGCAATGGCTGAGTGGCGTGGTAAGTGGTGCTGAGAGTTGGGATATCAGTTGATACGGAATGGGTGTGGGCATCTCGGACATATTCTGAGTTGAGGCCTTCCTTGTGCTCAGACGGCTAGGGCTATACAATCCACCGGTGGTCCATAACCCATTAGAGGAGAGATCCTTACTTGGACTATGTGTAAGAAGGATAGCATCCTGCTTCATGAATTTACCGAACTCAGAAATTTTTTTTTTTTTTGCTAGTGGCTTTACGTTGCACCGACACGGTAGGTCTTATGGCGATGATGGGACAGGAAAGGCCTAGGAGTGGAAAGGAAGCAGCCGTGGCCTTAATTAAGGTACAGCCCCAGCATTTGCCTCGTGTGAAAATGGGAAATCACGGACAACCATCCTCAGGGTTGCCGACAGTGGGGTTCGAACCCACTATCTCCCAGATGCAAGCTCACAGCTGCATTACCCTAACCACACAGCCAACTCGCCCGGTCAGAACATTTTAAGCAAGCCTTGGACCTATGGGTGTAACGGAGTCCCACTCCCATTTGACAGGCGAGGGATTGCTGGTAAACAACTTGGCGAACAAAATGGAATTCAATGGGGAGCTATCAGTATTAATGGGGCTTATGGAAGAAAGAAAGTAGAACTGGCCAAGTCAGCAAAGAGGATGCATCTGGATGTGCTAGGAGAAAGTGATATTCGGGTAAGGGGAGATAACGAGGAAGAACTAGGAGATTATAAAGTGTACTTGACAGGTGTTAAAAAGGGAAGGGCAGAGTCTGAGGTAGGCCTGTTCATCAGGAATACTATTGCATGCAACATAGTTTCTGTTAGGCATGTAAACGAGCGAATGATGTGGGTAGATTTGGCAGTTGGAGGAATTAGGACGAGAATTGTCTCAGTGTATTCACCATGTGAGTGTGCAGATGAGGATGAAGTTGACAAGTTTTATGAAGCACTGAGTGACATTGTAGTCAGGGTCAACAGCAAAGATAGGATAGTGCTAATGGGCGATTTCAATGCGAGAGTTGGAAATAGAACTGAAGGGTACGAAAGGGTGATTGGTGAATGTGGGGAAGATATGGAAGCTAATGGGAATGGGAAGCATTTGCTGGACTTTTGTGCTAGTATGGGTTTAGCAGTTACAAATACATTCTTCAAGCATAAGGCTATTCACCGTTACACATGGGAGGCTAGGGGTACCAGATCCATATTAGACTATATCTTAAGCGACTTCGAATTCAGGAAATCCATTAAGAATGTACGGGTTTTTCAGGGATTTTTCAATGAAACAGACCACTATCTGATATGTAGTGATCTAAGTTCCTCTAGGCCTAGGATAGAGAAAGTGAAATCTGTCTGTAAAAGAATAAGGGTAGAAAATCTCCAGGACGAGGAAATTAGGCAGAAGTACATGGATATAATTTGTAGGAAGTTCTGAACAGTGGACAGTAAGCAGATTCAGGATATAGAAAGAGAGTGGATGGCATACAGGGATGCTGTAGTAGCAACAGCAAGGGAATGCCTAGGAACAACTGTGTGTAAAGATGGGAAAAAGCGAACATCTTGGTGGAATGATGAAGTGAGAGCAGCTTGTAAACGTAAAAAGAAGGCTTATTAGAAATGGCTCCAAACAAGGGCTGATGCAGACAGAGAATTGTACATAGATGAAAGAAACAGAGTGAAACAAATAGTTGCTGAATCCAAAAAGAAGTCATGGGAAGATTTTGGTAATAACCAGGAAAGGCTAGGTCAAGTAGCAGGGAAATCTTTCTGGACAGTAATAAAGAATCTTAGGAAGGGAGTGAAAAAGGATATGAACAGTGTTTTGGGTAATTTAGGTGAACTCATAATAGATCCCAGGGAATCACTGGAAAGGTGGAGGGAATATTTTGAAAATCTTCTCAATGTAAAAGGAAATCTTCGTGGTGATGTCGCGAACAACAGAGCTCATGAGGAGGAAGAAAATGATGTTGGTGAAATTACACTTGAGGAAGTGGAAAGGATGGTAAATAAACTCCATTGTCATAAAGCAGCAGGAATAGATGAAATTAGACCTGAAATGGTGAAGTATAGTGGGAAGGCAGGGATGAAATGGCTTCATAGAATAATAAGATTAGCATGGAGTGTTGGTAAGGTACCTTCAGATTGGACAAAACCAGTAATTGCACCTATCTACAAGCAAGGGAACAGGAAGGACTACAACAACTATCAAGGTATCTCGTTGATTAGTGTACCAGGCAAAGTATTCACTGGTATCTTGGAAGGGAGGGTGCAATCAGTGGTTGAGAGGAAGTTGGATGAAGATCAGTGTACCGAGCGAGTTGGCCGTGTGGTTAGGGGCGCGTGGCTGTGAGCTTGCAACCGGGAGATAGTGGGTTCAAATCCCACTGTCAACAGTCCTGAAGATGGTTTTCCGTGGTTTCCCATTTTCACACCAGGCAAATGCTGGGGCTGTACCTTAATTAAGGCCACGGCCGCTTCCTTCCAACTCCTAGGCCTTTCCTACCCCATCATCGCCATAAGACCTATCTGTGTCAGTGCGATGTAAAGCCACTAGCAAAAGGAAAATAAAAAAAGATCAGTGTGGTTTCATACCACAGAGAGGCTGTCAGGATCAGATATTCAGTATGCGCCAGGTAATTGAAAAATGCTACGAGAGGTATAGACAGTTGTGTTTATCTTTCGTAGATCTAGAGAAAGCATATGACAGGGTACCAAGGGAAAAGATGTTCACCATACTGGGGGACTATGGGATTAAGGGTAAATTATTAAAATCAATAAAAGGCATTTATGTTGACAATTGGACTGCAGTGAGAATTGATGGTAGAATGAGTTCTTGGTTCAGGGTACTTACAGGGGTTAGACAAGGCTGTAATCTTTCACCTTTGTTGTTCGTAGTTTACATGGATCATCTGCTGAAAGGTATAAAGTGGCAGGGAGGGATTCAGTTAAGTGGAAATGTAGTAAGCAGTCTAGCCTATGCTGACGACTTGTTGCAGATTGTGCCGAAAGCCTGCAGTCTAATATCTCGCAACTTGAAAATAGGTACAATGAGTGTGGTATGAAAATGAGCCTTTTGAAGACAAAGCTGGAACAGGTAGATAATTTTAAATATTTAGGATGTGTATTCTCCCAGGATAGTAATATATTAAGTGAGATTGAATCAAGGTTCAGTAAAGCTAATGCAGTGAGCTCGCAGTTGCAGTCAACAGTATTCTGTAAGAAGGAAGTCAGCTCTCGGACCTAATTATTTTTACATCGGTCTGTTTTCAGACCAACTTTGCTTTACGGGAGTGAAAGCTGGGTGGACTCAGGATATAGTATTCATAACATAAGTTAGAAGTAACAGACATGAAAGTAGTGAGAATGATTGCTGGTACAAACAGGTGGGAACAATGGCAGGAGAGTACTAGGAATGAGGAGATAAAGGCTAAGTTAGGAATGAACTCGATGGATGAAGCTGTATACATAAAACCGGCTTCAGTGGTGGGGTCATGTGAGGCGAATAGCGGAGGATAGGTTACCTAGGAGAATAATGGACTCTGTTTTGGAGGGTAAGAGAAGTACAGGGAGACCAAGACAATGATGGCTAGACTCAGTTTTTAATGATTTATAGATAAGAGGTTGCAAATAGAGGATTGTGGCAACATTTAGTAAATTCACAGAGGCTTGCAGACTGAACACAGAAAGGCATAACGATCTATAATGATGTAGGTATGATGTATGGACTATCACTTGTTCATTCAAAACCATCACAGCCTTCTTGGTTAATAATAGCGGAAGGTTTCTCGGAAACTATATCAAGAGTCAGAGAATATTATATATTATTGTGATCATAGTAATAATTATTTTTCCTAGCATTTCTCCATTTCTTCACTACTTGTCTTCACACTATCAATCAATGGCATCTTCAGTGGTCACTCCCACCATATGACAAGTCATGATTTCTCTGGTCATCCTTGTGATTGGCAAGCTACAGTGCCAGTCTTGAGTCTGAATTTCGTTTAATGTACAGTACATGCCAATACTATCACAGTCAAATTTCTCATATTTTATCAGTGATGGGTGTTACCCTCAAATGTCTTACGAATGCTCTGTTTTGGAATGTTATCTAAATTACCTTATGGTATACAAAAAAGTCCAGTTAGGGGCTATAAACCATAGATAATATACAACATATCACATTTCTCTTGAAATATGCCTTGGCAGTTGTAGCAATGGCTGTAAAGAACAAGAACAAAATGAATTATACTTGTACTTTTCAATACGTATGGCTCCATGGCTAAATGGTTAGCATGCTGGCCTTTGGTCACAGGGGTCTCGGGTTCGATTCCCGACTGGGTCAGAGATTTTAACCTTAAATGGTTAATTCCTTTAGCTTGGGGACTGGGTGTTTGTGCTGTCCCCAACACCCCTGCAACTCACACACCACACATAACACTATCCTCCACCACAATAACATGCAGTTACCTACACATGGCAGATGCCACCCACCCTCATCGGAGGGTCTGCCTTACAAGGGCTGCACCCAGCTAGAAATAGCCACAGGAAATTATTATTATTACTTTTCAATATTATCCACAGACATACATAACAGAAAACTGGGGAAGAAGGCGACAAATAATCTGGTTGTAAAATGTTTTCACTGCATTTACATTATTGTATTATACAAAGTACACAATTGTGCATACTAGAAATTAGCAATTACTTCTTTTTTTCTTTCTTTCTTTCTTTCTTTCTTTCTTTCTTTATCTTAATCTGTATGCCCTCCAGGGTTGGTTTTTCCCTTAGACTCAGCAAAGGATCCCACATCTACCACCTCGTGGGCAGTGTCCTGGAGCTGAGACTTTGGGTCAAGGGATACAACTGGAGAGGAGGACCAGAACCTTGCCCAGGTGGCCTCACCTGCTATGCTGAATAGGGAATGGGAATATTGGAAGGGATAGTTAAGGAAGAGGGAGGGAAGCGGCCATGGCCTTAAGTTAGGTACCATCCCGGTATTTGCCTCGAGGAAAAGTGGGAAACCATGCAAAGCTGCTTCCAGGATGGCTGGGGTGGGAATTGAACCTCTCTACTCAGTTGACCTCCCAAGGCTGAGTGGACCCTGTTGCAGCCCTCATACTACTCTTCAAATTTTGTGGCAGAGTCGGGAGTCGAACCCAGGCCTCTGGGTGTGGCAATTAATCATGCTAACCACTACACCACAGAGGTGGACAATTAGTAATACACAGTGATTTATTTAAATAAATTTAATCAAGATATGACTTTATGCCACCAAATGTTTTGGAAAATGAACCAAAAATAGGAACTATTCCAAAATATGCACTAGTGTGAAAAATAAAATGTGTATATATGGAGTAAGGATAACAAAATACTTCCAAGTCATGTAAGGAGAGATAGAAACAAGAAAAGGGACACATAATAGGATGAACACAATAGCAGATCAGAGTGAGAAGAGGGAGCAACAGGAAGAGGACACAAGGACAAGCATGTGTTCATCCTATTATGTGTCGTTCTTCTTGTTTCTATCTCTCTATATATGACTTGATTTGACACTTGTTTATTCCTTTTGAAAACTTATAATATATTTACAGTGTAATTTATTAATCATTCAATTCATGGTGAAACTAAAAATATGATATCCTGTAAAATGCAGGTCCTAGTTAGTGTGTATGAATACGCACAAAGGCGTTTTTAGCCTGTACTATTATTCATAGAGATATCTCAAAATGCTCATAATACCACATAACTTGTTAGAGAATGGATTTGTGTGAAGAATACAACACTTGTTTCACTTTTACATTATCAATATTAATTTTAGTGAGGAACTTTTCCTGGTCAACATTAAATCCAATTCTATTTTTAAACTGTATGTTTATTATAGTCAATAGCAGTCATCTGATAGCAATTACACATCAAGTATTGTCAAATGAGATAGTGCACACTTGTAATAGGTACACACTAAAAATGTAAACTCATGTTCTTGTCCCAAAGTGATGCAGCAGGCACGTTTCCAATAGAGGTGAGCTGTGTGTACATTTTAACAATATACCAGCCCTCCTGCATTTTTTAAATCTCTGGAAGTACTGAGAATTGAACTGGTCCTCTGAGGATGGCAGCTAATAGCGCTAACCATTAACTATGGAGGTGGATAGATACAAACTGCTAACGGCAATGGAAATAAAAATTAATAATAAGCTTTGGTTACTACTTGGTGGCTGCCTAGCAGAATGATAAAGGCATGCTCAATTCACCTGGGAACAACATGGTTTCACTTCCCTGTAAGTCATATGGAAATATTTAGAAACAAGTCTTCCACTTCTGGAGAAGCATGTTTCATGAGATTCACTCAGTACACCCCAGAAAAGAGTACCATGGTAATTCCTGTCGGCACAGGTGACAGGGTATAGTTTTGAACTCTCTACCACATTTTGTGCAGAGGTGATGCGTAGTGGAAGCTTTTACCTTCTTCTCCTTCATGGCTGTAGGGAAATGGCTATACTATTTGTTTACAATCAAGAGCATATTTTTATAACTACCTGAAAATGAAAGGGTGTAACATACTTCATCAGGTAATACATTCCATATACAGTAACACAAAGTGATTGAACTATTCAGGATCTTGCAGTCAACAAGTATGAAGGAGAGACATTGTTGGAGGAATAGATTTGACCCGTTTTGCTTTATTAAGCCTAGATATTTGAGGTAAGAAATAGTGTTTACAGTGCAGTGTGTCTTTTGGTACAGCTTACAGCAAATTTTTTGTACTTTCACTGAACTATCTGTCTCATCCTTTGACTATACAAAAATGACTGAGGTATGAGGAATTCTAGTGACACCATTTCTTACATAACCAATACCTTTAATGAATGGTGTGAAAGTGTTGCTCTTGGGTGGCTTCGATGGGCTTGACAGACTGGCTCAGTGGCTCAGTGAGGGTTGCAAATGGAAACTACTTCAGTCCTCATTTCTCTAGAACACCTGTTCAGTGACACCTTGCCTATTTATGACAAATGATTGTGGAGCCATTGGGGATTTTCTACTGAAGCTCAACTTGTAGGATTCCAAAAAGTTGTAGCAGATATCTTGGATTTGGGAAGTCAAATGGATTGTATCATGATTGACCTGTCTAAGGCATTTGATAGGGTGGATCATGGGAGACTACTGGCAAAAATGAGGGCAATTTGACTAGACAAAAGAGTGACTGAATGGGTGGCTATATTTCTATAAAATAGATCTCAGAGAATTAGAGTAGGCAAAGCTTTATCTGACCCTGTAATAATCAAGAGAGGAATTTCTCAAGGCAGTATCATTGCACCTTTATGTTTTCTTATATACCGGTATATAAATGATATGAGTAAAGAAGGGGAATCAGAGATAAAGCTTTTTGCAGATGATGTTTTTCTGTATAGAATAATAAATAACTTTTAAGATTGTGAGCAACTGCAAAATGACCTCAATAATGTTGTGAGATGGGCAGTACACAATGGTATGATGATAAACGGGGTTAAAGGTCAGGTTGTGAGTTTCACAAATAGGAAAAGTAGTCCTCTCAGTTTTAATTACTGCTTTGATGGGGTGAAAATTCCTTATGGGAATCAGTGGAGGTACCTAGGTGTTAATATAAGGAAAGATCTTTATTGGGGTAATCACATAAATGGGATTGTAAAAAAAGGGTACAGATCTCTGCACATGGTTATGAGGGTGTTTAGGGGTTGTAGTAAGGATGTAAAGGAGAGGGCGTACGAGTCTCTGGTAACACCCCAACTAAAATATGGTTCCAGAGTATGGGACCCTCACCAGGATTACTTGATTTGTGAACTGGAAAAAATCCAAACAAAAGCAGCGCAATTTATTCCTCCAACAAAAGAGTAGCATTACAAAAATGTTGCAAAGTTTGGGCTGGGAAGACTTGGGAGAAAGGAGATGAGCTGCTCGACTAAGTGGTATGTGATACAAATTATTATAATTTTATTAAATACCACCTATTCAATATATAATAAATTAATGAGGACTTACATCCTTATTAAATTGTTAACATGGTACATGTTTCATTCCTTTTTGTGAGCATCATCAGTCAATTAACGTTTACCCAAGGTTTAATAAGATTGTGAACATATTCTATTGAGCTAAAATATGCTATGTAAGCATGAGTGACAAAATATTTTACTGATCATGTAACAATAAAAGTTATGTCTTTGAGTTAAAACACATTTGTCTAAAATCTTAATATTAACATTATCCTTTAAACTTATGGACAAAGCTCATCTGTTGAATATCATTTTAAAACCATTTTAAAAACCATCTGAGATCTGGCTAATTATTTTGGTTCAGTATTTCTTGACTTGCGTAATTGTCTTTGAACCTTCGTTGTTATGGAGTTAATAATTGCCTATTAAGAACTATTGTCTTATTCTCGATGTTACTAGAGTAACACTAGTACAATGTGTATTGGAAAAATCCCATATTGTCAATACAATAGTCTTGTTTTTGAATGAACTTGTTAGTAAAATAAAAACATTCTAATGTGAAGTAGAATTTTAATGAACACTATAAGTTTCTGAATTGAACATGTTGATATATCTGTAAAAAAAAAAAAAAAGTATGTTTAAGGCTTCAACTATAATTTTGTATAAACTTCTTATTGAAAGAATTATCACTTACCCTTCCTTGTGCTGCATAATTGTCTAGTGTTACTCACAACCTCATGACAACTACCTGTTGTTCTGTTTGTGCTCCTTGTATTATATGAGTGAGTGAATGAGCTTGCGTTTTGGCGGGGAGTGGAAAGGGGAAATGAAAGTAGGCGGTGCATTGATAGCTACAGTAGATGGTGGAGGGGACTGCCTAGGAGTAGTAAAGGGAGGAGTTGAGTTTATTTGTGTCGATAAGCTACTAACATTTGTCGAATTAAAATAATTATAGAATTTATTTATATCAGATTTGAGCATTTGTATAAATTTTGATAATTGTACTAAAAGGGGGTTCTTTATTTCAATTTCATAATTTAGGTTTTTATTCTTGGCATATTGCTTATCTAAATGTATTTGTATATTTTCCAATTCCATCATTACTTTTCCCCCTTTTTACTCATTTTAAAATTCTTAAATCTCTTTCAATAGTTGTAAAACAGTGTCCAGTTTCTTGCATGTGAGCACTCATTGCAGAATGTTTCTTGTGTTTCATTGCATTTACATGTTTGAGATATTTTATCAGAAAGCTTCAGTCAGTTTGGCCAACCTGCAATAAGTGGTATGTTCTGAGCTGTCAGTGGAGAGATGGTGTGGAATGACATCAGTAGACAAATAAGTGTGAGTGGTGTCTTTAAAAGTAGGAAAGATCACAATATGAAGATAAAGTTGGAATTCAAGTGAACAAATTGGGGCAAATATTCGTTCATAGGAAGGGGAGTTAGGGATTGGAATAACTTACCAAGAGAGATGTTCAATAAATTTCCAATTTCTTTAAAATCCTTTAAGAAAAGGCTAGGAAAACAACAGATAGGAAATCTGTGACCTGGGCGACTGCCCTAAATGCAGATCAGTAGAGATTGAGAGAGAGACCTTGGCCTATCAAGCAACCAGTATTTTGCACAAAGGTCTGAACATTATGAGGTGATACAACCAACTTTTTGGCTAAGGGCTCAGCGTACAACATTTCTTCATCAATATTTGCTCTTGGCTCAATCTTATGAGTTTCAGAATAACAGTATTCCACTGGTTTGAAACAAAGAGAGGAGTGCAGTAGGGCAGCTCATTGTCACCACTTCTATTTATTATTGTAATGGATGTAGTAATGAAATCTATTAAAAGGAAAGAACATGGAGATATCAAAGCCTTCACATTTGCAGATGATGTTGCGATCTGGAGTGACTCAGAAGAGGAATTGGGAGAGAGAATGCAAAGCTGGAATGAGGAGTTTAAGAAGTATGGTTTAAACATCAGCAAGACCAGGATGGTGGTGATGAAAGTGTATGGGGAAGGAGCAGAACCAATAGTCATGTTAAATGAAGCTCAACTGGACAGCGTTCCAGTTTTCAAATACTTGGGTAGCGTTATATCAAATGACACCCTAGCAAAACATGAGGTGAACAATCGAATCAATAAGGCAACACAATTTTACCACCAGGTAAGACACCTGCTGTGGGATGAGCAAATACCCATGAAAACAAAAATGACATTGTACAAGTTCTATTATACACCAATTCTTACATACTGTCTCAAAACCACAACACTGACCAGTAGAGATAATTCCAAACTTCAGGCAGCTGAAATGAAATTCCTACGCACTATGATCCAGAATACCAGGAAAGACAAGATTAGGAATGAGAAAATTAGAGAAGAAGTAGAAATAGATGATTCTCACCTCAATAAGATTCAGATATCAAGACTGAAGTGGTTTGGTCACATGAAGAGGATGCCAGTAAACAGAACTGCAAGGAAGGAATTTGACAGAAAAGTAGAAGGAAGACGACCCGTGGGAAGGCCACGAAGGAAATGGATAGATTTAGTTAAGAGTGATGTACTGCTGAAAGGTCATGATTGGGACAAGTTGGTGGAGGAAGAATGGTACAAGGACAGGATGAGATGGAGGAGGCTCATATACCACATCCGGGAAACTGGAGATGGTTTAGGATGATGATGATGATGAGTATTCCAAATCACCATTCCCCTTCTTACTGGTTGCTAACTTGAAATCAGCTAACATAAAACATGTGTTCATATAGTAGCATTGCATCAATGCAAAATATATTCAAAAACATGAATTTGATTGTTCTTAAACAACCGGTACTGTTATAGCTCCCATATCCCTAGACATGTCCATTTATGTCCTAGATATTAGGCATCTGCCTGAGTAGCATAATAATTAGTGCTATTAGCTGACATCCTTGGAGGCTCAGGTTCAATTCCCAGTACTGACAGAGATATAAGAATGGAAGGAGGGCTGGTGTATGATAAAATTGTACATGCAGCTCACCTCCTATGGGGAAGTGCCTGAAAAGAGCTGTGTCACCTCATGACGAGGACATGAGTTTACTTTATAGAGATTAGGCGAGTTTTCTGCCTTTCTTGCATCAGTGTGTGAAGAAAAATGATTGCTAAATGGGGGACTAAATCACGATCAGGTATTCTGCAAATGTACATCAGTAGTGTTTAAAGTTAGTTCATTTACTGATGAGTATTGTGTTTCATGTAGCTTAATGCTAGTTTATACCTTTTACTTTCAGTGCCAGGTCCTTCAGCTCATAATTTTTCAATATGTATCAAACTTGGAATAGTTTCCTGCTCCTATTCTACCAGTAGTTATACATTTACAGCATTCTACAGGGTGTCTCAAACCTTTTGGGTCAAATTGAAACAGGTAATAGTGGGTCCACAACCAATTATATTGAAATAGAGAATCAATGGTCAGAAATCCATATTTATTGTGTTATGGTCGTACACAGCATACACCGCGTAACAACAATGTAGTTCATAGTAAATGTTCAAAGTAATGGCTGCCACTCTCAATGCATGCATGACAACAACGCATGAAGTTCTGCCGCATTCTCTCAAAGATCCCTGGTGTCTGTTGTACCAGGACAGGGAAGCTTGGATCCTAGCAAGCAGGTTTTCATCCATTTCTACGGGGGCTTCTTACACCAACAACTTGACGTAACCCCAGAGGAAAGAGCCCAGAGGTGTGAGATCTGGCAATTGCGCTGGCCCTGGGACAGGAACCTCCCTTCCAACCCAATGATGAGTGTACATGTTGTTCAGGTGCTCGTGGACATCAACATCAAAGTGGGCTGGTGCACCGTCATGTTGAAACCACATCCTTTCACGGACAACAAGGGGTACAGTCTCCGAGAACTGTGGCAGCATATTTTGCCAGAACACTACGTAACGTGGACTAGTTAAATGGGGAGGCAGCAAATAAGGTCCTGTTAGGTGATATTGGACAATGTCCGCCCATACGTTGACAGAGAATCATTGCAGGTGGCCACCGATGTGGGTAGCACGGGGACTGTCCTCACTCTAGACATGGCTGTTGCGACTATTAAAACACCATCACAGGTCAATGAGGCCTCATCCACGAACAATACAAAGTGTACAAAGTTCGGCACTACAGCACTGCGGTGGATAATCCATTGAGAGAAGTGAAAGTGGGGCTCAAAATCTGTTAGTCCCAGTGCTTGCACACGTTCTCTATGATAGGGGTGTAATACCTGTTCTGCCATTACTCTCCACACTGTATCCTTCAAAGTGTGCATTTCATGGACAAGTTGACGGGTGCTTATTGCTAGGTGGTCGACCACATGATCCAACACCATCTCCTCAAAGTCTGGTGTTCGGAAATGTCTTTGGCAAGAACCTTGGCCGGCTCTCTGTGGCGTGAATGACCCCATCTCTCGTAAGTTGGCATCCACAGAGATACACTTCCAATTAGCATTACGCCTATTGGGAAAGTGTTCTTTGTACATTCGTGCTGCTTTACAGGCACTACATCCTGTCACACTGTACATAAAGTAGCATGTCTGCCACCTCTCTGACGAGTAATGTTCCATCTTTGACTATGTGTCATCCACTGTACACAGATCACACTTCATCATGGACACATCAAAAGCTGTCTGATGCAATGGACAACTGACACCAGGGATAGTGATGTGCGTACGGCACAGGTTAATATGCCGGTGTGATACATGCGGCCGTCACATGACACGTTCTTTGAGCTAAGTTGAGTACCGTACGTCTGTTTGGTGGTCAGGGGTGTATGCTGTTTATCACCCGCTGCCTGTTACAGTATACAATAGACACCCGGGATCATTGCAGCAGAACTGCTTGTGCCGCTGCAATATATGCACTGAGACTAGCGGTCGTCACTTTGAACAATTACTATGAGCTAGGTTGTTGTTGTTGTTATGCAGTGTACGCTGTTTATATCCATAACACAATAAATATGCATTTCCGTTTGATCAAGGTTTGAGACGTCCTTTATATCGAGAGAAACAGGAAATCAGAAACTTCAGGTGACCCTATTCTCTGGTCTCTCTATACCTGTAGTTGTGAAAGGAAGGAACTGAGGAGGAGAGGACACAAGTAAATATAATTAAAACTTACCAGTATGACACCACATATCAGCAGCAGACTGGTGACAAGTTGGAACAATCCAAGTGCAATGGGGACGTAGTACAATTCACTTAAGAAGAAACCTAAAAGAAACAAATACCAGTATATGAGTTGATTAATATATAGAAATATTGTACGATTTTAAAATTCTTCCATTGGACATCAATTGCATAGTGAGGAGAAGCAGGGACAATGAAACATAATGACTTCACTACAGATTTTCAGGTGAACACGTGGTTTTGTACAATGTGGTTGTAATGTGTATGATTTGAATTGTGTTTAATTTTCTATGAAAGTAAGCCTTTGAAGTTCCTCTTACCATACAGCAGATCATGAAGTGAATGTTAAATACAAATTTTTGATATATTTTTAACCCTAAGCACACTTTGGGTTTTCAAAAATGTAGTACAGTAATAGAATGGAAAAGAAAGCAAACTCCCATGTTCAAAGACCTGTTTTTTGAGGAAACATGAATTTCTGCTGCTGTTGCTATTGGTACAAGCAAACACCAAATAGGTTTTTATACTTACATTACTTTTCATTAAGTTTTGCTTTATTTAGAGAATTTCTGTCACAGTCTCTTATTTCTAATCATTAATTTTTAGAGATTTCTCTTTCAGAACTTACTATTTTCTAAAAACAGTAAAGTTTGAGAAAGATAATATCCATTTTATTTAGCAATAAGAAACTATCAAAATATATATGGAACACTTCAATCAAACTTTTATACTGGTACTACTTGATACCAATTTTATATAAGTTATTCATTATATTTGGAAAATGTTAGAATGCAAGTTGAATGCTAGATTTCCACATTCAAGGACGAGAAGAGACATTAGGAATTCAAGAAAACAAATTGAGGTAAATATTTGTTTATAGGAAGAGAAATTAGGGATTGGAATAATTTACCAAGGAAGATGTTTGATCAGTTTTGGAACTTCTTTGAAATTATTTAAGAGAAGACTAGGTAGACAACTGATAGGGAATCTACCTCCTGGGTGACAGCCCTAAATGCAGATCAGTGGTGACTGGTTGCTGCCTAACCTCAAATATTATGTGACTGAACTCTTAGTTGAAAAAATCAAAATCTTGGAGATAGTGAATTTTGAAAAGAAAGCTCACAACTAGGACTTGCATTTCTATGATATGTCATACCTTTACAAATTACTATGTTACAGGAATAAGCACGTGGTCTCGACTTCTTGGTGGAGGCCCTGTCTTTCCAGCACATTAGTCTGTGTATACTGTAGCTATAAATGAAATTTAAAAAACAGTATTTGAACAAAGTATTTGTTAAAGCTGAAGAAGGTAATAATACTTACTGACTTCATTACCAAAGTAGTAGTGGATCCTGTCGACAGTGACACCACTAATGATAGCCAAACCAAGACCAATTATCTGCAACATAATTTTTTTAAATCACTCAACTAAAAATCTATAGAAATTATTACTGTACCTATTTTAATGGCTAGTCTTGGGATATAGGAATAGTCTGCTTATCTGTTATCCATTGGCCCTGGGCTCATTTCCATGCACATATCAATAAATAGTGATCATTGAGTCTCATGAGTTTAACCTTTAATTAGTCGCTCACGGAGATTTCCTCCGGGCCGATTACATTTTGACGGTACTGAACTTCCCAGTTGAACTGTGGGTCTCCCCATCCCTATACTTTTCTCCTTGTTCATTTGGACTCGTCCTGTCAGCATTTTGGCGCAATCGTGCATCCTGTTTGCGAGCGTGGGATCATTGTTGTGACGAGTGACATCGCCTGGACGTTTCCTCCGTGTGCGATTAAGTAAATTACCTTATATTTTAGAGCATATTTCTTTAGTTTGGAGGTAGATGACCTTGTTGTTTTGTTCTTCTAAACTTATTTTAGAAATATATAATTTCATATTTCATACGATGTGATCGTCGTAGGTAATGGCGAGTCTCACAAATTTAATATCATATGATTATTCGACATAGTTAAGGTCTACAGTATTCTCATGGGCGCCCGCAAGGGGGGCAAGGGGGGGCGCTTGCCCCTCCCTGGAATTCTAAAAAGTTGATGTTCAATTGTTTAATATCATACCAGATTATTTCATAAACTGAACTTACTGACAGTCATCTAGCATCTGTTATATTCGCAAATTTCTGTAAACAATTTAATGTTGCTGACGTTATATTGGTATTTCTATTCAAGAAAAATGTTAATGTGCCCCCCCTTGGAAAAGATCCTGCAGGCGCCCATGAGTATTCTGCTTTTAGATTTAAACAAACATTTAATTCCTTAATTCTTTTAATTATACCGAATAATTCTGCAATCGAACATGCCAAAACAACATCTCAAAGGATGAAAATGACCCGCATTTTTAACCCCGGAGGTTACCTCCGTGCGCAACTAGTAACATAATAATTTTCGCGCGGCTAGACAAGGGTTAACTGGGAAGCTGTCCAATATGAGAGGCAATGACCTGGTCAAGAAAGCCAAGCTACATGATTGAGGAAATTGTCATGGTGAACATATTATATTCCAATAACTAGTGCCTACTGTCTTCTTGGCAAACCAAGGTCCATTGAGCCACAGGATTTCCTTTTTTATGATTATAGAACTTTTACTCCTTAGCTGAAATATTTAAGCAAATCAATTGTCATTTAGATCGATTTATTAGGGAGTTTAATACATTGTACTTTTGCTTGTGGGTGTGAAATGTGTGTGATAACTTCTATTGTGGTTGTATCCCATTGGTGTTCATTCTAAAACTAATTATGATTAGGTTTGGAAAATGTTTCCATTATATAAAATGAGTAGGGTTGCCAGATTTCCGGATGGCAAATAAGGAACAGTCGCTCGATTCCAGATGGCAAATAAGGAACACTTCAATTTCCTTGCCACATAGCGCTAAATTACGACACCATAGCGATAATTAAGAGAAAATACCAGGGATATATTAACAAGTAAATACCGTTAATAATATAACAGCGTCAGCATGAAATATGTAGGTACTTAACTTATTAACAACTAATAGTGTGTTAGTCTTTACATTGAAATTAACATTTCACAAGTACTTGTCGTTTGAAGAAGCAATTTGTAACAGTTTCTTATTCAACAAAACTTTCTTGAGAAATTCCTTACAATTGTCATCATAGTTGAAGTACACAAGAAGTTCATTTTTATTGTATCTGCTGAGCATCTGTTTCTGTCATCTCTCCATTTTATTGCCATTACTGAAAATACTCTTTCAGTATATGCATTCGATGGAGATTTACTTTAGACAAACGAAAGTACCATCAAAATGTTCTTCAGTTTTTCTAGACCAATTAAACCACTGATATATATAATGGAGGAGACTACATGCCCGCTAGTACCGCTAGAACACTGCCAGAAGCGCTGTTCTCAACTGTGATGGCTGATCATTGGTCAGGTCAGAATACAGAATATTTTGACCATAACCGCGCACTTTTTTGACTACACTATTGTCTAAACCATGATATTTTAAAAAACGGAACATTGGGCGTACGGTTTAAATAGTGCACCGTACGCGGAACAAAATGAGAAAAAACCGTATTGTTCCGGGCAAAACCGTACATCTGGCAACCCTAAAAATGAGTCATATAGCAGAATTTTAAATTAAAATGAATAAAAAATGGTTGCCCCAAGAATACTTTTGCAGTAGTCTTGAAAGTAGCTGTGGATCAAAACACTTAGGCCTATCAGTCCTATAGTTGAGAATACCTCGATGCTTGTAGCTATCCAGGTGGGTGAATATACCAGTACCATAACTAATTCAGTTCAAAGAATGTTGAAATAAGCATCACATTCTGTAAACTTCCATTGTAGCTAACTCATAAGATGGGTGTCTTCTGACTATCCATATTACCCAAGGTGGTCTTATTGGTTCACTCAAAAGGGAGTCTGATTTTCCATCAAGAAGTCAAGAACTTTAAAAATAAGACTTGCACTTCTGGAGTGATTCTGAGGTTCATTCAGCCTACAGTGGAAATGGGTATCAGGTGAATTCCTGAAGGGAAAGAGACAAAGTTACAAATAGTGGAAGCCTGTATCTTCCACTTCTTTGGATGTCTCAGTGGCCTGAGCAGAAACATATGAAAAGAAACCATGGTTGGGTATTCCTTGTCCTTCTTAAAGTGTCTACCATTGAGAGTCAGGTTACAATATACTATTGAACTTACCATGCATGCCTCAGCAATCCACATTGTGCCACTACGGAGACTCAAACCACAGCAGTTTGGAACTAGCGAACAGTAACCGGGTATACTCCATTGCTCTGGTAAGAAGAAAACAGGCGATCAGTATATAGAAGAATGTAAATTCATACTCCCTTATATTTTTGAACCCTGATTCTTATTTGTCTGTAAAATAGATAAGAAATATATTCAATATAATAGCTCCTAAATGAGGAAACTTGAGCAATCAGTGTTCAGCTGTGCCATCACTATCACACACTTCCAAAATAAAAAACCAACGTGAAACTGTTGTAAAATTTAAATTTTGAAATTGCATTTATAAAGGATTAACTATAAAATTATTCTCAGTCACACATTAAAGAATTGTTCTGTGCGTTTTCTTTTAAATAATAAATAAATTTAATGTCTGGTTTGGTGCCATTGATTTATAAGTCAGGGATTGTTAACATAGCCTAGCATGTCCAGTTTGATACCATTGATTTAAGTCAGGGATTATCAACATAGCCTAGCATGTCTGGTTTGGTACCATTGATCTAAGTCAGGGATTGTCTACATAGCCTAGCATGTCTGGTTTGGTATCATTGATCTAAGTCAGGGATTGTCAACATAGCCTTGCTTGTCTGGTTTGGTACCATTGATCTAAATCAGGGATTGTCAACATGGCCTAGCATGTCTGGTTTGGTACCATTGATCTAAGTCAGGGATTGTCTACATAGCCTAGCATGTCTGGTTTGGTACCACTGATCTAAGTTAGGGGTTGTCAACATAGCCAGCATGTCTGGTTTGGTACCATTGATTTAAGTCAGGGATTGGTAATATAGCCTAGCATGTCTGGTTAGGTACCATTGATCTAAATCAGGGGTTGTCAACATAGCCTAGCATGTCTGGTTTGGTACCATTGATTTAAGTCAGGGATTGTCTACATAGCCTAGCATGTCTGGTTTGGTACCATTGATCTAAGTCAGGGATTGTCAACATAGCCTAGCATGTCTGGTTTGGTACCATTGATCTAAGTCAGGGATTGTCTACATAGCCTAGCATGTCTGGTTTGGTACCATTGATCTAAGTCAGGGATTGTCAACATAGCCTAGCATGTCTGGTTTGGTACCATTGATCTAAGTCAGGGATTGTCTACATAGCCTAGCATGTCTGGTTTGGTACCATTGATCTAAGTCAGAGATTGTTAACATAGCCTAGCATGTCTGGTTTGGTACTATTGATCTAAGTCAGGGATTGTCAACATAGCCTAGCATGTCTGGTTTGCTAACATTGATCTAAATCAGGGATTGTCAACATAGCCTAGCATGTCTGGTTAGGTACCATTGATCTAAATCAGGGGTTGTCAACACAGCCCTGCAAATGGCCAAGAACACCTTGTAGCCTGTGCTCATAATTATGGAATCAAATACCGTACCTGATGCAGTCAGTCAGTATGTATGCATTTGTGGCAGCATTCAGAAAAGTGACACACCTCATGTACAGAACGCACCCTTGTGCATGATGTAATATTGCATCGTGTTTTATATAGACTCTTGAACTAGTATCGTTGAGTGTCTATGCTACACGTTTTCTTTGTGTCCGTGTAACCGATGTATCCTGTAAGTGTAGATATAACATGGCTGTACGGACATTGTACATGGTGACTGGGTTGTAAATAATCCATTATCCATGAGAACTGATTTGTTTATGGTGACGATGTAGAGCCGCCTGCTTAAATCTGCAGACCAAAACTCCATAAGTTTTTAAATGCAATGGAACACTGTAGCAAATTCAAATTCACTGACATATTAAAAACTCTCCCTTTTAGGACTAAATTCTAACACTCTCTGTCTCTTGAAACCTTTCTTCTTCTCCTCCTCCTCCTCCTCCTCCTCCTCCTTAATATTATTCTGGTTGTCATATGAAACATGCAAAACAGTCACCTCTCAGTGTTTCTAAACTTGAGAGTGTGGAGTGGTGACCACAGGGCCCCTAGCAGAGTTTCGCATTATTTCCCCTTGTGCCATCCCCCTTGATTTTATTTCCCATATTTGTCTCCCTGTGTCAATTTCATTCTCTGTCGATCCTGATGATATTATGCTTGTGAGGTCTAGAGAGTCTTTCATTTTCACATATTTTATGACCCTTCCTTTTCTTTTATCTATGAAGGCTTGGATTATATCATTGTAGTTCCCCATAAAGCAATAGTAAATCAATGCCACTATCAATCAAGCAACTCAACCACCAGCTTTTGGGTCATCCTTGGAGATGGCAACTGCCAATAGTAAAGACAAGTGCACTCTTCAGAATGGGATCAGCGTCAGTGCCCATATCATGGAAGTCTTGTTTCTCTCAATTTGTCTGGCATCAGGGAAATATAAATCTAGAAAGGCTACAACGCCCTTTCTTCTGTTGATTCTTCTATCTACATGATGAGTTATGATGGGCATTTCTTGAAAGACGTATTCTTCAGCACCATGTAAAACATCTTGGTGCACCTTAAGGGGCTCTTTCCAGCTTGCTTCATGTGTCATATCCTATCTACAGCACCCATGCACCTGTTCAAACCCATGATATGGTATGCCAATATGGCAATTAATCACCAATGACCTGCATTTAGCGCTGTCACCCAGGTGGTAGATTTGCTATTAAAGGTTTATATAGCTTTTATTTAAATGATTTCAAAGAATTTGGAAATTTATAGAATATTTCTCTTGGTTAATTATCCCAGTTCCTAATTCCTCTTCCAGTACATGAATATTTGCCCCAATTTGTTCTCTTTGAACTGCAACTTTACCTTCATATTATGATTTTTCCCACTTTTAAAAACTCCATTCAAGCTTATTCATCTATTAATGTCATTCCATGCCATTCTCCATTGACAGCTTAAAACATACTGCTGACTTGAGCAGATTGTCTCCTTACTCCCAAGGGATGATGATGATGATGATGATGATGATTGTATCCAATTCTGCTCAAATGCTGAAGTCATCCAGTATGAAGCAACTATAGCCTTAGTTACAAAATTCTTTGTTATTTAAGATCAACCTAATCAATAGCCTATTTATACTACTCATGATGAGTTACAATTGGTCAGTACATGTTTCAGCTTGTGTCAAGCCATCATAAGCTGACAAACAATGGTAAAGATTAGTCATTCTCTTAAAAACGAAAAGATATACATAAAATATGCACTAAAACATTTGAACCTTCATGAGGATCCTTAAAATTAATGTATCTTGAAAAAGTGGAATGTCATGTTAAAATCAATGCACATTAAATTAATTGACCCTTCTTCAGAATTCTTAACAGTATTAAGTTTAAAAAATGAACTTATTTTTTATGTACTCGTTTTTTAAATATTTTATTGTATAAGGTTGATTTTGGTGCTCCAATGTGGGCATAAAGGTAAATAAATTATTATTATTATTATTATTATTATTATTATTATTATTATTATTATTTGCTATTTGCTTTATGTCGCTTCAACACAGAAAGGTCTTACAGCGACGATGAGACAGGAAGGGCCTGAGAGCATGAAGGAAGCGGCCATGGCCTTGATTAAGGTACAGCTCCAGCATTTGCCTGGTGTGAAAATGGGAAACCACGGAAAACCATCTTCAGAGCTGCCGACACTGGGGTTCGAACCCGCTATCTTCCGAATACTGGATACTGGCCGCACTTAACCGACTGCAGCTATCGAGCTCGGTCGTTGGATGTGAAGGGCATATTAACTTTTAAAAGAACATAAGCATTAGTTATCCTTTAAATAGAAGTGAAAATCTCAAAATTAAGGTGCTGGGGAATGTAGTTATTAATTGATGTGATCAACATATTGTTGACTTGACAAAACAAATTCTTGTCTTATAGAAAACAAGCTGGATACTTTCCTATCTTCAGATTGTCTGTCAATTCGGCCCACATTGTTCAAATGGATGAGTTTTGAAAGACTTAAAAGATCTGATAGTGAGAATAAATATAGATGCTAGACAACTTTACTTTAAAATGTAGATTGGAAACTCACTCAGAAGTTGGCCCCGCTGGGCTAGAAGTTGCCCACAGCTTGTGAATGTGTGACAGCTTGAGTGCTACTTATGCTACTATAATCATCTGATGAGAAATCATGTGGATGTGGGGTAAGAGGTGCGAGGGGTAAGTATGGCTGCCGTGCATGCGCCTATATCAAGTCTCAAGGCCTGATAATAAACATCTGTTTTGTTTGCGGTAAATCTTGCGAACTGACGTGCTGTTGTGAAGTTTCAAAGTGGTAGTGTGATTGTGCCTTAGTTACACACTTATTGTATATACTGCGTAATGAACAATTTAATAATTAATATGCATTAATTCAGAGAGCTCGCATTCTTTGTCTTGACTGATGTTTGAACCTAAGAACATAGTATCTGTTTCTTGTGCCGTACCTACAAGCTACCGCAATTTCTTATCAGACGCAGTTAGTACTGTTGTCAGGTTTTGAATTGCTGTTATTGAAAAGGGAGGGAGTAAGGAAAGGTGCTGAGCGGGTTGTATCATGATTGGGGCTGACTTGTGAAGTATCGATCCTATGTTTTTTTTGAAATAATTACCAGAAATGAACAGGATGATATTGTTTAGTATGTTATTAGTAGTGTCATTGATTTCATTCAAATTGTGAGATGGGGCAACCTGCTCGACACCATTCTACCAGTCCTAGACCTTTTCTATCCCATCGTTGCCCATAAGATCTATATGCATTGGTGTGATATAAAGCAAATCATAAAATTTAAAAAAGTTATGATTATCTGACTAAGTGAATGACATACTACAGTGATATGTCTGTAAATCAGTGGTTAACTATCGAAAAAGAGTCAGACTATACTTTTTGATGAAATAAATGCTTTAAGAACTTACGACAAGACGAATTGTGCAACTTAAGTAGAAAAAACTGTTGCAGAAAAGTCTTCGCCATTCATTTCATCCTCATTAAGTCACCACCAAGCTTATACAGATGCCATGCACCATTATTATTATTATTATTATTATTATTATTATTATTATTATTATTATTATTATTATTATTATTATTATTAAATACATATTTTGAATATTACAGCATTACCAGCGGTCATACCAGTTGTTCACAGGTTTATTAGCTTCCTCGGGAGATCAGTGGTGATGTTCGACCCATGATCGCGGGTTCGATTCCAACCAACAAAAGAGAACACTAAACCTGAAAGATTGCAGTTCATTTTAGCAGATCTACCTATAAAAATAAAACTATATTACTCCTATAACAGCAGCCCATCAGTCTTCCTACAAGGATGTAGAAGTAAATGGGAGTGAAATACTAGCACTCTGTTATCTGTAAGTATGAGGTGAGGAAGTATATACGATGAGGAACGCATGGTTGTTCGTTAGCAGTGGCGATCTGACGGAGCGAAGCCTAGCACACCTGTTCCCCCAGCTAACCGACATACAGCAGCAGTAAGCCGCGCGAGGTGAGTCAAGGGGAGAGAGATTCAGAGCCTGGGCTGCAAAAACTGTATGCGATGCCTTCCTCTCAAAAATACATGCGATGTTTTTTCTCATTACTTTCAACTTTTGTAAATGGAACAATGTGTCAGATGCTTACATTATAATGCGCTTTAGATTTCCATCGTTCTCATTTGAGGTTTGGGCTTCACCGATAACCTTGATAGCCCTCAGTATACGCCACTGGACCACACAAGGCAAGATAGAAGGGAAACATGGACGTGGGTGGAGAAAATAATTCTGGGCGCAGACCTCCGACAGTGATATGACATCCTCGAAGCGGCAACTCTGATACGGGAAACATAAAATTTAAAAAAAGATCTTCGTGATGGTCACCAATCTTCTGTGTGGAAACAGGACCAGAAGAAGATGAAGAAGAAGAATAATTTTTAATCTGTTAGTACATTACGACTGGGACACCGAGGAGGCAATGTTTGCTTCCAGGTGAAGCAAAATGCCAAGCAATCTCCATGCAGCCCAAGAAGGCCCCTGGATGATTTGTAAGTAAAGGCTTCCACGTTCTCTCAACACTAAGTCGGATAGGTTGGTACTCCCAGCGACCTTTGCTCCTGTTTCTCACTTCTTGCGTAGGCTGTGCAAACTCTAGGGCCGGAAGTGAAAGTTTAGCTTCTAAATTACTCGAATTCCTGGCGGGGAATTTGACCCACGTCTTTACGGTTAAACCGGTAGGCTGGTAGGCAGTTCTTTTTTCTCGCAAATTTAGATCTAATATGCCACAAAGGCTGTGGAAAATCCAACGTGTTAAAGGTCGCAACGTGCCAAGACCACTGCTGTCCAGCCAAGAGTCCAGCGTATTTTGGAATGTTAGATGAACTCACAAAGTATAAATATGCTATAGAACAACGGATAAATCGTCATATAAAACAGTACGAAATCATGAGATTATGCTATTTGAAATAAAAACATCTGTTACTATCTGTCACAAAACGCGCACAATTAATACAGGGAGATAATTTCAACTGAGAACCAGCCGCACCGTATGACTTTTTCGAAACCAGTAGATTCTACACTCATGTTCATCAAAATCATAACATAATCATGTCACAGGACATGTGCATTAGTATGTTCTGAAGAAATTATTGAACCATGTCGGCCCTAAGGTTCAAGGTCCACATCGATATCTCGGCGCGCCACCACCGACCGGTAAAATGTGCCTGCGGCTCTCGTTGTCGCTATAAACGGAAGGTAATGGGTCAGTGTGACTTGAGCAGACGTATGCGAGAACCTTACCGTCAAATGAGTGAGTTTGAAGGAGGGCGCATGATTGGCATGAGAGAACGTGATGCATCCATCCGGCAAGTTGCTGCTCGTGTGGGACGAAGTGTTTCGGCAGAGCAACGGGGTGTGTACAGAATGGTTTACAGAAGGCCGTAGAACACGACGAGATGGGTCTGGTCGCACCACCTAGACTAACCCCCGAGAAGATCGACACCTCATTCGAATGGCATTGCAGGACAGATCTGCGTCCTCCTCGGCTCTGGCGCAACAGTGGAACAGTGTAACACATCGTACACTATCAGGAGTGACAGCCGTCGCCGTTTATTACGGTCTGGGTTACCGGCGCGTCATCACTTCTCCGCTTACCTTTGACTAATGTGCATAAACATGCTAGACTGAAATGGTATATGGAACGACGTCACTGGGGACAGGAATGGCAGCATATGGTGTTTGCGGACGAATCCAGGTTCTGTTTGTTTGAAAATGATGGTCGCATTTTGGTTAGCCGCAGACAGGGGTAGAGGGATCACATTGACTGCATTCGCACAAGACATACAGCGCCAACTCAAGGCCTTATGGTGTGGGGTGCCATTGGGTACAACCACAAATCACAGTTGGTGCGTGTCCAGGGCACTGTGACCATTTTGACCTACGTGAATGACATCCTGCGACTCGTAGCCATACCCTTTCTGCACAACAATTTAGACGCCATATTTCAGCAGCGCGACCACATGTTGCTGCACGAACACGTGCCCTCTTGTTGTCACAGGATGTCAGACTGTTGCCCTAGCCCGCCCGATCATCGGGCTTGTCGCCAATCGAAAATGTGTGGGATATGGTGAAACGACGGGTGCAGTGCTGTGACCCAGTGCCAACCACCAAAGATGAACTGTGAAACCAGGTGAATGGAGCATGGATGGCTATACCTCAGGACGCCATTCGCGCCTTATACGCGTCGATGCCATCACGCATGCAACAAGTTATCAGTGGCCATGGAGGACCCAGTGCCTACTATGCAGCAGGACACATGCTGAACCTAGGTGACTGAAATGCTAATCGTTTCTGCAGAACATACTAATGAACATGTCCTGTGAATATGAACTTTCTATCTCTAGTCTTTCAAGGTGTTCTGTTTTTTATGAACATGAGTGTATTTTGTTATATGAATTTGGAACTATCTCGTTTTAGTATGTATTGACAGTTGTCCTGGATGCCGATAGGGAAAACGCTGTGCGGCTAGCTCTTAGTTTAAATGCTCGCACTAGAGTACGGTATATAAGTTATTTCAGTGACGGAACTTCCAATTCTCTTAATATGAAAATTTCAATACTCTCAAATAAGATAAAATGTTACTCAAAATTTACGCGTTTTGTCGATCTTAAAACTACTGCAGGTATATATATTTTAAGTTTTAATTTACCGATTTACCAAGGGATACTCACCATGGACTGTTATTTTATGAAGGCCTACATGATTTTGCACTAGGCGAGACTCCAATTGTATTAATTTATCGTTCTATTGCCGGTCAGTATCCTTTGGTGCTCACATGGCATTGACCAGAACCACCTGAGATCTCTTCAAGGTCATCAGAAATAATAATTACGAGGTCTTTAAACACTCGTTACTGGCCCGCATTCCTTTCTTCATCTTGCACGGACAGAGGAAGGAAGAAGAAAAACTGAGTTGCTCCAGAGGACAGGTAATGTTAAGAAGAAAGTGTTTCACACTGTCAGATTTCAGAATGAGGTGTCAGTATGCTCAAAGCTGATAAATTTCCATGTTCTTATTAACTGAACAAACAACGTAGGTGATTCGTAAAGTAATGAACGTTTAATCACAAAAACTGTTATTGTTATAATCTTCAATAAGTGAATATAGAATTATTAACTAATACCTTAACCTACTCCTCCATACAGTATTCTTATATTTAGACATATCTTCAGCCGACTCTATGACTAAGTGGTCAGCCTCTTAGTTTTAGGTGTTCGGAACCTCGGGTTCGAATCCCAGCCGGGTCGACGGATTTTAATCTTAAACAGTTAATTTCCTTGGCTTCGAACTGAGTGTTAGTACTGTCCCCAACATCCCCGCAATTCATATACCACACACATAGCATGGTCTTCCACCATAAAAGCACGTAGTTTGCAGTGCCCGAGCCAGAGAAATTAACCGGTTGCGGTTATGTTCCCGACCCTTCCAGGAATCGAACTGGGGAACCTTTGAACTGAAGGCCTCGACGCTAAGAATTCAGCCAAAGACCAGGGCCAACTCCATATTGAATTATTCTTCCTGGCCTTTTTCCGAATTGATTAGGGACGATACATGATGTTGATTTAACCAAGTTTTACGGCAAGATGCCCTTCGTGATGTCAATATTAAGTGAAGGGATATATTCACCGTTGCGTTTTGTGCCCTCGAGCTAAAGGAATTAACCTCACGCAGATAAAATCCTCAGTCCGGGCGGGAATCGAACCCAGGGGTGTCTGAACCGAAGGCCAGAACGCTGAACATCCAGCCAAAGAACTTGACCATCTCCATTCTGAATGATCAAGGAAAATTTACGCGAATATTACGCCCTGTAACTTGCCTGTAACTCGTGTTCCGAAAAATTACGAAACGTAGATTTACACATGTGATCTATGCAACGTGAACACTCGGACAATGCATTGTAACAGGTTCAGCACCATTTGCTACCCAGGGACACGAACTTTTTCCAATAGATCAGGACGATCTTGTTCATACTTGTCATAATATGCCTTTTTAAACCGAGCTCGATAGCTGCAGTCGCTTAAGTGCGGCCAGTATCCAGTATTCGGGAGATAGTAGGTTCGAACCCCACCGTCGGCAGCCCTGAAAATGGATTACCGTGGTTAGCAAAAAGAAATGTTTCTTTTAGAGATTGAGAAACTTCTGCTAGGCCACGGTCGGTTCGATATCATCCATTACATTATTTTACAACATTTGTAGACATCGTTAGCCTCCCCTGCCCCCATCCAAAACCACCACCGTGGTACTTTACAGCAACATTTCCAAATTTCTATTTATTTCCTTTATCGAATTATATGTAAATAAACAGGAGGGGCGACAACAAACCCTGCTCCACTCCTTCCAGAATCGTTGCATATCTCTCATATGTCTCGATTCTTATCCGTCATGATCAACAGTAGCGGCGATTAGGGGCGATGCGGGGTGGGGGACATTGCAGAGAGAATATTACATTTTAATTCCATTTTACCCGGCTGAAACTAGGAATTATAGGAATTATTAAAAAAAAAGCAATTTGTACAAGCCCTGTTGTCTTTTCAGCTAATTATTTCCTTTATTTTCTTGTTAATATAATTATTAGCGGAAATACGCAAAAAATGTCGTTCGTCGCGACCAACCGATTTGTATAGCTCCACAGCAACTCGTGGAGACTTTGCGTGTGCTGTGAGGAAGGGTAGCAGGAGTACATTTTTTTGTTAAGGTCATGGACACAAAGGCATGATTCACACCGTTTGCTGCGCGCATTCGTCAGTCTGCAAGTCTATTTCGTCATCATCATTGGTGGTCTGCCTATCGGCAGGTCTTCTCATGAATTCTCCACACTGTTTTGTCTTCAGCCATTCTCTTTGTCTTCCAATAGCTTATATTTACCTTTACACTGTTCACTAACTGATACCTCTTCCTTCCTCTCTTCAGTTTTCCTTGTATCTTCCCTTCCAATGCTTCGGTTATTAAACAATTTCGTCGCAAACAGTGGCCTAGCCAATGTTTCTTCCGTCTCTGAATGCATTCCAATATTGTTCTCCTTCCTTCACCCACTCTTTTAATACTTCCTCATTCCTTACTTTTTTCTGCCAGCTGAGTTTCTCCATCTTCCGCCAGATCTATTTAGTGTGTGTTAATTTCTAAGTGTGTACTCATTATTAAATTATTTTAAACTGTATATTTACGCCGTACGTCTATTTAATTGTAACACACGTGTAATATTGTTCCATTGGTAAAAGTGTTATTGAATAGTATCAAAATTTCAGTAAACTATTATTACCTCACTTAAGTTGGTAAGAGCTCGATAGCTGCAGTCGCTTAAGTGCGGCCAGTATCCAGTAATCGGGAGATAATGGGTTCGAGCCCCACTGTCGGCAGCCCTGAAGATGGTTTTCCGTGGTTTCCCATTTTCACATCAGGCAAATGCCGGGTCTGTACCTTAATTAACGCCACGGACGCTTCCTTCCAATTCTTAGACCTTTCTTATCCCATCGTCGCCATAAGACCTATCTGTGTCGGTGCGACGTAAAGCAAAAAAATAAAAAAAAAACTGTCAACCTTTACCTCTCTGTCGAAATTCGCTCAAAGAGCATACACAAACTTACCATTTTTGCAGCTTTCTAATTTTTTCCCAGTTTTGATACATATAACCTCCCTCCTCCTCCTCTGCCCTCTCCCCACCCCCCGCTGGTTATATCCCACAAACCCAGCTTTTTTTTTGTTGTTAGTACATTTTTTCTTCCCCCCCCCCCTTTTAATGCTATTTATTCGGGGCTTAGACCTAAGCAATTTCTTTTGCCTCCCCCCCCCCCCCCCTACTTCTAATTCCCAATCACGGCTACTGGTGATTAATCCTAATGCGTGGCTGTAAATCCTAGGCGCGCGTGATTACAATTCATAGCATATGTGTTATGATCAGTCATTTACATTAAACAACACATTCGTAAAGGTTTGGTTTCTATCCAGTGCGTTTTATAACAATTTATAACAATGATATTGAGTAAACATTCTTAAACGTTACTGTAAAAAGCACAATATTAAAAATGCAGTGCTTTCGCTAGGGGGAGCATGTGACCTCTTCCAAGGTCGCTACTTATTTTCAGTCTGCACGCCATCCCAGATTATTGCCTTCCTTTACCGCCGTTTACTACTTAATTACTGCTTCAAAACAAAAGTTTATTGACACCGTCTCCATTTCAACTGCCAAGAATAATGAAGTGTGACCGTCAGGTCTTCCTTCGTTACAAACTGATTGTGAAGTTCACTTGGTTAAATGTTCAACTTTCATATCCACAATTGCGATTCCCAGTGCGAGAAACAAAGTTTCCGTAGATTTTATGTTGTTGATAAGATCAAGATGTTCTTTTCGCGACAAAATTCTGGCATATGACGCCTCTCATCTACTTAAGGAAATTTAACATCAAGAATTTCCTATAAGAAACAGGTAGAAGATTTTATTTCCCCTACTTCACAGCACCTCTCCAATTCACTCTTCATTATAAATGACGCGGCCCCAAGAAATGATTACCCATCCTAGACAATAGGGTCATTTGGTAGAGGTGACAGTAATTTACTTACTTACTTACTTATTTACTTACTTAATCTGTTTACCCTCCAGGGTTGGTTTTTCCCTCGGACTCAGTGAGGGGTCCCACCTCTACCGCCTCAAGGGCAGTGTCCTGGTGCGTGAGACTTTTTTTTTTTTTTTTTTTTGCTAGGGGCTTTACGTCGCACCGACACAGATAGGTCTTATGGCGACAATGGGGTAGGAATGGCATGGCCTAGGAGTTGGAAGGAAGCGGCCGTGGCCTTAATTAAAGTACCTTAAGGTACCTTAATTAAGGTGGCTGGTGTGAAAATGGGAAACCACGGAAAACCATCTTCAGGGCTGTCGACAGTGGGATTCGAACGCCCTATCTCCCGGATGCAAGCTCACAGCCGCGTGCCTCTACGCGCACGGCCAACTCGCCCGGTAAACGTGAGACTTTTGGTCGGGGGATACAACTGGGGAGAATGACTAGCACCTCTTCCAGGCGGCCTCACCTGCTATGCTGAACAGGGACCTTGTCGGAGGATGGGAATATTGGAAGGGATAGACAAGGAAGAGGGAAGGAAGCGGCCGTGGCCTTAAGTTAGGTACCATCCCGGCATTTCCCTGGAGGAGAAGTGGGAAATCACGGAAAACCACTTCCAGCATGGCTGAGAAGGGAATCGAACCCCCTCTACTCAGGTGACCTCCCGAGACTGAGCGGACCCCGTTCCAGCCCTCGTAGCACTTTTCAAATTTCGTGCAGAGCCGGGAATCGAAGCCGGGCCTCCGGGGGTGGCAGCTAATCACACTAACTACTACACCACAGAGACGGACGACAGTAATTTAACTTTATTATTATTATCATCATTATTATTATTATTATTATCATTATCGTATATGGTGATATATATAATGGCTTGTGGCTCCGGAAAGGCCTGGTACAGGTCTTTCGATTTGACGCCGTATAGGCGACCTGCGCGTCTGTGAAGATGGTGCCCTACCTACGATGAAATCTAATGCTGAAAACGTCAAGAACACCCAGCCACCGAAACATAAGAATTAACTAATGAAAGTTAAAATCTCCGACCCGACCGGGAATCGAACCCTGTAACCTTTAAACCAAAGGCGAGCATGCTAACCATTTAGCCAAGGAGCCGGAGGTACATTATCATTATTATTACTAGCGAATGTACCCGTGCTTCGCTACGGTATTCTACATTGTATTCGAATATCGAAGTAAATAGTGTACATGCAGTAAATAAGATAGTTTTAAAATTGCATGTCTCTTAGCGTTATCCGAGAAAGAGCATGGGGAGGTCCCCGTACGTTTCCAATGTAAAGTGTTTGTTACGGATTTGTGATATAACGGCAGGCTCACTTGCCTACTGGCATTCACAATCAGGTTGGGAAGTTTACATTATAATTGCAGGCCCCATTGCCTACTATGCGGACAGAATCGATTTGGGGAGTTTTCGTTAAAATGGCAGCCCCCCTTTCCTACCTCCAGACAGATTACAGTTTTTATTATAATGGCAGGCAATTACCCTACTATCACTCGAAATTGAGTTGTGCAGTTATCATTATAATGACAGGCCCCTTTTCCTACTGCCAGCCAGCGTACTGCCAGTCACACCAAGTTGGTGAGTTTCCATCAAAATAGCAGGCCACTATGCCTAATGCCAGTCACATTTTAGATGAGTACATTTCTTTATAATGGCGGGCACCCTTGCCTACTGCCAAACACAATCGGGTAGGGGAGTTTTAAACAAAACTGCATGCTCACTTACCTTCTGCAAGTCAAATCGAGAAGGGAACTATTCATTACAATTGTAGGCCTTCCTTACTAATGATAGTTACACAGGAGTTGGAGAAGGAACCCTTTCCTACTGCCAGTCAAAGTCGGTGTGGGGAGTACTGATTACAATAGCAGACCCACCCTTTCTCGATCGCTAAATCGACATCAGTGAATATATATAGATCGACATACGAAAGTATATGCGTGTTTACAATATTGAAGACCTTCATTTACATATTAACTGCTACTAAACGTACGTCATATCGACAAAGGATTATACCATAAGACACGCCGGATTTAGTGGCCTAAATGGCTGGTCCAATGATATGTCATCTATTCTTGGGTCAGATTTAGAAACGTGGAACAGGGTAAAGGTTTTGTAAGATCATCTCACATTACATTACTTTTCGGATAATAATGTGACAGCTACATACGTAGCATTTGGCTCACATATGGCTACTGAGTGGGCCAATTTTCGTGAAGAGTTTGATGATTCTGTATTTCATATAAGTAATTGAAAGTATGAATAATGCATGTGAAAATTCCAAATTGACTTAACATCGATTAATAGAGAAAAATCAAACGTAAAAGGGATACAGATACGGCATAAAGTCATAAGACCAAGGTTGTAGATCATTCCAAATTGAACGGAGATTGTGCAATCCGTTACGTGATAAGAATTTCCGAAGGTCTGCACCATCATTAAAATTGCCTGCATATTTCGATATTCTTCGGGGATAAAAAATGAAAAATTTAATGATATAGGATTTTTCATTCGTTACAGGCTAAAACGTATAATTTTGTCAAATTTCAATTATCTTCTTATTCTTCTGGCAGATTATGCCACAATGTGGATTTTGGGCGAGGCGGGTAAAAATTAGGACTTTCAGGAAATCAAAAATTATGGAGATTGTTATTATTACCCCTTAAACGGAAAGCTGTACGAAAATTTCGCCAAAATAGTCAGTGTAGAGGTACACAGTCGTTACGATTTGATTTATATAGATAAGGAATCTGCTCCATGTAAAACACCTTTTGGGCTATGTCCGCTGGACTTAACCTGCAAAAGTGACCATTCATGATATCTCCCTTATTAATCCTCCTGACGAAAAAATGCACATGAAAAAAAAGGTTTAGAGGTGGAATTCCATCAGGTTTGGTCGATTTCCAGTCAGGTTGGTCTTGTTCTGTATATATTGTGGAAGAGTAAAATCACCATTTCGGTTCCTTATAAACCGCCAGTCCATTCCGGAACATGAAATGTTATTTACGTTTAAAACCTTCCTTTGGACAGGTGGATGCTAAATATAAATTTTGTTTCGAATGTCTTCAGTAGTTTTCAAGTTGTAAGGAATACGCTTTACACGCACCCGCTCGTGAGTTAAGTCCGATGGGACTTGTACAGAAAAACGGTCCTTTAATGATATCTCCCTTATTGATCCTCGTATCGAAATGATGCACATGAGAAAAAAAGGTTTAGACATTAATTTCTACCAAGGTAGGTAGACTTCCATAAACTTTTGTTGTGTATATTTTTTGGAAGTGCAAAATCACTGTTTCGGTTTCGTATAAACCCCCAGTTAGTTCAGGGATTTAGAAACAATATTTGCCCTGAAACCTATCAAGGACAGGTGTATTCTAAATACGAATCTTGGTGGAAATGCATCCAGTAGTTTCTAGCATTCACGTACATACGGCGTAATTAAGGAAGAAAATAATACAGTTAAGAATGTTGAAACTAATAGAAAATGGATTATAACTGAGGACAGCCGGATAACGACAAATAAATAAATGCCGTGAGTTATGGATATAATAAAGCGCTAACAGAGGAGAAATTTAGGTTCAGTGATTCTTAGGTAAACAAATATGAAGATGACTAATGGTGTTATTACTTAATCTATTCGAGGGCGGTTATAACCTCCAACGATATTCCGCCAATATCCCGCAGATGAGCCGATTGATGCCTCTCTTGCCATCTACCCAAGGAACAACCACGAATTTAAAAGCATGATGAGGAAAATGGCAATACGTTACTTCCCTACTGGCATGCAGTCAGAGACGTTGCCATGGTAACCTGTAGGTTCGTTGTCGGTCTGTCGGTCACTAAATGCAGAGCATGATACCAGCAGAAAATTGTAAATTTCTCCGTCATGTGAAGAGTAAGGTAAATTATGAACATAACGAAAGTTGTTTATAATGAAGAGACGTTTCACGTACGGTAAACGAAGTTTACAGAAAATCAATAGTATAAGAGAAAATAGAGGAAAACCACTGTGGTTTTCCTATAAACACCCCGTCTATTCAAAGATTTTAAAATTATATGCATATCGGAACCTTTCCTGGGATGAGTATACTCTAAATATGAAGTTTGGCTGAGATCTATCCAGCCGTTTCGACGTGATGGTGGGAAAACCACTCTGGTTTTCCTATAAACCCCCCGTCTATTCAAGGATTTTAAAATGATATGCATATCTAAACCTTCCCCGGGATTAGTATACTCTAAATACAATGTTTGGTTGAGATCCATCCAGCCGTTTCGACGTGATGGTGGAAAAACCATTCTGATTTTCCTATAAACCCCCCATATATTCAAATATTTTAAAATGATATGCATATGGAAAACTTCCCCGCGATGAGTATCCTCTAAATATGAAGTTTGGTTGAGATCTATCCAGCCGTTTCGACGTGATGGTGGAAAAACCATTCTGGTTTTCCTATAAACCCCCTGTCTATTCAAGGATTTTAAAATAATATGCATATCAAAACCTTCTCCGGGATGAGTATACCCTAAATATGAAGTTTGGTTGAGATCTATCCAGCCGTTTCGACGTGATGGTGGAACAGACAAACAGACAGACAAACAGAAACAATTTTATTTATATAGATTTTTACACTCGTTCTTCACCCCCTTTCCATCCCCGCCCAAAGGAGTCCTATGAGTGCCTTACACAACAGTATTTTTTTTTCCCAGATATTAAGTCTTATTTGTACCTATTTTGGTTGACAGCTATGCCCAAACGTACATGCATAATCTCACTGCTCTAGAATCCTGGAGCTGACGTTGCCATGGTTACGGCAGTTCATTTCTTTATCCGATTCCTAGAGCAGGGGTAGTGTGGTGCCAATATCTCCGTAACGGTTGGTTTTAGGGCCTTAAAATATGGTTTTCGGGCCCGTAGGGCTTACCGAGTTTTGTTCTTTGCGTCAAGAGGATTAAATTGAGCTTTGTCTCGTCCTTATACGACAAATTCGATATTTTGCCTATAATAGTATAAGAGAAAATGGAGGAAAACCGTTTTTCCTATAAAACCCCCGTCTTTTCAAAGATTTTAAAATGATATGCATATCGAAACCTTCCCCGGGGTCAGTATACTCTAAATATGAAGTTTGGTTGAGATCTATCCAGCCGTTTCGACGTGATGGTGGAACAGACAAACAGACAGACAAACAGACAAACAGAAACAATTTTATTTATATAGATTATTATTATTATTATTATTATTATTATTATTATTATTATTATTATTATTATTATTATTATTATTATTATTATTATTATTATTATTATTATTATTTTAAGAGGCCAAACATCGAAGTCAGTGGTCCCTGGATTACACTAGGGAAAATAGAAATTACAGCACCATGAAGGAATAAGTCAATCAATCAATCAATCAATCAATCAATCAATACTGATCTGCATTTAGGGCAGTCGCCCAGGTGGCAGATTCCCTATCTGTTGCTTTCCTAGCCTTTTCCGAAATGATTTCAAAGAAATTGGAAATTTATTGAACATCTCCCTTGGTAAGTTATTCCAATCCCTAACTCCCCTTCCTATAAATGAATATTTGCCCCAGTTTGTCCTCTTGAATTCCAACTTTATCTTCATATTGTGATCTTTCCCACTTTTATAGACGCCATTCAAACCTATTCGTCTATTAATGTCATTCCACGCCATCTCTCCGCTGACAGCTCGGAACATACCACTTAGTCGAGCAGCTCGTCTTCTTTCTCTCAATTCTTCCCAACCCAAACATTGCAACATTTTTGTAACGCTACTCTTTTGTCGGAAATCACCCAGAACAAATCGAGCTGCTTTTCTTTGGATTTTTTCCAGTTCTTGAATCAGGTAATCCTGGTGAGGGTCCCATACACTGGAACCATACTCTGGAATGGCGCTATTTAGGTATATGTAACCGATACAGATTTCTTACGGACCTCCCCGCCTGATTGGTCATGGACGAACCACCTCCTGCATGCGAAGCCCAGTAGATCTTAGTCCACATGTAGTCTGTGAGGTGCAGTCAAGGTCTTCGCTTGTGAAACATGCCTCGCCGGTGAGTACGAGCAAGAATCAACATTTCTTACTAGCTGAGAGTGTCCGGATAATTGGTCTGCGTGAGAGTAGGGTGCCTGTACGGGCTATAGGTGAACGGGATGGCCAAAATGCATTATTGCAGCAGTGGCTAATTGAAGGGACACATGCCTGGAGACCTGGACAAGATCAACTCGACGTACAAAAGTGCAGGAGGATCACCGCATCCTTCGGATGTCCTGGACGGACCCCGAGCAAGAGCAGTGGAAAATTACTCTATTGTGGCACCATTGCGTTATGCGACGAACAACAGCGTGCATCTGGCTCACGTACCCGACTCCCTACAGAAAGTGTTCAATTTCCACTGACCCCATAATATCGAAGTGTGAGGCTGTTCTGGTGTCGCGTCACGCTGGGTCGACGAATGGTATAATATCGTGTTCAGTGATGAATCGCGTTTTTGTCTTGGCCGCAATGATCGTCACACTGATCGATGATGTACCAGGGGAGGGGGAGGCAGCCGTGCCCATCTTATTGTCGAAAGGCCCACGGGGCCAACTGTAAGCATTACAGTCCGCGGAGCTATTGACTTTCATGTGCAATCACCATTAGTGATTATTGAGGACACAATAACTGCTCGAGAGGGTTGTCAATCTAGTGGTTGTCTCGCTGATGGCGACCCTTACAAATGATGTGTTGTAACAGGACAAAATCCCCCCTCTCCCTCCCTCATACTGCAGGCATCTCCAGGAAATCTTTCAAAGACATTACGCTTTTACATTGGCCTACCAGTTCCCTGGACCTAAGCCCCACTGAACATGTACGGGACATGACGGGTAGAGCCTACACATCTTCTCTTAGCCACCCTGAACTGTGGACGAACTGATCCTCGCGGTGCAGCAAGCATCGGCTGCAATTCGCAGAACGTGATCGAGGGCCTTATTCACTCCATTCCGCACAGGATTCAGTGATGAATTGCAGCTCGCGGTGCACACACCCTGTACTGAAGTGTGTCCACATACATGTACAGTGGCACCTGAACATGTTACCATCGCATCACTGCCTCACACCCGTCTTCCATGAACACTTTGGGCGTTGTAGGCACACCCTTTCATGGTGCTGCAGTTTCTCTTTTCCCTAGTATATCACCATCATCATAGATCATTTATGATCCTGTTTCAACACAAGACATTTTACATGAAACTGGAAACGGTATCATATTAAGATGTGTAGGTAAAGCATTCTCTATATTCTCAACGCTCAGTGCGTTGTGGCCCGGCCAGTTAGGGTTACTAGTTATTTACTCAAGAACAGGTGGGTTTGAATCCCCCGTCGGCCATCCTCAAAATGGCTTTCCGTGGTTTACCATTTCATCTCGAGGTAAATGCCGAGATGTTACCTTTCTCAAAGCCACGGCCGCTTCCTTCGCATTCCTAGCGCGCACAATTACACCCATGACAAAACTTACACACCTTACATGTAGCTCACCCCCCCCCCTATGGAGTATGGGGAAAAGTACTGTAGGTACAGAAAGGGCGAGCCAAACATGTCCTCTGACACCCCTGTCACTAAAAGCCACACATTAAGAAAAAGAAAACTGAACACATTAAGGTTCCTGACCTGTCAAGGCGACTGTTGCCCAGTCAGATAGCCTGCAGATATTTGAGAGTCACATGATAAGCAAGATAACGTTCCTCAGTTGTATTTCGCGAGATGAAGGAGCGAGATAGCCGAATGACATTGTCACTGGCTTCTCGTCGAGGTGTTCGCGGCTCGAAATCCGACCAATGCATATGAGAATTTTGAAACTAAAAGTCACATTCTTATGGTTCGGAAACCGCGTAAAACTGGAAGACCCGTGGTTATGATCACGAATCAACAGTCACGTAAAACTACAAGCTCATTTGTTGCTTAGTTTCATTAGGATTAAAATCGTTGAAAAAATCGGGAATCGAACTCGGGACATTCGACTGAGAGAAATTCTAACTCTGCACCATGGGACAGGCATGATGTATGTAGAATCATATGGAACTATCTATACTGTTATATAAAGAGGTAAAGTTTGTTTGTATGTAATGGCTAATCTCAGGAACTACTGGACCGATTCTAAAAAATCTTTCACTAATAGAAAGATACGCTATCACTGAGTGCTACAGGCTATATTTTTTTCAAAACAATTTGAGGGGGGGTGGTGACGTGGGGAGATACACAAATACTGGACTAACATCAGCGAAATACCGAATTTATCGTTCAAGGACGAGACAAAGCTCAAGTTAAGCCTCTTGACGCGAAGAACAAAACTCGGTAAGCCCCACGGGCCCAAAAACTATGTTTTAAGGCCCTAAAACCAACCGTTATGGAGATATTGGCACAACACTATCCATGCCTAGGAATCGGATAAAGAAATGAACTGCCTTAACCATGGTAACGTCAGATCCAGTATTCTTACAGCAACGAGATTACCGACAATATATCACAAAAACCTAACATGGTACAGACATGAAAATTGGTATTTGGAATCTCATTTAAAAAAAGAACACACATTTTTGTTTTCAGAAAATGCACTTAAGGGGTGAGGCGGGGTGAAACGAACGGAGGAAGGACTTGAATTCTTTATATGAGGATACATATATCTCAAAAACTGAAGATGTTACAGACGTGAAAACTGGTACATGGAATCTCTCTTAAAAATAAATGAACACACCTTTTTGGAAACTCCAGTTAAGGGGGTAAAATAATAAAAAAGCGGGTGAATTTTTAAAATGAGTATCCTCTTCTTCTTCCACCGGTTTTCTCATACCTGTGAGGTTGCGGATGCGAACTGCGTAGCACATGTGGATTTGACGCTGTTTTACGGCTGGATGCCCTTTCTGACGCCAACCCTATGTGTAGGGATGTAATTACTATTAAGTACTCCTGTTGTGGTTGATAATGTAGTTTGTTGAGTGAATAGAAGAGGAGAGTATTGGGACAAACACAAACAACCTGTCCTCGAGCCAGAAGAATTAATTACACGAGATTATAATCCTCGACCCTGCCCGAATCGAAACTGGAACACTGTGAGCCGAAGGCCTCAACACTGAACACTCGACCAAGGAGAGGGGAAGTTTTTAAAATGAGTATGTCTCCAGTATATCTCAAAAACTTAACATATTACAGGCGTGAAAATGGGCATTTGTAATCTCCTTTAAAAATAAAGAAACACGTACTTTTTTGTTTTCGGAAAATCAACTTAAGCTGGAGATCGAAAAAGTGAAGAAGGAGTTTAATTCTCTTTATGAGGATACTTATATCTCAAAAGCTAAGATGTTACAGACGTGTAATTTGATGTTTGGAATCTCCTTTAGAAATAAAGAAACCCTTTTTTTTTCGACTTAAAAGAGGACTGTTTCTCACATGTAGAATTCCATGTCGCATGTGCCATATTTAGGTCTGCCAGTAGTCTGGTCATCTTAGCCCCAAAAGGCAATGCCACAAACGTGGTTTACAAAGAGGTTCTGGGGTAAATGACATGCTAGTTTTCGGTGAGTTTTTATACTTTAAGGATTTTCCGTTAATGTCTTAGTGCAGTACCGAGTAACAAATAATTTTTATTAAATTACGAAATCTTCGCGAGCGAAGCCATGGGTAACAGTTCGTTTATTTATAATTTCACTCATATTAAATATACGTTTAAATGACGGTTAGTCTTCCGTCCTAATCTAATTTCCTGAAAATGAGTTTCCATATAGTTATATTTTGCCATGTTGCACACTGAGAGCACTGAAGAGTTTTAGGACGTTCAAAACCAAGCAACAGAAAGAGAACGTCCATCCAAAAATGATGATTAGTCATTCAATGCGGGTACAATTACTTATACTGAAAATCCGCCATTGACTATTCCTAAACAGAGCACCTACAGTATGGATGTTCAAGTTAGAAATAAGACAATGTTAACCGAGTCGCTAATTACTGGTAAAGTGGAAAGTGGATCTGTACGTGTAGAGGCAGCGAAAAGTTACCGCACCATGGAAAGGACGTCGTGAGAACAGATTGCCCTCAATCAATTGCTAGACTCATCGGTAAACTGTAGCAGTGTGGGCAGGAGTTTATTATTATTATTATTATTATTATTATTATTATTATTATTATTATTATTATTATTATTATTATTAGTTAAGATTTAATAATGAATGAAGTTGGAAACTAATGTAGATCTTACCTATCATCAAAGCTCCATCTTTCTCGACACAAATGTCACATCGGTGAAAAATCTTCCGAAACACTAGTTGTATCTTGGCCTCTAAAATTTCACGTATCAGTCATCTGATTGCTTCAAGAGTCGTGGATTGTTCTTGTACACTTTCTGTTTTAAATGAAAAGAATGAAACTGAAAACCTACAACCTGTTTTCTAGTCATTGACCGGGTTAGGGATGTAATGAATGAAGCATATATAGGCTGTTAGTACGATGGGGTCGCCACTCCCAAAGTGATAAATTAATGACTGATAGATGCTATGAAATGAGAATGGAGAGTGTTGCTGGAATGAAAGATGACAGGGAAAACCGGAGTACCCGGAGAAAAACCTGTCCCGCCTCCGCTTTGTCCAGCACAAATCTCACATGGAGTGGCCGGGATTTGAACCACGGTATCCAGCGGTGAGAGGCCGGCGTGCTGCCGTCTGAGCCATGGAGGCTTCTGTTTTAAAGTTCCTTACAAATACAAATTACAGAATTACTTGGTTTTGTATTGTCCCGAAGGCAGTGAAGTGCCACGGAAACTACATAGACATTTGTGAACGGTCCTGTCATAAGGTTTCTTCTTTAGGAGAAATGTCCCAACTAAAAATATCCGTTGTCTAATAATATACGTCACCATGCTGGTAGCTAACACAAATAAACGGCTCACACGAACTCCGCAACTTTTACCTGCACAAAACCCGAACTCCGCAACTTGCCCAAAACTGCCCTTACCGCCAGTACACGAACTCCGGCACTAGGAACAGACCTGTGATTTTTTGCTTGGCCACTTCCCGCAACACATCAGTAAGACATATCATAGCGAGCTTCAATAGAAGTCCTGTTGTTCAGAAGATGGGCTAACTATAATATTAAAAGCAAAGCAAAGTCACCTCCGTACAGGCCATGAAGGCTCTTGGAGGAGTGGAAGGTAAAGGCTTCCACCATTGTTAACCCCGGCACGTGATGGGGTAGAGTGGTTAGCTCTACGCCCGGCCGCCTTTGCCCCCAGGAATTAACCTGGTGTAGGCTGAGTGAACCTCAGGCCCATATGCACCTCCGGAAGTGGAAATCTCGTTTCTTAAATTTTACGACTTCCTGACGGGTGGTGTAGTGTATTGTCTGAATATGAAGATGAGAGTTCTGGGGCGAACACAAACACCCAGTCTCCGGGTCAGAAGAATTGATCAGACGAGATTAAATTCCCCGATCCGGCCGGGAATCGAACTCGGGACCCTGACCATTATGCTAATGAGTCGGACAATAATAATAATAATAATAATAATAATAATAATAATAATAATAATACCGAGCTCGATAGCTGCAGTCGCTTAAGTGCGGCCATTATCCAGTATTCGGGAGATAGTGGGTTCGAATCTCACTGTCGGCAGCCCTGAAGAGGGTTTTCCGTCGTTTCCCATTTTCACATCAGGCAAATGTTGGGGCTGTACCGTAATTAAAGCCATGGCTGCTTCCTTCCTACTCCTAGCCCGTTCCTGTCCCATTGTCGCCATATGACCTATCTGTGTCGGTGCGACGTAAAACAAGTTGTAAAAAAATAATAGTAATGATTATCACATACGGTAATCAATTTTAATATTGGTAGTCAGTCTCATTGTAAATGTACGTATATGTATCCCTTAGTCCTGTTCCCTAATACAGGAGCGGGGTTGAGGTGAGTTAATGGCGGGATGCGTAATTATAATCCACTACTATTTCAGAATTTGAACATAGGGGAGATTTTCTAAGTCCTCCTCCTTTATCTCTTACAAAGAAAGATTTTTTGGAAATGTTTGGAATACAACTTAGTATATTTCACTAGCAAATTAATTATAGCTTTTAGATTTTGATGATAGCTAAAATAATTTTCTAATAGACACTGATATCACTGTAGTAGGCCTACGTAACGGATAACACGATGCCAATATTATACTGGATATTGTTCTAAACTTGGCGTAGATCATTTTAAATCTCTAAAATAAAAGTGGGGGGGGGGGGTTGAAGGATAATATTAGATATTTTATGTTTTTGCCGATTTCCACAAAATTTTCAGTACTGAAAGGATGATAACGTTTTATCACATAAACACCAAATGCTATTTGACTCTTCTCGAACTGAGTGAGGCGCTGGCCTTCTGACCCCAGCTTGGCAGGTTCGATCCTGGCTCATTTCGGTGGTATTTGAAGATGCTCAAATACGTCAGCCTCGTGTTGGTAGATTCGCTAGCACGTAAAAGAAAACTCCTATGGGAATACATTCAGGCACCTCGGCGTCTACGAAACCATAAAAGTAGATAGCGGGGACGTAAAGCCAATGGAATTATTATCATTCAGCATTTTGGAAACACACCCTTCAATTACAATGAAATGTAAAACCACAATAAATAATAGAAGGACGAATCAAGGAGGAAAGTATTAGATAGTGAAAATGGAAACAAACAGTAGCGTAAAAAAATAATTTGCTTAGGAAATTAACTCCTACAGTTAAATACTTAGTTAGCTCGTTCAGGCGTAAAACCGTGGAAGTTGATTGCAGAATGTGGGACGTTTATCTGTAAGCGTGCACTAAGAAGATCGTGTGTTCGAATCTTATCGCTAAGTGACACAGAATGTGGTTTTCCATGGTTTCTTATTTTCACATCTCATGAATATGAAACAGTGGCCGGTACCTTCCCACTTTCTAGATATATTGGCGTCGCTGATAACCTGTGTTAGTGAGCTGTTAAGGAAAGAGAACAGATAATGTAGCGTAAAGGGGTACTTACTCATTGTAGCGCTTCGTGTTTGCCGCCTTCCAGTCTTATTGATGGACTGAGTGTGTCTCCCAGAACACCGGCACGCATCGGTGTGTGACCTTGTGAGGAACTCTGTCGTGTTTTCGTAATGTTACATTTGGAGTGGCCAAGAACGACGCTGGCCACTGTCCTGAGTGTTGTTTCATCTCAGAATTACCTATACCTCATACAAAAGCCGACTTCGTTTCTATATTTTGGCTGCCTGCGCAATGTAGTCGGTTTGGCACTCACCATTTTATGGTAAGATTGTGGAACGGAGCTCGACTATTTAAGGTCGTTAATGCGGCAAACGCTTGTCAATAGATATACTTAAACAATAAGAAATACCTTCTTCTTATTAACCTGTTAACACACAGCGAGGGTTCCCACCTCTACCGCCTCAAGGGCAGTGTCCCAGAGCGCCAGACTTTGGGTCAGGGGGATACAACTGGGGAAGAGGACCAGTACCTCACCCAAGCGGCCTCACCTGCTATGCTACAATAAATAACAGAAAGACGAATCAACGAAGAAAGTATTAGATAATGAAAATGGAAATGCATTTTCATGTAAAAAATAATAATTTGGTTACAAAAATTAACTCCTACAATTAAATACTTTGTTCGCTCGTTCAAGCGTCAAACCGAGGAAATTAATTGCGGAGTGTGGGTTATTTTTCTGTAAGCTTACACTAAGAAGATGGGAAGATTGGAAGGGACAGGCAAGGAAGAGGGAAGGAAGTGGCCCTAGCCTTAAGTTAGGTACCATTCCGGCATTTGCCTGGAGGAGAAGTGCGAAACCACTGAAAACCACTTCGAGGATGGCTGAGGTGGGAATCGAACCCACCTCTACTCAGCTGACCTCCCGAGTGGACCCCGTTCCAGCCCTCGCACCACTTTTCAAATTTTGTGGCAGAGCCGGGAATCGAACCCGAGCCTCCGGGGGTGGCAGCTAATCACGCTAACCACTACAGCACAGAGGCGGACAATAAATACCTTCACTAGGTAAAATTCCAGCTTTTTGGAAACAGTCTATAATTTATTATTATTATTATTATTATTATTATTATTATTATTATTATTATTATTATTATTATTATTATTATTACACTTTTCCCACATCTGTGGGGTAACGGGTGCGAACTGTATAACACGTGTGGATTTGACCCTGTTGTGTGATCGGATGCCCTTCCTGACGCCAACCCTATATGGAGAGATGTAATCACTATTGCGTGTTTCTGTGGTGGTTGGTAGTGTAGTGTGTTGTCTGAATATGAAGATGAAAGTGTTAGAACAAACACAAACACCCAGTACTCGAGCCAGAAAAATTAATCAGTCGTGATTAAAATCTCCGACCCAGCCAGGAATCGAACCCGGGACCCTCTGAACCGAAGGCCTCAACACTGACCATTCAGCCAGGGAGTAAGGTTCTTCTTCTTTTTTTCTACTGCGCCTCGTTGACTGAATGGTCAACGTAGTGGCCGTCACTTCAGATGGTCTAAGGTTTTATTCTCGGCCGGGTCGGAAATTTTATCCCTATCTGGTTAAGAAGGTGTTAGGGAGTTTGTTTATAAGGCTTATAGGGAGTCAGGGTAGGCAAGGGAACGGCGATAAAGAGTACAGGGAGCTGGATGTCAAATAAGGATGACATGAAGTTGTTAGCGTTAAACTGTAGGAATATGGTAGGGAAGGGAATACAATTAAGTAATTTAATAGGCGTACCAGGTGAATCGGCTGCCTCTACCAATATTGCTCCATGCAAACCGCAGTTTATAATATTATTTATTATTTATTTAATCCGTTTACCCTGCAGGGTTGGTGTTTTTCCTGGACTCGCCGAGGGATCCCACGTCTACCGCCTCAAGGGCAGCGTTCTGGAGCATGAGACATTTGGACGGGGACGAAAGTGTGGAGGATAAGCGGACTCACCTGCTATACTTAACAGGGGCCTTGTGTGGGATGGGAGGATTAAAAGGGATAGGCAAGAAAGAGGAACAGAAGCGGCCGTGGCCTTAAGTTAGGTACCATCCCGACATTTGCCTGGAAAAGAAAAGCGACGTAAAGCAACTAGTAAAAAAAGAAAAAAAAACCGTTCTTTAAGTGACACATCTTCCAGCAGAAGTGCGAGTTAATAGCGTAGAAAGTGCAGGTAGAGTACTCCTGTTAAACACCCGCAAAAGAGGTGTAGGTGCGCCTCTGTGGTGTAGTGGTTAGTGTTAGCTGCCCCACCCCCCCGAGGCCCGGGTTCTATTCCCGGCTCTGCCACGAAATTTTAAAAGTGGTACGAGGGCTGGAACGGGGTCCACTCAGCCTCATGAGGTCAACTGAGTAGAGGGGGGTTCGATTCTCTCCTCAGCCATCCCGGAAGTGGTTTTTCGTTGTTTCTCACTTCTCCTCCAGGCAGATGCCGGGATGGTACCTTACTTAAGGCAGCTTTCTTTCCATTCCCAGGCCTTTCCTGTCCCATCGTCACCGTAAGATCTATCTGTGTCGGTGCGACGTAAAAAAACACATAGCAAAAAACTACTTTTTATGGTTTCCGGAGGCGCCGAGGTGCCATAATTCAGTCCCGCAGGAGTTCTTCTAAGTGGCCGTAATTTTACCGATACGAGGCTGACGTATTTGAGCACATTCAAGTACCACCGGACTGAGCCAGAATCGAACCTGCCAATTTGGGGTGAGAAGGCCAGCGACTCAACCGTCTGAGCCACTCAGCTCGGCACCTATTAAGCCGATCGTATTACGGGTACATGTGTTATTGCTGAGATCAGTAAATCGTATGTTTGTACTGAACCCTTTAAGGTCCTTCGTAGGATACCTTCCTTACCTATTAGCAAATTGACATGAGATCTTTCTCTGCGGTCGTCTACGTGTTCTTCATCACTTGCTTATGTAAGAGGCGGGTTTCAGTAACTTAAACTATCTACTAAATGAGAAGAATCGAGTCCAAGAAGATTTGTATTTACCTAAACAATTTAAAATGAGGTCGAAAAGACATGACATTTTACCATCTCTAAACAACGAACTCAGTCTTGTCAGTAAAAAAAAAAACAAAAAAACAATAATAACGATGATGAGAGATACTGGCTTTGGAGACCTTAACTCAACTGCCTGAGGGACATCCTTACTAGAAACCGCTGTCTTAAGTTAAGAGTGAAATGAAGAAAGTCTTGAGATCCCTAAGATCGGCTTCCATGTGAGACTGCATGTAACATCATAATGATTCGTGGTGATCCAACCCTCGTGCACGAGCTCTGAACTCTTAGTATACTGTAATTAAGGCAGTCCAATCGGTATGTGCCACCCACTGGTTGTACGTCATAGACCCTTAATTGAATCGATGTGACCTGCGACTATGTCATGGACCGACACCTAACTTTGTAATTTACGTTAAAGCCATTGTGGATGATGACCGCAAGGAAAATGATGCTATAATGGCAGATGGCCCTAATCTAAGTCACGGAGGTTGATGACCCCATGACCACCCAAATTTCTAAGCTGAAGGCTGAACAAAATTAAGTTACAGTAGTTGATGACGAAGGTTTCCACATTAATACATCCCCAGCACATCTGATGCTCAACAAATAAAAATTTTAAAAAATAATAACACCAACAACAAACGCTCACAACACTTGTCCAGTAAAGTCCCTTTGCCATCGGACATGCTCCCTTAATCGTTACGTTAATAAGTTGATATTTCCTAGCAAATAAAACTAAGATTTCCAGAATACATTTTCAAGTTAGTAACTTGGTTTTAAGCTAATTCTCAAAATACGATTTCACTGCATTTAACAACTTAATACATACATACATACATACATATCTTTATTACCCACCCTAGAATACACCATCGGCTTTACAGGTAATAAAGACAGACAGAGCGAAACCCAAAAACAAAAAGAACAAACAAACAAACACTAGGCACTACATATCTCCTAAAACTACTTAGCAAAATTATTTACCTCTAAATCTACTCAGTGTCCTTCCACACGCACGCGGATAGCCGGCAAACGTGCAGGAAGCACCGCACTACAAATTACCCTATTTCCCTATTCCCCTATTCCTACGAACCACCTAGAAAAAAATATATATAGTAGACCGGTCTCTGCGTCAGCCCTGGTATAACAACTTAATAAATGAAGTAATATCATAATCTTAATTAACAACAAATTTTATCTACCCCGGACAAATGGTTTCTTTAAAAATCCCTAATTATTTAATTAAAGTATTTTGTTTCATGCTCATACTTTCTTCATCGCAGCTAAAAAAAAGCGATTACATTTTTAATTACCAGTACTATTTATTTATTTCATGACGTCACTCAACAAGCTTACATTAACACTAACAATTATTAAGAAACTGGCTTGGATAATCCTAACATTAAATCCTACAATCTGCATAAATTAACACACAACGCAAAATGAACAAATCCCTGTCACATCGCTTCGTGACATGCAAATAAGACTTTGTACAACCCTCAAATAATATCAGACATCACCACCGATTCTCAAATTTTGTCATCCCTGAAAATGGTTATCTCCAACCTCATCGTCTCATTTCCGTTGCTTCAAAAATGAATTCAAGTTTCTACTAAACGAGTCTCTCCTAAAGAACAAAATATAATTCCAAACATTTTACTACACATGACAAATTTCAGTTACAGTTAGTTGATGACCAACAGTAAGCCGGTTCGCCCATCCAACAGCTGGCTGGAAAAACGGGACATGAGATCTCCCCTTCGTTATCGCGAGGCAACACACACATGGGTGCTAATCGTGTTTTAACTAGCATTAAATGAAACAACAGAACTCGCCTCGCTGGCAATTCACATAAAATGTCATTCTTGACCCACATAGATTGTGCGAGGAAATTTAAGACGTCACTCAGATATTCTTATCCATCACGATCCTACAGTTTCACGCGGAATTCTAATTATGGACGGACCCTATTCCCATCTCAATAAATTACACAAAATAACTCTTCGAGTTTCCTACATTGAACATCCCGGCATCAACCATACAGAACGTCAACAACCTAATCCACAATCCTTCATTTCTTCCTATTTCGCAAGACTTAAAACACTCGCTTAACACAAATTCTCGACACGACAATAATATGGAATATCTCTCTTGGGTGACCGACAATGCTGTTACACAAACACTCCGTGACAAATAACCATCTCTCCCCGCATATCTGGTCTAATATATCCAAACCGAAACTCACAACTTGACGTACAAAAATTTACTGTTATTTCCTCTCATCAACTCTACATAGATTTTAACAGACTTTCGAATAGAAATCCCTGTAAAAAATTTTATCGGTCTCGTCTCGTAACTTCCCTTGATAAAATTTGCATCGCTTAACACAACGGTGTGCCTTCACGCCAGCTTTAATTGAACAACCTCGGATTACGCTCACATGAATTTCATCTTTACATCGAACAGAATTGTATGACAAATTAACGTCTTAACATTGGCAAACCACAAATATAGAAAATAAACGTACGGAAATGATACTTTACTTTAGACATTATATTCGTTTCTCAATCATCAAAATCTCCAACACTTCCCACGCTAGTTTCGCAACTTTACCGATTATCCAAGAAACATAAAACAAATGACCGTCTGTCATATTTCTCCGACATTTTCACGAAATAAAAAGGGTTACCATAATGCGTCACAGATACACACAAAAATGGTGACATCATGAAATAAATAAAAGCATTTTATAACGGTGGTAATTCATACACCTGTAGTCGTACGTTGTCTCCCATCTTTACAGATCCACCAGCCTCTCAATCTTTTTATTTAGCCATCTCGACAGATAGTGGCTTTACAAAACGTATTTTTCCTTTTATGTTCATTCACCTGAAAATAATGACATAGAACAAGAAATGCCCTTCACACGTTCTCTTCCTTGCACGGACCGAACACGTCTGTCGAACACCGACCCGCACGCGCAATACTTTAGAATACAACAATTATATTTACAACTTCAATTGCAGGAATTGCAGAATCGCGGCATTAGAATGACCGTCTGTTGCCTGTCCCTAAAATTACGTGATGACTCCTCACTTAGAATTCTGTCGATTACTTTTATCGGAAGAATACTTTGACTGACTGATTTTATGTTATGCAACTTTCGGCAATTGCCAACCTCAACCCTATAACACAACAGTTTAAATCGCAGTTCATAGAATGTTTACGATTCCGTACTTTTAAAACCTCCACTTGGAGATGATATTACAGCCACCTTCGGCCAAACCTATCTTCCCTTGGGTCTTAGTCTTTCAAACGCTGGTTCATAAAGTTACTCTGAAATATGTGGACTCGCCTCGAATTAACTGGACACAATGCGAGTTTGCAAGATGGCGCATCGCTCTTTTATACATTTACACCCCACTTTCAGGCCGTCTGCACTTACCGCCAACAATTTTATAGACACTTTTTCTACCCCATAAAATTGTACTGAAGGCACGTCTCAATGTAACACATAGTTTTTTGTTAGTTTAGTAGCAGTGTTACTGATACGCATTTAAGCATTTCTCTTAGTCCACTAAATTACCTCAGAAGATAGGCACTATATTTGGTCGATGTAACAGAGTTCGAACGAACAGGCGCGCCTTTTGACAAATTTCCTTCGGAAGCTATTTAGCGGTCTAAAATATGTACCATTAATGACAAAATTGTTTCACTTACAATTTCCTAACTTTTACTAAGGCAGTTTCGTCGCCAATTCTTCTTAAAATGTACTTTTTATTAGAACAAATAGTCCAACATATCCATGCTCCTTTTACACGTGCGTGTGACGTAATTTCTTTAGCGTGAGAATGAGACCTACAACCTGTTCCTCGACGTGCCGCCTCTGGTCAGAGGTAAAATATTTAGCTAGATCTCATGACTTGTACTTTATATGGGACCTCATGTAATTACTTTAGGACTCTGGTTCCTTATGATACAAAGGTCATGGGTTCATTACAATAGTAATTAATTCATGTTATTAGTTTTACGTCCCACTAACTACTTTTACGGTTTTCGGAGACGCCGAAGTGCCTGAATTTTGTCCCACATGCGTTCTTTTGTCGACACGAGGCTGACATATTTGAACACCTTTAAATACCACTGGACTGAGCCAGGATCAAACCTGCCAAATTGGGCTCAGAAGACCAGCGCTCTATCGTCTGAGTTTCTCAGCCCTGTCTGTTGAGGGTAGCTTTAATTCATGTCTTGCCGTCGAGTGACCAAAATTCGACTCCCTGTCGAACTCGGGTTGGAATTTTAAACTGAAAAATCACGTGGTGTCAAGAAGGGTATTCGGCCTTGTATCTCAGGACAAAACTCAAACAACAACAAAATGAGCTTGGTGGTTTCAGCGACCTCAGGAATACCTGGCATAAGCTAAAGAAAGTTTACATTCCCCCTCCCACCACCACCAACATGGTACAGCAGCACTGATGGGCCTTGGTCTATCAAGCAACCGAACCTCAGCCTGGAAGCCTGCAGGTCACGAGGTGATGCGTAGTCAGCGTAATGGATCATATCAGCCGTTATTCCCGGCTTTCTAGGCCGCTATCTCACCGTCAGGAAGCTCTTCAATTTCAATCACGTAGGCTGAGTGAATCCCGAACCAGCCCTCGGATCCAGGTAGAAATCCCTAATCTGGCCGGGAGTCGAATCCGGGGCCTTCGGGTAAGAGGCAGGCACGCTACCCCTAGACCGTGTGGCCGGCAAAGTTTACATTACTTAACGCTAAATAGCTTTTGTTTTGAAAGCGCCTCGCACAAAAGACTGGATGTCGTTTTCCCTACAGGTAGTCTGATGTTAAATCGCATAACAAGTCACAAATGTGTTGCAATAACCTTTATCATGGCCATGGAAGTTTCAAATATGTATGTACTGTATGTATGCTTGTATACGCGTATTAGATTAATTTATCCGCTATGTGTTAATCCCGCTCTGAATTGAGGGGAATAAATTGAGTGGTATGAATTAACGGTGAAGCCCCTACTCAACTCAGCTCAATTGACACCGTCGACCCACAACTTCTGCTTGACGAACTACAGTACTCTTGTTACTCTAAAACGGGGAGGGGGTTACCAAATGAAACACTGACACAAAAAGATTTCAAAGTTAAAATACGATTAAGCCTATAAGCCTATAATCCAGGTAAAATGTATTCTAGTGCTAATTGCTGGAGGATGTTTAAGGAAGTGAACGTTCTGTCCGGCACCATGCCTAAATGTTTAGCCTGCTGGCCCTTCATTCAAGGGGTCCCGAATTCGATTCCCGGTCGGATTGGGGATTTTAACTTTCATTAGTTAATTCCTATGACTCGGGGCTGAGAATTTGTGACGTTTTCAGCATTAGATTTTATCTTAGCTATGCCCCATCCTCACAGACGCGCGAAAGACCTGCACCAGACCTCTGCGGAGGCCGCGCGCCGTTATTATTTTTATTATTATTATTTATAACCGTGCTCATCATCATCATTAGCTCGACAGCCCTTTGTGGGCCTTGACCTTCATCAGAAGTTTCTACCAGTCTTTCGTGTTCCTCCAGTTCTTAATTCCCAGGATCCTGATATCCTGACGAACATGTTCCTCCTACCTAAGATTTGGACTTCCAACTTTCCGCGATCCTTCTGGCAGCGTATAAAATATCTTCTTCATTACTCTATTGTCATTGGCACAAAGTAAATGTCCACCCCCACTCTAACGAACGCGCTTCTTTGCATATTGAGAAATGACGTGATGAGGCACGTGTCTTCAATCATTTTAATTCTGAAATTGATCCCTATGCACATGGTTGCCAACGGTTTCTTTCTTCATATTCTCACGTCTTTACTTGGAAACTCGTCTTCCATATTTTGAGGATTCTTTACACGTTCTTCCTACATAATGTAATATGGCGTGTATTTCGAGCTTTTGAACACTTTAACCCTGACAGTAACACGTCTAAAATATCGCTTTAGTTACACCACACGTTTCGAAGACGTGTCACTTAAAGCCTATTATTTAAAGTTACATTAAAGTTACCAGATGGAATGAACAAGGAATAGAGGTGGTGGAGGGGATAACTCTCCCCTACTTAAGAGGAATAGATGGCATTCATTCGCACAACACGTCAGAAAAACGTATGGTATTACTGTCAGGGTTAATAACTAGGTCTAGTGGTTTGTCTAAAAAAATGGCAGCGGTGATTTAGTGTGTGAGCATTATCAAGCTAATTTGTGGAAAATGACTAGCTTGAACCATTTTATCGCTGAGAAATTAAGTGTACAGATTGGTTGGACTACACACCTTGCACGGCTTGGTATCTGAAGGAACAAATAAGAAAATGGCATAGAAAACGTGTTCTGATGAAAGTACTTTTGGTGACCCTGGTACATCACTATCTAAAAAAAGATCCAATAGAGACAAGTCTATTTAAGGGAATGGGAACAGAGTTTCGTGTACCGATAGGTTCGGCCTCATCATACAAATCACCCGTACTGTACTATAATATTTACAATCGTGATTTCAACATAATACATGTGTGTGGGGGGGGGGGCAAATTGACTTGGAACAGCATATAAAGTGCAGAATAGAACGAGAGGCCGTCACATGCCCTCAGATCGGTCCGGAGTTTCCTAGCCTGACACAACCATCACTTCCACAAAATACTGGAAGAGGGCTTCCCGAGTGCTGAAAATTGCACGAGCACGTGTTATTATTATTATTAGTTTCAGTGCATTGCGTATACACTTAGCAACATTAATGTGATGTCTTCTTCTTTCCCTACCGTTTTTCCCACACCTGTGGGGTCGCGGGTATGAACTGTGCTGCAAATTGGGATTTGACCTCCTTTTACGGCTGGATGCCCTTCCTGACGCCAACCCCATATGGAGGGATGCAAGCACTGTTGCGTGTTTCTGTGGTGGTGGTAGTATGGTACAACATTTATGTGGTGTATTCCATCATAAAAATGTTTTCTTTTCATAACAACTTTTGCTGAAAGTTATTAACTATTAATAAAATGGTTACTTCAAATTATGAATGCTTTATGAAGGTAATCGATAGAGATGGGAATTATGGGCACGACTATGTTAGAATGTAAACGTATTTGAACAAGGCGCAAGTGTGATCTAGCCGCTCTACAGTTATGCCGGTGAGTTGCATAAATTTCAGGGGTTCTGATAGTTCAGCTCGCTAATATTAATGGCAACCTCACTGTAGAACCTATTCGTGCCTATAATTCCCATCTCTTGGCTAAATGGTTAGCGTTCTGGCCTTTGGTCACAGGGGCCCCGGGTTCGATTCCCGGCAGGGTGGGGAATTTTAACAATAATTGGTTAATTCCGCTGGCACGGGGACTAGGTGTATGGGTCGTCCTCATCATCAATTCACCCCCATCACGACGCAGGTCGCCTACGGGAGTTAAATCAGAAGACCTGTACCTGGCGAGCCGAACTTGTCCTCGGACACTCCCGGCACTAAAAGCCATACGCTATTCCATTTCATTTATCCCCGTCTCTAGTAATCGGATTAAAATTGTTGCGTAGCATGTTACCCAGATTTTTTGCGTAAAAAAATAAGGAAGATTTAACCGAACTTCAAAGGAACGTGATAGTTACTTAACATATTTAACATTATAAAACCTGTAGGCCTATGTTCTGTACTATGCTTCCAGTATACAATAAATTGATTTATACTATAGTACCATATCTGAGGCCACCAAGGCCCCTTAACTTTGAAGTGTGGGTTGGCGACCACGGAACCCTCAGCTGAGTCCTGGCATTGCTTCTACTTGTGCTAGGCATCTCGCTTTCATCTATCCTATGCGACCTTCCTTAGTCAACTCTTGTTCTTTTCCGACGCGGGCGGTATTAGAGCATTCGAGGTCTAGGGAGTCTTTCATTTTCACGCCCTTCGTGGCTTTCTTTGACCGATACCTTCAATTTTCGAAGTGTCGGATCCCATCCATTTTTCCCGCTGATTAGTGTTATATAGAGGATGGTTGCCTAGTTGTACTTCCTCTTAACACAATAATCACCACCACCACCACGACCATATCTGAGGTATTTATCTGATTATTGTTTGCAAGAAGGAGATATACCAAATGCCTGGGGAAAACAATGAAAAACATATAGCAGATAATTACAAGCCATTTACCTCGAGGTGTGTTGCATGTAAGCTCTAGGAAAGCATTCTTACTAATCATGTTATACATGTTTGTGAAATAATTACCAACAGGTTTGATAGAACGCAGTTCGGGTTTAGGGAAGGTTATTCCTGTGAGGCTCAACTTGCAGCATTGCAGCAAGACAGCGGATATTTTAGATTCTATAGGTCAAATGGATTATATCACTATTGAATTATCCAAGGCTTTCGGTAGGGTAGAGAATGGGAGATTATTGATGAAAATCAGGGCCAATCGACTGGGTAAAAGAGTGATTAAATGGTTGGATGCATTTCTAGTAAACAGAGAATTATAGTAGATGGAGGATTATTTGACCGAGTGAGTTGGCCGTGCGGTTATGGGCGCGCAGATGTGAGCTTGCATTCTATCTCTGGGGCTCCAGTAGACTGGAACTCATCTCACGACGCCCGGTCGCCTCTACTTTGAGACGCTCATGATAAACCTTTTGACACTCGGCATTGAAAATGATTTGTAACTGATGGATGTGGATGCTGATTACCCTCGTTGATCGAATTTATTTTCAAGATGTGTAAATTTGCTTAGAATTAAGAAATAATGTGTCTAATATTTTACGTCAGAACTTCTACGCCGTGACCTCGACACAGCCCTGTTCGATTACTTTTCATCGACTAGTGCGCCATCATTTGGTGTACTAATAGAAACGTAATTCGATATCTCACACCGTTGACATTTTATCAGCTGCTGAAGTTGGACAATTAGAACGCTTCGCGGGTGAATTCAACTGAGTTTTTCGGGGCGGTGTTGCTAAATCTGCACGTGACTGAAGACCGGCTTGAGAGCACCAATCGAAGAAACAAAATCTTTGCCATGGGAGGGATTCAAACACAGAGCTCCGAGCTGACAGGATCACGCCATAGCAAGTACGCTACGATAACTGAAACCCACGGTGTTTTTGTACCTATTTGATGCCGATTTCTCGGCATGGCTCTCAACCCCAGATGAGTGGACCACGGCATAATAGCCCGGAAGATTTTTATTATATTGACACCGGCCGTGAAAGCCTTCATACTTTAATAACTCTGAACACTCTGTATAACCTCAAACTTAACTTACACACACAATAATAATTATAAATCCAACAAAGACTTCGTAAATATCAATCAACGTCACAATAAGAATTCTACAAAAATTTGCTTCAATCAAGTAATATAAATCCTAAAATTAAATGTACGAAAAGTACCCGAGCAGAGCCGGGTTGTACAGCTAGTCTATACAGGATGAAACCGAATTTCACCGGCAATCTTTCGGAGGTTGTTCAGGGATACCTTTTGAATATATCGTATATGGTACCCGTGGTCTCCGCCGGCTCGTTGTACAGTAATAATGTAATTACGATTTATACGGTTTTTATCCCAATCATCTTTATTTCTGTGAAACTATCTTCATATCAGTGAAAAAAACCTATAATATGCAATAAGCAAACGGTACAACACAAAACACAGAGTAATGCAACAATTCTCAGTCAAAACTTTTTCTTCTCCTTCTTCTTCTTTATCTGTTTACCCTCCAGTGTCCGTTTTTCCATCGGACTCAGGGAGGGATCCCACCTCCACCGCTCAAGGACAGTGTCCTGAAGCTTCAGACTCTGGGTTGGTGAATACAACTGGGGAGGATGACCGGTACCTCGTCCAGGCGGCCCCACTTGCTATGCTGAACAGGTTGCGGGGGGATGGGAAGATTAGAAGGGATAGACAAGGAAGAGGGAAGGAAGCGGCCGTGGCCTTAAGTTAGGTACCATTCCCGCATGCCTGGAAGAGAAGTGGGAAACCACGGACAACCACTTCCAGGATGGCTGAGGTGGGAATCGAACCCACCTCTACTCAGTTGACCTCCTGAGGCTGAGTGGACCCCGTTCCAGCCCTTTTCCAATTTCGTGGTAGAGCCAGGAATCGAATCCGGGCCTCTGGGGGGTGGCAGCTAATCACACCAACTACTACACCACAGAGGCGGACTTCAGTCTAAACACGTACATTGTGTGTTCAATCTGCTCCGTCAGTGTACTGTACAGTATGACACAAATGCGGAATTGTTCCCTTACAGGTATTGTTCAAAATGCCGATCACCGTGATCACGGTATCGTTGGCTTCTAGAACGTTAAAGAACCTCAGCGGGACAAAATTCCGACACTCGGACGTATGTTAAGAACTAGCATTTATTATTTTGAGTGCGATACACAGAAATCTAACTGGGGCAACAAACCAAAGGACTGCAATTACTCTGCAACGAGCCACCGCGGACTACGGATCCCTTATACCAATATACTGGGAAGGATTCCCTGAATTTTTCGGTGGAGTTCGGCTTCGCCGTGTTCATGTAAGATGAATGTATGTACGTGGCGTTGTATGCTCCACATCTCTTCCTAGGTCACCAGAGCAATTTCAAGCGAAGTTGGTACATATTACTATCTACAGAAAAGCTATTTTTTTGCTAGGGGCTTTACGTCGCACCGACAAAGATAGGTTTTATGGCGACGATGGGATAGGAAAGGGCTAGGAGTGAGAAGGAAGCGGCCGTCGCCTTAATTAAGGTACAGCCCCAACATTTGCCTGGTGTGAAAATGGGAAACCACGGAAAACCATCTTCAGGGCTGCCGACAGTGGTATTCGAGCCCACTATCTCACAGATGGAAGCTCACAGCTGCTTACCCCTAACCGCACTGCCAAATCACCCGGTATACAGAAGAGCATTGTTGGGTTAAGTCACCCCTAGCACTCCTAGCGATGGGGGTGGGGAGGGGTCGGCATATAAAAATAATCGAAAATGTGTAGAATCTATAGTTTTCGGGGTGGTTGAGATGATGAACACTAACACTCCGGATCTCGTCCTAGCCCTAGTTCAGCATGGGAGCTGAACAAGGGTGAAAAAGAAAATGTCCAAAATGACCGAGGGTATGCATATACTGTACGTGTGTATGTTCGAGCATTGCTCTCAACCAATCTTGGTACACATAGGATTTACTACCTGGAAAAAAATACTGTGGGGTAAGACACCACAAGCACCAATAGGGGAGGGGGTGACATATAAAAGTAAGCGTAAACGACCGATATTAATGTCGAGTCCATAGTTTTTGGGATCGCTGAGATGAATTGTGACACTCTTGATGCCGTTTAAGTCCAATTTCAGCCTCCATCTGCACGGGGGTTGAGAAGGAGTGAAAAAGGTAATGTCCAAAATGATCGAGATTAGTGTTGAGTGCACAGTTTTCGGGGTCTCTAGGCTAATTGGTGACAGTCCCAGTGACAACTGAAATAGTGTACAAAATGTCTATAGCACGACGCGTAAATACACACAGTTATAATTTAATTTTATTACTTGTTTGAAAGGATCAGCTAGTTCTCAGACAATCTGGGCTGCTACAAGGAAATAGTTTAACGAGAAACTAAATAATTTCAAACTAAAACTTTAAAATCCATAAGAGATGTCTTAAGCTATCAATCAACGTAACAAGAAAGAAATCTACAACAATTCGCTTGAAAGAGGTAATAGAAATCCTAAATGCAAACATTCAAAAAAGTACCCAAGCTGACCCGACTACTACAGCTAGTTACCAGTCAAATAAGAAATTAAATATAAAGCAATAAGCTGTAAATATAGTCCTGGTTTTAAAAAAATATATTCATTTGATCACTCATTTATGCTTCACTCAGCATGTAGATCAGGTGGATGTACTCATCAATTAATTTTGGCAACTCATCTTAAGTTTCCTACGAGATCGTATTTTTCTATGGTTGGCGGGGAAGATATTCCCTAGCCCGGCGGTAGTAACTACAAAAGAGCGTTTATAAGCTGTGGTTTTAGTCAGAGTTGGAGTAAGAGAGGAATTGTATCACTTATTGTGGTTACGATACGAGAAGAGGTAATAACAGTTTGAAGAGAGGTAATTCAGTACACTGTAATTTAGAATTCCATGAAGAAGGAACAATAAACGGATAACGACTCATGCGCACGAAACCATGACAACTCTCATCTTTCTCTTCCTGGTCTTTTCCTAATTTATTGCGGTCGTCATCTGATATAGATTTGGTCCAGGTTTACGGACGCATGCCCTTCCTGACGCTAAGAACTTTTAGAGGGGTGTATTCACTATTTTTTTGCTAATGGCTTTACGTCGCACCGACACAGATAGGTCTTATGGCGACGACGGGACAGGAAAGGCCTAGGAGTTGGAATGAAGCGGCCGTGGCATTAAGTAAGGTACAGCCCCAGCATTTGCCTGGTGTGAAAATGGGAAACCACGGAAAACCATCTTCAGGGCTGCCGACAGTGGGATTCGACTATCTTCCGGATGCAAGCTCACAGCCGCGCGCCTCTAACCGCACTGCCAACTCGTACGGTGTATTCACTATTGTGTGTCTCTGTGGCAGTTGGTAGCGATGTGTGTTTTATGTATATGAAGATTAAATAATTTCGTGTGGCTATTTTTATTCTGGTGCAGCCCTTGTAAGACAGACCCTCCGATGAGGGTGGGCAGCATCTGCCATGTGTAGGTAACTGCGTGTTATTGTGGTGGCGGATAGTGTTATGTGTGGTGTTTGAGCTGCAGGGATGTTATGGACAGCACAAAAACCCAGTCCCCGAGCCAAGTGAATTATTTAAGGTTAAAATCTCCGACCCGGCCGGGAATCAAACCCGGGGCCCCCTGAACCGAAGAGCACTGCGCTAACCGTTCAGCCAAGGAAGATGAAGCACATCAAGACAAACACAAACACCAGTTCTCGGGTCAGAGGAATTAACCATTTCGCCGGGAAACGAACCTGGGACTCTCTGAACCACCGACCATTCAGATAAGGACAACTCCCTACAATATGGCGAAATGTGAGAAACTCCGCCATTTATATCTTAATGTTTTTTTCGATGCTGCTGCTGCTGATGATGATGACGATGTTTGTTGTTTAAAAGTACCTAACAGCTAGATCATCGGCCCATAATGATACGAGATGCAACGAAATGAAACGATAATTAAAAATTCAAAATGTACCCATTGACTAGAATCTAAAACGAATGATGGTGAAAAAAATGACTATGAATCCAAAAACAATCAGTTGTCCAACGGAGTCCAAAATCCAGGTTATCGGCCCCTCATAATAGTATTAATCACTGGTAAAGCAGAACCAGAATGTTTCTCCTGCAGTAGTACTCATACAGATAATGAAGAACCATGGTGTTCCTCGCATGGTGGTACTAATCACAGGTAATGTAGACCCACGGTATGTCACACCACTACTCACGGGCAACACAGACCCATGGTGCCCTTCACGGTGTTCCTCTTCAGTGGTACTAAACACGGGCCGCGTTTACTCGTGGTGTTGCTCGCATAGTGGTACTAATCATAGGCAATGTAGACCCACGGTGTATCACACATTATGGCATCGCCCACAGGCAACATAGACCCATGGTGTTCTTCATATAATGATACTACTCCCATAGAAATCCCGCCTCACCGATGATACTAATCACAGACCCAGCTGGAGGCAGTAGCGGTACGAGTTCCTCAGGCAGTAGTGATTAATGCTCTAAGATGGAGCACAACCAGGCACATGTAGCAGAACTAATCGCAAGTATAGACGACCCCATGGTGTTCATCGCGTAATGGTACTGATAACAGATTGTCTCATGGTTCAAAAAGTATCTCGCTCCTTTTAATGGCCTCTTACGACAGACAGGGGATACCATGGGTATATTTTTCATCTGCGTCCCCCACCCACAGGGGGTTGTTTTTTCTGAGAATAAATAAATATACAATCGGTCAAAAAATAAATAAAGGATGCGCGCATGGTATTTTAAGTTCCTCGCATTTAATATTTTATCAGATTCAGTTTTAATTATTATCAAAATATAATTCACCTCCCTTGTAGATATCCATAATTACGTATTATAGCTTCAGTTGGTTCTGAGAAAAATGTACCTGCGAAAGACTTATTCATTACCATCCAGTCATTCTTTTTTTTTTAGTGACTGTGTATTCAAAGTGTACTTCGTCTTCCGATGAAGAGCCATTAGCCTCTTTGGAATCAAAAACCCTAATATAGTCGACCTGCCCTCGTCGGGAAACCGATAACGAAGTGACTGGTTCTAACGACTCATGTATTTGTCTCGGAATATTTATTTACAGTTTTGCGCTACAAGGGCACGTTCCCAATCTCACTTCTTATGAGCTACATTGGAGACACGTTCCTAGGACTCCTGGTCTGTTTCTGAAATATTTACCTTTCTCCCACAGTACTTTAAATTGTAGAAGACGAATTGTTTTGGGTGATTTCGCAACACTACACATTTTTATTTTTTCTGGAAGTTTATTCTTAAGATTAAAGGTTTAAAAATATTAATCTGAAACTAAAATATAATACTTTGCATGATTACATAAATGCGGTAAGTGAAGATTTCTTAGATATACCTACTTATTTTATTCTGTACTCTCTGTCTGGTTGCTTGGCTGCAGGATCAGAGTCGAGGTCTTAGGTTCAAAGGGTCTTGGGCTCGACCCGTGGTCGGGTCGGGGATTTTAATCGCATCTGGTTAACTCCTCTGGCTCGAGACTGGGCATTAGTTTGTCCCAATTCACTCCTATTCATACACAGACAACCCACCACACAAACACGTTCGAGTGAGTTGGTCTCGCGGTCAGAGTCTCGTAGCTGTGAGCTTGCCGTCGGTAGCTCTGAAGTTGGTTTTCTGATATTTCCCGTTTCCACACCAGGTACCTTAATTAATGCCACGGCCGCTACCTTCCCAATCCTAACTCTTTTTCCAGTCTTGGGTCGCCAAAAACCTTCGATGCGTTAGTACAAAATTAAACCACTAACAAAAAACAAATAAACAGAAACACGCAATAGTGAATCTATCTCTCCAAATAGGGTTGGAAGGCCACCCGAGGCTCAAGTCCATATGTGCGACACAGTTCGCAGGTTTTGGATAAATAGGAATAATAATAAGAAGAAGAAGAAGAAGGAGAAGGAGAAGGAGAAGAAGAAGGAGAAGAAGAAGAAGGAGAAGAAGAATAAGGAGAAGAAGAAGAAGGAGAAGGAGAAGAAGAATACCATTTACTCTGTATGCCTATTGTGCGTCTCAAAGCCAACATCTCGATGAAGGCCTATTGTAGTTTCACTGAAGAGGTTTTGGAGGAGAAGTGGCTTTCTCTTCGTCGTTCTTTATTCTGTCTGCTGCTAAACTCTTGAACCAACCCAAACCGAACCCCATGGCTCAACAGCCCCGAAAGACCATGGCCTTCAAACGACCGCTGATTAGCCCAAAGGCCTGCAGATTAAGACGTGCCGTATGGTTAGCACAACGAATCCTCTCGGCCATTATTCTATGCTTTCTAGACCGGGGCCGCCATCTCACTGTTAGCTAGCTCCTCAGTAATCATGTAGGCTGATTGGACCTAGAGCCAGCCCTCAGATCCAGGTAAAATCCCTGACCTGGCCGGGAATCGAACCCATGTCCTTCGGGTAAGAGGCAGGCACGCTAACTCTAGACTGCGGGTTCGGCAGTAAACTCATAGTTCGTTTAAATCTTCTTTACGTGAGCCGAGCTGAGTAGCCCAGGCGGTAAAGCGCTGGTCTTCTGAGATCAAGTTGACGGGTTCGAGCCCGGCTCAGTCTGGTGTTATTTGAAAGTGTTCAAATACGTCAGCCTCCTGTTGGTAGATTTACCTGCACGTAAAAGAACTCCTGCGGGACAACATTCTGGCACCTCGGAGTCTACAAAAACCGTGAAAGTAGTTAGTAGGACTTAAACGCAATCTTCTTCTTAATCTGTTTATCCTCAAGGGTTGATTTTTGCCTCGGAGACTTTTGGTCGGGGGTATAAAACTGGGAAGGAGGACCAGTACCTCGCCCAGGCAGTCTCACCTGCTATGCTGAACAGGGGCCTTGTGGGGGATGGGAACATTAGAAGGGATATGCAAGGAAGAGGGAAGGAAGCGGCCGTGGCCTGAAGCTAGGTACCATATCGGCATTTGCCTGGAGGAGAAGTGGGAAACCACGGAAAACCACTTCGAGGATGGCTGAGGTGGGAATCGAAGCCCCTCTACTCAGTTGACCTCCCGGGGCTGAGTGAACCCCGTTCCAGCCCTCGTATCACTTTTCAAATTTTGTGGCAGAGCCAGGAATAGAACCCGAGCCTCCGGGGGTGGCAGCTAATCACTCTAACCACTTGCCCACAGAGGCGGATTATTATTATTATTATTATTATTATTATTATTATTATTATTATTATTCTTTCGAATGGGCCACCAGAGGACCACGTGACAATTTCAATTCCTTCTTCTTTGTTCTTTCCTTTTCTTCCAGTACGCTTTCATCTGTTCACTATGTTTTTTCTTTCTGTCTTCAGACCACTTTGAACCAGTCTTTTTTACTTTCCTACCTTGGAATCCTTCTATTTTCAATACTTTTTCCCGAAAGCCTTCTCTATTATTTATTTCTTCTGTTGCTATATTGTTTTTTTCTAAATCCTTTCTTACTTCATTGACCCAGCTTGTCGTTGATTTCTTACCCCACAAATATCTGAAAATCTTACTGGTTAATCTACTATCTTGCATTCGATATAAATGTCCAAAAAACATAAGTCTCCTTTTCCTCATTACATCTGACATATTTTCTATTTTTTTTATATATTTCAGCATTACTTCGTAATTTCCAACCTTCAGCTGTGTTTTGTGGGCCTAATATTTTCCTCATGATTCGCCTTTCTAGTATTTCTAGTTTATCTAAATTATTATTATTATTATTATTATTATTATTATTATTATTATTATTATTATTATTATTATTATTATTATTATTATTATTACCGGTATTATTATTATTATTATTATTATTATTATTATTATTATTATTATTATTATTATTATTATTATTATTATTATTACCGGTATTATTATTATTATTATTATTATTATTATTATTATTATTATTATTATTATTATTATTATTTCTGGACGTGCATCTAGGTGATGTGTGACCTTCCATTATCTAGTTATTTTTAATTTCTTTTGCTAGTAGCTTTATGTCGCACGGACACAAGTAGGTCTTATGGCGACGCTGGGATAGGAAAGGCGTAGGAGTTGGAAGGAAGCGTCCTGGCCTTAATTAAGGTACAGAAAATGGGAAACCACGGAAAACCATCTTTAAGGCTGCCGACAGTGGGGTTTCGAACCCACTATCTCCCGGATGCAAGCTCACAGCTTTGAGATTCTGAAGTTGATCGGGATGATCTCCCAAGAACGAAGAATGATCTACAATCTGTATAAAATCAGTCTACAGTGATAAGAATCGAGGGCTTTGAAAAAGAGGCAGCAATCCATAAAGGAGTGAGGCAAGGTTGCAGTTTGTCCCCTCCTTTTCAATGTTTATATAGATGAGGCAGTGAAGGAAATCAAAGAGGAATTTGGGAAGGGAATCACAATCCAAGGAGAGGAAATCCAAACCCTGAGATTTGCTGATGGTATTGTTATTTTATCCGAGTCTGCAGAAGATCTGGAGAAATTGCTGAATGGTATGGACAGAGTCTTGGGTAAGGAGTAATGTAGTGTAGTCGGACGAAGTCAGGTGATGCAGGAAATATTAGATTAGGAAATGAGGTCTTAAAGGAACTAGATGAATATTCTTACTTGGATAGTAACATAATTAATGATGGCAGAAGAAAGGAGGACATAAAATGCAGGCTAGCCCAAGCAAAGAAGGCCTTTCTTGAGGAAAGAAATTTGTTCACCTCGAACATTGTCATAGGAATGAGAAAAATATTTGTGAAGACTTTTGTCTGGAGCATGGCATTATATGGAAGTGAAGCATGGACGATAACTAGCTCAGAAGGAATGAACATAGACGCTTTTTTTTTTTTTGCTAGGGGCTTTACGTCGCGCCGACACAGATAGGTCTTATGGCGACGATGGGATAGGAAAGGCCTAGGAATTGGAAGGAAGCGGCCGTGGCCTTAATTAAGGTACAGCCCCAGCATTTGCCTGGTGTGAAAATGGGAAACCACGGAAAACCATTTTCAGGGCTGCCGATAGTGGGATTCGAACCTACTATCTCCCGGATGCAAGCTCACAGCCGCGCGCCTCTACGCGCACGGCCAACTCGCCCGGTATAGACGCTTTTGAAATGTGGTGTTACAGAAGAAGAAGAAGAAGAAGAAGAAGAAGAAGAAGAAGAAGAAGAATGTTGAAGGTAACATTGATAGATCGAATCACGAATGAAGAGATACTGAATCGAATAGGTGAGAGGAGATCGAGTTGGCTAAATTTGACCAGAAGAGATAGAATGATAGGACACATCTTAAGACACCCAGAACTTGCACAGTTGGTTTTTGAGGAATGAGTAGGCGGTAAGAACGGTAGGGGTATGAATATGACAAGCAGATTAGAGCAGATGTAGGATGCAGCAGTTACATAGAAATGAAAAGGTTAGTACAGGATAGGGTGGCATGGAGCGCTGCATCAAACCAGTCTGTGGACTGATGACTCAAACAACAACACGCTATTCTGAACGGAGGAAAAGGAGGAATCTTCAGAACAAAGTGCAGTACGTTTCACATCTCCTGCATGCTTTAAATTTCTTATGAGAGGTCCAAATGGTAAATTTGTATTCCATGAAGTTTCAAGGTTCGAAAAACATCTTGACATTATGGTAATAATGAGGTGTAGGTTGGGAGATTTGAGGACGATGTGACTGCAGTGAGATGACCTCGGTGCTTCATGCCAAAGGTCCTGCTTGTGTAGGTCAAGTACAACCAAGCACGCACGATGCGAAGCCTCAGTGATTCGAGCAGCTACTTTGTATTCACATCCAGGATACACTCTCAGTCTTCCTGCCATCTCCTTTCTCATTCTGCGAGGGGAGTTCCCAACCACTGTGATGCGTCCGCTATTGGGATGAAGTGAAAGCGGACGTTGATTCAAACAGGGATATTCGGAAAGTGGAAGAGTTAGTCAATTTCTTTTCGCCCATCTTTTATATTCTTCAGTATCTTCTAATCAAAGGCGTAAAGAATGTTAATTAAAATTCGGGCCCCCTCAAGAAAATGTAATATCTATCAATAAAACCAAACTCCTTGGCGCAACAGCCGTGAAGGACCGTGGCCTACCAAGCGACCGCAAACTTATGAATAACTAACACAAATTCAATCGCGGCAGGAAAAAGTAATGCGATATATTGTAAATTTATGTAAACAAAGGTATTATTCATTATTGTAAGACCGAGCTCGATAGCTGCAGTCGCTTAAGTGCGGCCAGTATCCAGTATTCGGGAGATAGTAGGTTCGAACCCCACTGTCGGCAGCCCTGAAAATGGTTTTCCGTGGTTTCCCATTTTCTCACCAGGCAAATGCTGGGGCTGTACCTTAATTAAGGCCACGGCCGCTTCCTTCCCACTCCTAGCCCTTTCCTGTCCCATCGTCGCCGTAAGACCTATCTGTGTCGGTGCGACGTAAAACAACTAGCATTATTGTAAGATATCAAAGAAAAATATTTAATGGATCTTAGGATTGCATTCAAGTTCAGAGTTGATGTCCTGGTAGGAACATCCAAATGTCATCAACTCATCAATAACACCATAGGGAAATTAAATTACCAATCTCCATTCCCTGACAGGCTTATAGGACGTGTGTGCTTGGGAAGATTGGTCTCTGATAAGCCTTTCAAAAATAATATGAACTCATGCTCCGCATGTGTGAATGAGTTATGCACTCAAATGCTATTACTTAGGAAACGCATAGATTAAAATATTGCATCACGCACCCACATGATTATACGAAGTGCAATGTTAGTGTTTACTTGACTCGCCTAGTTTATCAAGGCATAAATTAAACTCCACCAAAATTATATATTATTTTATATAATGTATATTTTATTATATATATATATATTTTTTTGAAGTAGTCTGCGGGCCCCTTAAAAGTCCGGGCCTGCTTGCACTGCCGCCCTGCTCAAAATGCTCAAAAGTGAAATGAAATATGAGCTGACACGGTTTATGAGTCATTGTCCGGCACCTTGGCTGAATGGTCAGCTTTGAGGCCTTCGGTTCAGAAGGTCACGAGCTCAATTCCCTGCCGCGTCGGGGATTTTAATCGCGTCTGGTTAATTCCTCTGACTTGAGGGCTGGCTATTTGTGTTTGTCCCAACACACTCCTCTTCATATTAACACAACACACTACCAATCACCACATAAACACGCAACAGTGAATTCATCCCTCCATATAGGTTTGGTGTCGGGAAGGGCATCCATCAGTAAAACAATGCCATATCCACATGTTCGACCCCACCATAATGTGGTGTCCGGTACCTTATGAACCTTGAAGAATACCATTAGAATAACCAGTGTTACATCATCTTTATTTTTATATAATTTATAACCACAATACGAAGCTCAGATCCAATTATGGTTAGACAAAGTGCTTACAGTGCACTATAGTCCGGCCCCATGACTAAATAGTTAGCGTACTGGCCTTTGGTCACACGGGTCTCGGGTTCGATTCCCGGCAGGGTCGGGAATTTTAACCATCATTGGTTAATTTCCCTGGTACGGGGGCTGGGTGTATGTGTTGTCTTCATCCTCATTTCATCGTCATCACGACGCACAGGTCGCCTACGTGAGTCAAATCAAAAGACCTGCACCTGGCGAGCCGAACCCATCCTGGGATCTCCCGGCACTAAAAGCCATACGCTATTTCATTTCAGTGTACTATACAGGGGCGTAACGGCAGGCGGGCCCGGGCCTTTAATAGTAGCGGCGATTGGCGATTAGAAATGTCGGAGGGGAAGGGTGCAAAAATGTACAGACAACAAAAAGTAACCGGGTTTGTGGAGGGGCGGGCTGTGTGTGTATGTGTGCAGTATATACATCAAAACTGAAAGAAAAAACTACAAAATGGTAAGATTTTTTGTGCTATTTGAGCGAATTTTGACAGGGTGGTGAATGTTGACAGTCTTCCAACTTAAGTGCGGCAATAATAGTTTTTTAAGATTTTGATTCAATACTATACAATAAAACTTTCACCAAAGCAACAATATTCCACATGTATTACAATTAAATAGAAGTATGGCGTGATTATACAATGAAAAATCATTTAGTATTTGACTATACACTAAGAAACTAATAAAACAGACTGCCAGACTAACGGATGACCACGGTAAGTGGGTGAATCATACCTCAGTGTCCACCACCTTGGCAAATATACACTGACTGACAGAGCAAATGCAACACCAAGAAGGAGTGGTCAGAACTTTATGCCAATTGCAGGGTAGACTGACGTCACTGAGGTATGCTCATGATGTGAAATGCGCCGCTGTGCTGCGCACGTAGCGAACGATAAATGGGACACGGCGTTGGCGAATGGCCCACTTCGTACCGTGATTTCTCAGCCGACAGTCATTGTAGAACGTGTTGTCGTGTGCCACAGGACACGTGTATAGCTAAGAATGCCAGGCCGCCGTCAACGGAGGCATTTCCAGCAGACAGACGACTTTACGAAGGGTATGGTGATCGGGCTGAGAAGGGCAGGTTGGTCGCTTCGTCAAATCGCAGCCGATACCCATAGGGATGTGTCCACGGTGCAGCGCCTGTGGCGAAGATGGTTGGCGCAGGGACATGTGGCACGTGCGAGGGGTCCAGGCGCAGCCCGAGTGACGTCAGCACGCCAGGATCGGCGCATCCGCCGCAAAGCGGTGCCAGCCCCGCACGCCACGTCAACCGCCATTCTTCAGCATGTGCAAGACACCCTGGCTGTTCCAATATCGACCAGAACAATTTCCCGTCGATTGATTGAAGGAGGCCTGCACTCCCGGCGTCCGCTCAGAAGACTACCATTGACTCCACAGCATAGACGTGCACGCCTGGCATGGTGCCGGGCTAGAGCGACTTGGATGAGGGAATGGCGGACCGTCGTGTTCTCCGATGAGTCACGCTTCTGTTCTGTCAGTGATAGTCACCGCAGACGAGTGTGGCGTCGGCGTGGAGAAAGGTCAAATCCGGCAGTAACTGTGGAGCGCCCTACCGCTAGAAAACTCGGCATCATGGTTTGGGGCGCTATTGCGTATGATTCCACGTCACCTCTAGTGCGTATTCAAGGCACGTTAAATGCCCACCGCTACGTGCAGCATGTGCTGCGGCCGGTGGCACTTCCGTACCTTCAGGGGCTGCCCAATGCTCTGTTTCAGCAGGATAATGCCTGCCCACACACTGCTCGCATCTCCCAACAGGCTCTACGAGATGTACAGATGCTTCCGTGGCCAGTGTACTCTCCGGATCTCTCACCAATCGAAAACGTGTGGGATCTCATTGGACGCCGTTTGCAAACTCTGCCCCAGCCTCGTACGGACGACCAACTGTGGCAAATGGTTGACAGAGAATGGAGAACCATCCCTCAGGACACCATCCGCACTCTTATTGACTCTGTACCTCGACGTGTTTCTGCGTGCATCGCCGCTCGCGGTGGTCCTACATCCTACTGAGTCGATGCCGTGCGCATTGTGTAACCTGCATATCGGTTTGAAATAAACATCAATTATTCGTCCGTGCCATCTCTGTTTTTTCCCCAACTTTCATCCCTTTCGAACCACTCCTTCTTGGTGTTGCATTTGCTCTGTCAGTCAGTGTATATAGAGAGGTAGGGCTGCTACCCTTCCTCACAACACACGCAAAGTCACTACGACTTGCTCTGGCGCTATACAAATCGGTTAGCCGCGACGAACGACATTTTGTAGGTATTTCCGCTAAAAAGTTTGTTAATAATTAAACAAAATAAAGGAAGGATTTAGTTGATTAGACAACAGGCTTCTACAAATTGCTATAATTCCTAGTTTCAGCCGACTGAAATGGAATAAAAATGTAATATGTTCTTCACAAAATGGGAGTGGGCCGGGCTGAGTGGCTCAGACGGTTAAGGCGCTGGCCTTCTAACCCCAACTTGGCAGGTTCGATCCTGGCTCAGTCCGGTGGTATTTGAAGGTGCTCAAATACGACAGCCCCGTGTCGGTAGATTTACTGGCACGTAAAAAGAACTCCTGCGGGACTAAATTCCGGCACCTCGGCGTCTCCGAAGACCTTAAAAAGTAGTTAGTGGGACGTAAAACAAATAACATTATTATTAAAATGGGAGTGCGAGTGCCCCCCTCGCATCCCTCCTCCTTTTCGCCGCTTCTGGCCTTCAAGTGTCCACGCTGACACCTCGCAAATATATACGGTATAGCCTAATGTCAATCTGCACTTAAATAGTCCGGGCAGTTTTGTATAATCAGTCTGAATAGCTCGTTTTACAATTTGTACGTAGAGGAATTGCAAATTGATTACATATATCAGCAGTTATTGTAGCACAGCTGTAAACAGCAATAAAAACGCATACCTAAATCATCTTCTTCTTATACTGCCTTTCCCACACCTGTGGGGTCGCGGGTGCGAACTGTGTCGCACATGTGGATTTGGCTCTGTTTTACGGCCGGATGCCCTTCCTGAGGCGAACCCTATATCGAGGGATGTAATCACTATCGCGTGTTTATGTGGTGGTAGGTAGTGTAGTGGTTGTCAGAGTATGAAGAGGAAAATGTCCCCGGGTCTGAAGAATTAATCAGGAGCGATTAAAATCCCCGACCCGCCCGGGAATTGAACCCGGGACCCTCTGAACCGAAGGCCAGTACGGTGACCATTCAGCCAATGAGTCGAACAAAAACTAATACCTAACCTAAATATCACATTTTAATTAGAAAATAATACTTTCTTGATGTGTACTGTAGTGCACTTGACATCGTATTATGGACAATATTTGGTGAAAATGTAACTTTTTTCACACATTTTATGTAACAATAATTTATAATGCCAATAAAAAGTAGATATGCCTTTGCTGGTGAGATGTAGTGTTTACAGTGCACTATGTCTTCTGGTGTGGGCTATATCAAATTTGTTACTTTCATTGACCTGTCTCAGTCTCATCCTTGGCTTTGACAATATGAAAGTGACTGAGGTATGAGTGATGCTAGTAATACCATTCCTTATGCAGCCAGTCCCTGTTATGAATGGTGTGAAAATATCGCTCATAGGGTCGGTTGGTACATGCATTTCAGTGGGCTTGGCAGACTGATGTGTAATAGCAACGGCTGGCTCGCTGAGGAAAGCAACGGGAAACTACCTCACTCCTCATTTCCCTAGTACGCCTCTTCAGTGACGCCTAAGCTATTTATGACAGCTTTTGGCGGAGCTGCAGAGGATCAAACCAGCCTTCGGGCTGAATACCCAACACAAGAAGTAGGTGTAGTAACACTCTGTCAATACAGTTTCGAACGAACTCTCTTTGCGCGAAGGCAAACTGAGACTTTGGAGTCGGTTACAGAGTAAGGTTCCGTAGTTACTGCAAAATAAAACAAATTTTAAACGCAAACAACTAAGTGGTGTATGGTTTAGCAGCTTAGCTGTTAAACATGGAGGCGCCAAATAAAACATATTAAAATTATATTTGTAATAATCTTCCAATAGTGAATAATCCCTTTGTTTATATAATTTGACGGAATATTGCATATTACTTACCTGTTGAAATTAAATGTATATTACTGTAGTTATTCGTAGGTTTTACATTTTATGTGATGGGGCCGGCATTTTTATTTTGGCAGGTGAGCCCGTATCACAGTCGTTACGCTCCTGGCATTATATCTTCTGTTATTGGTCAGAACAACTGTCTCAGCCTAATCTTTACAAAGCAAAACAAAGCCTTCTCCGTTTAGGCCATGAATGCCCTTGGAGGAGTGAGAGGTAAAGGCTTCTACTGTTCGTAACCTCGGCACCAAACGGGATAGAGTGGTTAGATCAATACCCGACCACCTTTAACTCCAGGAATGAATATGGTACGCATTTTTGGTGTAGGCTAACAGATACATCAGGTTCATGTGCCTCTCTAGAAGTGGCCCGGTGGCAGATTCCCTATCAGTTGTTTACCTAGTCTTTTCTTACGTTATTTCAAAGAAGTCGGAAATTCATCGAATGTACCCCATGGTAAATTATTCCCATCCCTAATTTCTGACCCAATTTATCTTTAATTCCAACTCTATCTCCATATTATATGATCTTTCCTACTATAAAATACGCCATGCAAACGTATTCGTCTACTAATGTTATTCCACACTATCTTTCTACTGAGAGCTCGGAATATACCGCTTAATCGGGCAGCTCGACTCCTTACTCCCGCCCCAACCCGTAGGGAAACACCCTGAACAAATCGTGCTGTTTTCCTTATGATCTTTTCAAGTAATCCTGGCGAGTGTCCCATACACTGGAACCATAAACAAATTCACACTCTCTGTACATATTCGAATATATTACAATTTCCTCTGAGTATGGAATGTTATTCCATGTTAAGGTACTGTGCGGTATAACGTATAATTTCTTAGAATGAAACATGTGAAGAAATATGTCTAAGACAATCTTCTACCGGACCCCTTGAGCAAATACTGTGAGCGCTATTGGAACCTCTGTTAGGCAAGAGAGGAAGGGGTAAATGAAATGCAGCGTAATAATGGAGGGCTGTCGAGGGCAGACGGATCCAAATGCTTATTACCACCATTAAACCTACAACAGATCGTTCACAATCACCGCCACGAGCTGGTGGAATGAACTCCCCAATGACATCAGGGAAGCTAAATCTAAGACAAAATTTAAAATCCTTTGCCAGCGTCATCTTTTAAGCACTTCCAGTCTTTCTTGAGTGTGAATGGGATGCATGAATGAGAGTGAATATGGTTGTTTATTGCAATGTGTTCCTGTATATAATTTAGTTATACTTTACTCACCTTAGTTTAGTTAGTGATATTTTAGTTGCTTTAGTTATACTTTAGGTTGTAAAGATTTCATATGTTTATATTTTATGTAAAATATACATTGTATATACATGAAGTGGTTAAGTGTAAGAAAGGGCCGGGAGCCCTAACTTCGCCACAATAAAGACGCTTTAATAATAATAATAATAAACTTATTTTGAGGAACGAGTGGTCGATGGCCTGAGCAGGTAAACGGATATAAATCACTGTCTAAAAGTAGTGTTTTCATGAATAACACAGTACATGATGTAGAAGTGTTTAACAAAGCTGTATGAAGAGACAACCGACTGAGACAACAGATTCTCGATTCAGTAGGTTGCTGCCTTAAAAAGAGTGTTCAAATCAGAGAGGAACTCACGTTATTAGATATGAATGAATGAATCATAAAATGAATGAGTACCTTTTCCTACAACTACCGACGACTAACAGCGTATACATTAATTAATGCTGTTGTTTATATTTACAGAAAACTAACAGTGAATGACAGACAATGTATGGCGAATGTTCTTGCTGATGTGTTCTATTTTTTTATGTGACAAGAGTGTAATACTCTCGGGCGGCTCCACTGTTGTCGTAGGGTATGGGAGGTGTGCGTGTTGGCTTAAGAGGTGACATGAGGAATGTGCGTTTTCGATTCTAGAGACAGACACATATACCTTTTTTTTTTTTTTTTTTTTTTTTTTGCTAGGGGCTTTACGTCGCACCGACACAGATAGGTCTTATGGCGACGATGGGATAGGAAAGGCCTAGGAGTTGGAAGGAAGCGGCCGTGGCCTTAATTAAGGTACAGCCCCAGCATTTGCCTGGTGTGAAAATGGGAAACCACGGAAAACCATTTTCAGGGCTGCCGATAGTGGGATTCGAACCTACTATCTCCCGGATGCAAGCTCACAGCCGCGCGCCTCTACGCGCACGGCCAACTCGCCCGGTGACACATATACCAACATTACAGGTTAACTCATTAAGATGTGCTTGCCTCAACACTGCACACAAGGCATTCACTGACTTCAACATAAACCACTCACACACAGACACGCGCGCGTGGAAGTGGGGTTGCGTAGCGTTGTGGCTTAGCAGCTGACTTTCCATTCAGATGGTTGAAATTTGAATACCGACCGGTTATGGATTGGAATTTTCACCTGAAAAATCACGGGGCATCAGAAAGGACATCCGGTCTTAATACCCCGGCCAAAACCATAATGACCGGGCGAGTTGGCTGTGCGGTTTGGGGCGCCCAGCTGTGAGCTTGCATCCGGGAGATAGTGGGTTCGAGCCCCACTGTCGGCAGCCCTGAAGGTGGTTTTACATGGTTTCCAATTTTCACACCACGCAAATGCTGGGGGTGTACCTTATTTAAGGCCATGGCCGCTTCCTTCCCACTCCTAGGCCTTTTCTATCCCATCGTGGCCATGAGACCTATCTGTTCCGGTGCGACGTAAAACAAATTATTAAGAAAAGGAGTATGGATGGCTTCAGTTACCCCAGAAATATCTGGGGTAATTTGAAAGAAGTTTCGTTGTCTTTAAGCGCATATTCTCCCGTCCTGATTCCAACAATTTTGTGGTCCCCAGATCTCTTTCTCTCTCTCTTTTTTTTTTTTTTTTCTACTTCACGTCGCGTCTACACAGATAAGTCTTAGGGCGACGATGCGACAGGAAAAGGCTAGGGGTGGAAAGGAATCGATCGAGGCCTTGATTAAGGTACAGCCCCAGCATTTACCTAGTGTAAAAATGGGAAACCACAGAAACTCATCTTTAGGGCTGTCAAGAGTGGGGTCCGTACCCACTATCTCTCAAATGCAAGCTGGCAGCTACGTGACTCAAAACGCACAGCCACTCACTCGGTCCACCAGATCTCCCTGGCACAATCTACCAATCTAGTTTACAGTACTTCTCCTTACACTCGTGACGGACTCTTGGTGAGTAATGGTCTGCTACCCTTCTGTGCACGGTTAGCGCGCCACATGCGATCTCGATTGCTGTAGCGCAAGAATTTGATTATAAATGGCCGCACCCTACGGTCAACATCAGTCATTATTAGCTCAAGTGAAAACTTACTTTTCAGACAATCTTCGGACAGTTCTTCAGGGACACCGAGTAGCGGTAGACAATTTCGGCGATTGTACTGCACAGCCTCATCTAATAGCTCGTCCTGTTTCTGTAGTTTCTCCTCAATTGCGTTCAACTGTCTCTTCAGGTCACTGATTTCTGAGATTCTTGGAAATCGCTATCCAGCTTTCGAAGCACAGTCGGAGGGTCCACGCCACGTATGGTAGAATCCATGCAGGCTTACAACTTCGTCTCACCAGCTCAAACTCCTTTAGCTATTTGCTTTACGTCGCACCGACACAGATAGGTCTTATGGCGACGATTGGATAGGAAAGGAATGGGAAGGAAGCGCCCGTGGCCTTATTTCAGGTACAGCCTGGTGTGAAAATAGAAAATCACGAAAAACCATCTTCAGGGCTGTCGACAGTGGGGTTCGAATCAACTATCTCCTAGGTGCAAGCTCACAGCTGCGCGCCCCTAAGCGCACGGCCAACTCGCCCGGTGAAACTCCTTCAGAACAATGGCGGTGGCATATCATGTATGTTAATAGAAGTTAATAAAATACTGTAGCATTAATTACGCATAGACCAACACTTTCTGAAACATTATGCGAATTGAATGGGATGATTACGGAGCAATCTTACCCACGCAGCGGACTAGTGGCCAGTTTCGTAGATTTTTACGATTAGCCTACTACGTCGTCCAATCAGAGAATATTACACTGCAGTTTATTTAGCATCCTCTCCATTTCCTCAAACGTGGTTTCATTATCATCTTTGTTTTCTTCCGACTGAATTCCCTTCTTAAAAACTATATCAGAAGTGTTCCCTTTTAACATGAGTATGTATTCATCTATCCAGCGATTCCCTAGGGTATTTACTGCCCGTTTACCTCCTTCTATGTTTTGTTATTATACACTACAAAGTTTCTCTACCGCTTGACATCAGGTAAATGCTAGGGCTGTACCTTAATCAAGTCCTCCATCGATTCCTTCCCACCCCTAGCCCTTTCCTGTCCCATCGTCGCCATAAGACCTATCTGTGTAGGTGCGACGTGAAGTAAAAAAGAAAAGAGAGAAAGAGATCTGGGGACCACAAAATTGTTGGAATCAGGACGGGGGAATATGCGTTATTTCCAAAGTTCCCCATGGATTTTTTTGACCTTACTATTATCCATTTCAGGGCCTCTCAAACGCCCAAAATTTCACGCGTGCAAACTGAGTCGCAGAGGTACTGTGCACAGTGCATTGGTCCCACTCGGCTCGGACCAGCGCTTCTTCTTGGGGCGACTCGGCTAAGCTCGGCTCAACTCGGCTCGGATTTGGAATGCTACGGAGCAAGCAAGGAAGAAGGAGACAGGTGGAGCGAGTGAGATAGGCGTGGGAAAAGAGAGAGTCGGTGCTATTGCTCCAAATCGAGGAGTGGGGGTCTGCATTCTGGTCAACCAAGCGAAGTCGTCTCTTGCATCTTACACCGCGAAATGCACTGGTGCCTGCACCCTTAGAGGCCCTGATCTATTTGGTTCTATTTTTTTCTATGTTTACCAGCTGCTCCGACTAAATCATTCTACAAAGTTGTGTGTTTCTTTACAGTATACTGTTCCAAGACATTATCACCATCTATACTACAGCACCGCTGTATGTCATCCATTCTGTCATGAACCTGATTTCGCCTGTTTCTTCGAACTGTTCATTGATCATGTCTGTATACTTCTGTCCAGTTCTCTTATCCTAAAACTTTCCCGCACTTTTCTGCAGACAGATTTTACTTTCTGCCTTAGCCCTGCTAATATTTAATTGTAGAGCCTTTAATACCCAACGCGGTAAAGAAAGAAAATTCCAAAATATTGTTGGAAATTACCCGGCCCACCGCAGAACCAAGCGTAATGGGAGAGACTCAAGGAACTCCGCAAGGTATTCAACTTAAGTTACGAAATCAACTGCATCCATATACTGTGACCGTTCACAACGTCACCTATGGTATGTCATGATATCCAGGAGATGAAATATGCCGTTTTCCGCGTCATTCTACGATAAAAACTGCCCAAGATAGAATTCTTCTGCCCGCACCAGGACTCGATTTGCAGTATCCAGAGTCGCGCGACCGAGCTCTAGTTGCCGGTAATTAGCAGCAAGGCGGTGCAAGAGCGCTTGTACTCGAAGTTTTCTCACTCCAACCACGAGCGAGATGAAAGAGACGCGTTATCACGTGACAGAGAACTAGGTCACTAGCTGAGCCCAGAGAGTATATCCAACGTGAAAACTAACATTATACCCTGTTTTCCTCGCTCATTCTCCACTGCCAACTTAACGCATTCAGCTGTTTTATTTCTGTTAATTTTTATAAATCGCAAAATACCCAATGGATAATTAAGCGCAAACATTCATTTGAATCAGGGAATTTTACGCATAATTGTGAGACCGAGAAGTGCTCTACTTAACCGACAGAGCGGTAACTACGCTGTAAACAAGGGCGCGTCTTAATGACTAACAGATGTTGGACCCCAACCGTGACAGCGAACACAAGGAACCCCCTGTGCTCGTCATCATTCACCGCCAGAGACTAAAGGACGCTTTTGAGATTGCTTGAGAATCTACGAAGCTATTTCAAAAACAGTCACTCAGTGGAGATGGGAATACAGGAGCTACATTTTGATACCCTGTTCGTCACTATACGTTGCGTATTAACGGACCAACGTGTGAGAAAGGATTGCAGTTTTCCCCCACCCTCAGCATTCGGGTCTCTAGCGTAGCTTGCCTATATATTCAAGAGCTGAGGGGGAGACACTACCCAGTGCATTTCCAGTGTAACGCCAGTACGGTAGTATTTCGTCGTGGTTTGTGTGTGAGTCGTTTGTGAAGAAATACTCTTGTAATTTGAGCAGTGTAATGCAGTGATTCATTAAAGTCTGTGAATATATGTGGAAATAATCACCCTCTGAGTGAGATGTTAGCGTGTACAGTGTGCCGCAAATTAATAAAACAGGAACGGTACGAAACCGCAATAACCGATGTCCGTGTGTAGAAAAGGTCGTACATCGAGCCTCCTATGTGTCTAAGTTAATACGGCTCAGTTAACATATATAGGGACGTACTTAGCGAAGTGTGTGGATGTAAACGTGCTTGATATAAATATGAATTACCAAGGAAGTCAGTGAACGGCTCACTGTCGACCTAATTGAGGACAGGGCCATGTTAAAGTAATCCGTAGTGCAGTTGAGAGCTCGACTCACGGCTAAGTGCATTAGAACAGGCCTGAACTAGTATCATGAATACGAGAATGCTAATACATTAGTGGCCTAACCACTGTCGTTTCTAGGGAAACTAGTGAAATTTCTGGGCCTATAATCGCTGCCTACAAGAAGAATAGATAAATGAGAAGGGATTAATGTCGGGCTTCTGGGACAGTGCCGACATTGTGTTGGAATGCTCGTGCTAATGAGTATATCCAACCATATATTTAAATCGTGGTGTGTGATAAACTAACGCATTCACTTGAGATAATTTCCCCTCATTTACATGTCTACGAGAACGCCGGAGTGAACGCCGACGTCCAGCTGAATGCCAGAATTTTGCCTGTATATTAGAGAGAACCAGACGCCTAGCTGTCTTCGCCTGGTGTAGCAGAGAACGTCGAGAACGTCATACCAGATCAAGCCGTCATGTTCGTGATTTGCCGGGAGGTCATCAAAGGTCTTCACATCGCCGATGACGTGATGCAAGCAGCTTAAGCCCATGGTGTGCCCTCCTGTAAAGCTGTGAACGTGGTATCCAGAAGACTGAGTACATTTCCAAGTATTTATATCTTTGAAGGTCGTGTCCCATTGTAAATATGTAGATTTTCCACTTAGATGTAACGTAGACTGCAAGCACGCCATTTCAGAGGGATAATAATTATAATTTCATTTTTATTTGAGTCTTTTATAGAATACTTTCATCATGGTTTTTTGGGACGACCATATTTTACTTCCATCCTTGTATAAGGGTTCGATAATGCATGACGTAATTATAAGGACCTTGGCTTAATTAAGTGTGAAGCGCTGTCAAGTAGAGAAGGCTTAAATATTCTGTAAAAATGACTCCAGTTATCGTCTTTCCGTAGCATATACGAGTCATCAAGGTTTTTCAGTAATTCATTTTTTTTGGTGCGCTTCACCTGGTAGAGATCCCTCCTAATTAGTAACTAAGGCACCTGGAACAAGACATCGAGACAGTGGGTATCTTACATCGTTAATTAATTAGTTCGCGAATGCGCAAGTTAATTTGGACCCTGGTGGCAGGAGATCATCATTAAATCTGCATCGTGGTCAATGTACCGAGAGGAAACGAGACGGCTGGACAGGCTGTAGCCATAATATATATTATGTAATGAAAATGTGAAGTCCCCGTGGAATCTGTTGTTAAGATACGCGATATGGATATCGCGATATGAATGTGCCGAGTATGGCTGAATATAAAGCCGAGATTTGTTGTGATGCCATTGTGGGCAGTATTGGAAGAAGTGAATAGATTATTTACCGTGAAATAACTGTCTTTCAGGCCGCCCCTTGAAAGTGTGTCACGGGCAGCTACCAGCTGGAGTTTTATGAGCCCCTTTAAACGGGGGAGTGAAGGCGTTTTCTTCAGTGAAATAGAACAGATACAAATGGCGAGTTTCTTTCCTTTCGGCACAGACATTACGTGTGTTAATTTAAATAGAACCAACGTCGCAGAGATTCCAAATGAGCATTAAAGGAAGGATCCCTCCAATTTATTTCTTTAATTATTCACAGCGTGTAGGGAATTCCAGGTCAGATATACCCTGTCTCAGAAGGTCTTGAGTTCATTGCAGGAGACAGTAAAGCTTACTGTCACAAGCGGCAGGTGACTAAGGCCACCTGTAATCCATTGTGTGTATGTGAAATGTATATATTCTTGTCCATTTGTTGCAGGTAGTGCTATAATACTTTGTTTATGATGTCTGGTATTGAAGTCGCTAAATGCTTGTCCATAGGTAACATCGTTGAGTAAATAATGTCCTGATATACACCGACTGACAGAGCAAATGCAACACCAAGAAGGAGTGGTCAGAACTTTATGCCAATTGCAGGGTAGACTGACGTCACTGAGGTATGCTCATGATGTGAAATGCGCCGCTGTGCTGCGCACGTAGCGAACGATAAAGGGGACACGGCGTTGGCGAATGGCCCACTTCGTACCGCGATTTCTCAGCCGACAGTCATTGTAGAACGTGTATAGCTAAGAATGCCAGGCCGCCGTCAACGGAGGCATTTCCAGCAGACAGACGACTTTACGAGGGGTATGGTGATCGGGCTGAGAAGGGCAGGTTGGTCGCTTCGTCAAATCGCAGCCGATACCCATAGGGATGTGTCCACGGTGCAGCGCCTGTGGCGAAGATGGTTGGCGCAGGGACATGTGGCACGTGCGAGGGGTCCAGGCGCAGCCCGAGTGACGTCAGCACGCGAGGATCGGCGCATCCGCCGCCAAGCGGTGGCAGCCCCGCACGCCACGTCAACCGCCATTCTTCAGCATGTGCAAGACAGCCTGGCTGTTCCAATATCGACCAGAACAATTTCCCGTTGATTGGTTGAAGGAGGCCTGCACTCCCGGCGTCCGCTCAGAAGACTACCATTGACTCCACAGCATAGACGTGCACGCCTGGCATGGTGCCGGGCTAGAGCGACTTGGATGAGGGAGTGGCGGAACGTCGTGTTCTCCGATGAGTCACGCTTCTGTTCTGTCAGTGATAGTCACCGCAGACGAGTGTGGCGTCGGCGTGGAGAAAGGTCAAATCCGGCAGTAACTGTGGAGCGCCCTACCGCTATACAACGCGGCATCATGGTTTGGGGCGCTATTGCGTATGATTCCACGTCACCTCTAGTGCGTATTCAAGGCACGTTAAATGCCCACCGCTACGTGCAGCATGTGCTGCGGCCGGTGGCACTCCCGTACCTTCAGGGGCTGCCCAATGCTCTGTTTCAGCAGGATAATGCCCGCCCACACACTGCTCGCATCTCCCAACAGGCTCTACGAGGTGTACAGATGCTTCCGTGGCCAGCGTACTCTCCGGATCTCTCACCAATCGAACACGTGTGGGATCTCATTGGACGCCGTTTGCAAACTCTGCCCCAGCCTCGTACGGACGACCAACTGTGGCAAATGGTTGACAGAGAATGGAGAACCATCCCTCAGGACACCATCCGCACTCTTATTGACTCTGTACCTCGACGTGTTTCTGCGTGCATCGCCGCTCGCGGTGGTCCTACATCCTACTGAGTCGATGCCGTGCGCATTGTGTAACCTGCATATCGGTTTGAAATAAACATCAATTATTCATCCGTGCCGTCTCTGTTTTTTCCCCAACTTTCATCCCTTTCGAACCACTCCTCCTTGGTGTTACATTGTCACTGTTAGTCAGTGTAATAAAGTTACATCTTTAAATTTCCCTCCATACAACTTTACATTCAAAAATTCAGAACATTTTCTAACATTGTCCGTCTTAACAATATCACTTATTATAGTTACTTAGGGACATCTTCCCTGTTAACAACAACGCCAAGATAATGTCTTGTCATGCCTTTTAGTCAAGGTCCTCAGATGCGCCCTGCCTATTAACAGTAGACCAGGAGAAAATCTTGTCAGAAGCTGTTGATTTCATCCTCATTGGGTAAATATCTGTGTAACTTCTTCACAACTTCGATTTTTTGCTCATTGATTGGGAGATGGCCTTCTGGGATGCTTTCACAGTGCGTAATGATGGCAATGAAGATGTTGCGGACAGCCGAAATGTATGACTTACCACACTGTCAATGTAGGGCCTTGCAATTACTGATCCATTCATGTCACTGATTAAATTTGCTTATGTGGAAAGTCTTTGTGTTCTCTAAATGCTTACCACACGATTCTACAGAAATAGTATTTTTCTTGTAGAACTAGGGCCACCATGTTTTGAACTGCAGTATATTATCAGAGGTTTCCACCATAATGACTGTAAATTGAGCTTTTTGCTCCTCATTATCTGCCCAGTTTTACGGTCAGGTGCGCTTCCCTCCTTTTCAACATCCTAGTAGTGTACTTCTCCTGGTCTGGCCTAGTTTTACGGCCAGATCCCCTTCCCTCTTCCGGCCTAGTTATATGATCAGATGCTCTACCCTCCTCCTCATCATCATGCGAATAGTGAACTCCTCCTGATCTAACTCAGTTTTACGGCCAGGTGCCCTTCCCTCCTTCTCATCTAGCGCAGTTTTACGGTCAGATGCCCTTAGTAGTGTACTCCTGATCAGGCTCGGTTTTTGGCCAGATAGCCCTCCCTCCTCCTCTTCTGGCCCAGTTTTACGGTCAGATGCCCTTCCCCTCCTCATCTGGCATTATTTAAAATGAAATAGAAGTTTATTTTGGTTTGATTAAACGGAATCATAATTTTTTAGTAATTAACATTATAATTGAAGAGCTATGTGATGGTATGTTATCGGGAATCGAACCTGGGCCTCCGGTCTTGGCAGCTAATCAGATTAATCGCAACACCCCAGTAACTAAAATAATAATCGTATAGTCACAAAAAATATGATTATTATTGATTAAACGGAAACATAATTTTAGTAATTAACATTACAATCGATGCGCTATCTGATGGTATGTTGTTGGGAATTGAACCCGAGCCTCTTGTCGTGACACCTGACCCTCTGGTCGTGGCAGCTAATCACATTAACTGCTACACCCCACTAATGGAAATAATAATCGTATAGTCACAAAAAATTATTATTATTATTGATTAAACGGAAACATAATTTTAGTAATTAACATTACAATCGATGCGCTATCTGATGGTACGTTGATGGGAATTGAACCCGGACCTCTGGTCGTGGCAGCTAACAGGTTTCGGAAAAGTAGAAAAATTATTATTTATCAAACGGAATGATAATTTAATAATTATCATTACATGTTATCTTTACTTCTATGTCACCTATCACCCCGTTTACAAACAGAATTAGTAGATGAGTACAAGAAATATTCAATCAACTTGATGGATAAAAAGCAGTTACCATTTTGATTATATTTTTAACATTTTCATGACTGACATACTTACATTATTGATATGTCATCAAACTGGAGGGCATGGTGTGGAGGAGTCCTTTTGTCCTTTTACCATACGATGAAACGAGAGCCTTGAGTTCAGCATTTTACACGTACTTTTTCTCATTTTACCCTTTTTGCTAGAGGGCATCGAGGATGAATGGGGAGGAGGGTGTAGTAAGAAGGAGGAGGATTTATGTATGTGTAGCACGATTATTTTTTCAGTTCTGCATTTACATTTATCCTTTTTTCAGTCATTCATATCAGGAAAGTAATCCTGTTTTAACATATAATATTATAAAATCATAATTAGAAGGAAAAAGGAAGAGGAAAATAAGTGTGATGTTAAACTATTATACAAAATAAAACGTTATAGCTTTTTTAAATTACATTCAAATAATTTTTTTCTGAAGAGACAAAAGATACACAGTCTCATTTAATCAATTCACATCGTCAAGGGTTTTTAGGTTAAACACCTGCCGATCACCCTCTCCTTTTCGGAGTTTAATGTTACCTCCATGTTCTACCCATAGAAAAGCATAATTTCTCTCCTTAATTTTTCGAGCTTGGCCAAGGACCTTTCTTCGTAGGGATGTCAAACTATGGTCTATATACACCGTCTCATACTCAGAGAATCAGAGATGAGACGCATTTAAAACCCTTTTTACCTTGCGTTTTTGAATGAGTTTATTCTTGACACTACGGTGAACAAACTTCACTACAATAGAACCTGGAGCTTCATGCAATTGCCTCTTCAACCTATGACATGCATCAGTCAATTCATTCTTATCCTCCACATTCAATACTCGACCTACATGCTTAACAATTTCAGAAACATCCTCATTAGCTCGTTCAGGTATGCCTAAAATGTCAACAGTGTTACGACGACCATACAGATCAAGTTCGGCTAACTGTATTTGTGTGTCTTTTAATTGCTTCTTAAGATTGACATTTTCTTCTCTAAATTTCTCCATTTTCTCCATGCGTTGATGTATTACTCCGGACTGTTCTTTTTAAAATAAATGTTACATTCTCATCCAACTTTACGTGAGCTAACTCCAAACTTTTACCTAATTCTTGCTCAGCCTTTGCACTTGATTTCTTAACCTCTGCAGTTCCTTTCTTCGCCTCAAGTAAGAGATGATAGATGTCCCCAATAGATGGTGTTGTTGCTAGTTACAAGCCATGTACACTATTTCATCTTTCCTTTTCACAAGCACACCTCTAAACTTGATTTTCATATTTTAAGACATTTAATTCAACGTCTCCTTTATTAACACATTTGCAATGGAACCAACCTTAACAATTACTACACTGAATCTTAGCATTTATATCTTGCCTAGATGCAGCCTTCGGACATGCTATACAAGAGTTCATGGTGGCGAAAACTGGTTTCGCGATCGATATAAAGATCTAATATGTTGGCTGACGTTAACTGTACTGCCATAGCCGACTACTGCACTACTCTTTGGAAATATGTTCAAGTTGGTAGCACTTCACCTCAGTGTTTACGTACACAGATTCTTCCTCAAATAACTTAACTACCGAGCTCGATAGCTGCAGTCGCTTAAGTGCGGCCAGTATCCAGTATTCGGGAGATAGTAGGTTCGAACCCCACTGTCGGCAGCGCTGAAGGTGGTTTTCCATGGTTTCCCATTTTCACACCAGGTAAATATATGTCTTATGGCGACTATGGGATAGGAAAGGACTAGGAGTGCGAAGGAATCGGCCGTGGCCTTAATTAAGGTACAGTCCCGGCATTTTCCTGGTGTGAAAATGGGAAACCACAGAAAACCATATTCAGGGCTGCGGTCGAACCGACTTATCTCCCGGATACAATCGCCCCTAACCGCAAAGCCAACTTGCCCGGTCGTCATTCCTGTAAACTCGTGGTTGTTCGTTGGGTAGAAGATAAGAGAGACGCCAAGCTGCCATTCTGCGGTGTATTTCTCTCTATATAATGAAAACTCCCCATCGCATTGTAAATGGCATTAGGCAAGAGAGCCTGTCGTTATAGTAGAAATTCCCAAAGTCGATTGTGTACAGCAGTAGGAAACGTGGCCTTACATTATCATAAAAACTTCCCAACGCGCATCGTATATCGGAAGCTACGTATGCGGTCGTCCCCGCTCAGGTACATTTGCTAGTCAATTACAAATTTGTTTTTCCTGTGTTATGCTTTAGTTTATATCAATTTAAATGAACGTACAAATCTACTACACTTTATTAATTCTTATTTTACTGTTAGCTCTATGCAAGCGCAATTTTTAGTTTCAAGTTAATATTATACTTTTTGATGAATGAATTCATATTTTTTGTCTTTCTTCAGAACACTACAAAAAGCTCATTCAGAAATGTAGAAATGCAAAAAAAAAGCTACATTTAAGACTTCGAAACGCAAATATATTGCTAACACTACATATTATCTTTCCTGTAGATCTTGAATAGTGGTATGTCTACCAGCAAAAGAATGGAACAAAAAAGTGACGATGTTAATTACTTTCATGTTCTTGTGGTGGTGACTATTGTCTCAAGAGAAAGTACAAGTAGACAACCATTCTCAATATAACACTAATCAGGGAGAAAAATGGAAGTGATCCGACACGTCGAAAAATGAAGGTATCGGCCAAAGAAAGACGAGGGCCACGAAGGGTGTGAAAATGGAAGACTCCAAATACCGTCGGGCTAGGAAGTGACCAAGAGTTGACCAATATAGGTCGCGTAGGATGGATGAAAGTAAGGAGCCTGTCACAAGTAGTGGAAACAATGCCAGGACACAAAAGAACCCCGTGGTCGCCAACTCACGCTCCCAAGTTAAGATCCCCTGGGAATTCAATGTTCTTGTATAACAATAAGATTCTCAGGTTCTTGCCGAAGGGAATGGATTAATTTACAGTTACTGAATGATTATTGAAATGAAACGTAATGAGCGAGAACTCAATCCTGTACATACGATGGTAAAATTACGTTAAATTGAACATGTTATTTATGATTGCTTTTGATACAAGGTGAGAGGGGAACATTTTATGTAGCTATATAAGAGACTATTTAAATTTTTTTTTTTTGCTAGGGGCTTTACGTCGCACCGACACAGATAGGTCTTATGGCGACGATGGGATAGGAAAGGCCTAGGAGTTGGAAGGAAGCGGCCGTGGCCTTAATTAAGGTACAACCCCAGCATTTGCCTGGTGTGAAAATGGGAAACCACGGAAAACCATTTTCAGGGCTGCCGATAGTGGGATTCGAACCTACTATCTCCCGGATGCAAGCTCACAGCCGCGCGCCTCTACGCGCACGGCCAACTCGCCCGGTTATTTAAATTTTAAGGAAAATACGTGTGGCTTCTCAGGTCGATGAAAGCCGCGATACGGCCTGTACAACACGAAGGAATTGCTCTGAATAACTGGAAATAATATTACGGTTCAGTTTTTGGACGCTTGATAAGTCGGAATTGTTTCCAAGGAAACGTATAAACTTATTATTGCCACAAAAACGTATTAATCTATAAGGAAATTCAGCTTGTAATACATGCGATACATAGTAATCACTGATCATCGAGCGTGATGCACCATATATAGGATTGAAGTAGTAACACTACTACAGTATTCGATAACCTTAAAGGAATATGTGTCCAGAATATGATGCGAGAGCAGGAGTTTCACAGCCCAATTCAACAATCCTCCGTGAGGAATGTATATAATATACGAAAGAAACTCAGTTATTTTTTCTTACGACCTTCTTCCTCAGTGAAACATAATTTCAAGATCTAGTAGGAAATAATGGGATTGGGAGAAGCCTTCATTCCGCTCAAGAGTCACAACACATTCAGTGCACAGTCAACACCAAGACACGACAATAACATACTATTGTTGAACAGGTCGCTTACTGTGCAGTCCGCATTCAGTTAATACAAGAAGAGTAAGAAAGGTTTTCGCTATTCCCCGTTCACCCAGCACGCGTCCGTAAGGATTTCGGGGGCGATCAAGCGTGCTGACTCTCTGGATGGTTGCCACGGGTGATGGCGGGGAGGGGCCATCACTACGGGGAAGCCTGCTGCGATCGCAGTTGGTACTCCCCCACTGTACTTGTTAATATCGTCGGGGTGACAGTCGAACTCGACACGAGGTCACTGCTCCTCAGAACAGGGTTTTTCTCTGTTTGGGGATTCAGTCCCGAGTGTTGGTAACGACTGAAACTTCGAGGATGTTAGCAAATCCGTGGGATGAGGTGCGCGTCCGAAAGGATTCCGGGGGCGACAAAGCGCATCGACTTACTGGATGGTCGCCACGGGTGATGGCGGGGAGGAGCCATCACCTCTACGAAAGCTTCCTGCTTTATGTCAAGGAAGCCGGACACCCTCATCGTATTTGGTGGTATCCTTGGGGTGACAACCGAACTCCAGACGAGGTCAAGGACTGTTGATCTGTTTCGAAGATCAGTCTACGACCGAGTCGCGGGGACGACAAGCTTCGGAGGCATCAGTAAGAAAGTGTTGGATACGGTGAACGTCCGAAAGGAGACAAAGCTCACCACCACCACCACCACCACTACCACTCTCTGAATAATAGCCACCAATGAAACTTACTGCATTAGTCACTTAGGTCAAGGCTGAATGAATTCCCCTTGGTTGATTGGTTATGTCCTCATAACCTACTTCCTTCGGCTGCAAGACCGCTGGTGTCTTCCAGCTTCCTCCTAACTTCCAAACTGGTGTTCGAAAACATTCTGAAAAAGAAAGCTCTGAATCTCTAGATCATCTCCACGGGTAAGGGCGTGGAGCACCTTCGCAATGAAGACAGATATCAGAGTACCTTTCTTTGATAGCTTCCAGGTAGATCTTCTGAAAGGTGTTGTATAAAATATTTCTTCAATAATTTTCTCTGCCCTAGTTGTTGCTGCTGTTGCTCTTCGTGGATTTATCACATTCTACGGATGCGACAGATGGACTTAGGAGAAGTTCTACCCGCTATCTGACAAGAGAGAAGAAACGTGCGGTGAATCGACAAAATGACGCATGTTCAGTTGCTGTGAAAAGTTTCAATTGTAAATTTTGGTATCAATGGATGGTCATAAAATCTATGAATGGATAATTTGTCTATCACTATGATATTCGCTAAATAAAACTCAACATTACTGTTCTTAACTGTAGTATTATTTAATATTCAATCAAATATAGAAGGTGAAATGTATGTACACTACTACCCGTAGTCGATGGGTTATAGAAAAACTCACAACCATAGAGTTAGCAGGAGATTTAAGATAACGCCCATCTCCGATAATCTCGGAAGCCATAGATCCTGTGTTGGTTATTTTAATCTTAATTTTCGATACATGCAGTTTACTAAAAACACAAATAAAAAGTAAGGTATCCGGAAAATATCAAGAATCAACATTTGACATAAGTGATTTAGGAACTGAACAGAGAAATAATGGCCTGAAAAGTGTGTTAGAAACAATGTTTTAAGAAATGAAGCTTCTCGGACATGCTATCGAGGTTCATTAGATACCCCGGAAACATGATACCCCCAAGGAGGTCACCACAGTAGTCATCCTCAGTCCCTCCATATCATGTCCGACTCCTGAAAGATTATTAATATTGACTATCGAAAGAAAAAATGCATACTAATAGAACTACGATGATAATTATATGCTATGACTATTACCTACGTACTCAACTGCTCTAGGCTTCAACGGAGTTATATTTTCGAGGTTGCCTTATGCACAATTCTGTCATTAACTAGCATGTACCTCTTCCTTACCTTCCACCAATTTATTACTCTGCATTCCCCTATTAATGATGAATAATTTTGTAATTCTTTCCAGATACATCTACTCTCTGCTCAATAACTTTACAATCGTATCCAGCTGATTTTCGTTACCAATTTCTCTCATATCCTCCTGATCCATAAATTTCTCTCATATTTCTCTCGTCTCTAATTAATCTTGTATAAGGTGTGCCCATCCCGTTTCTTCAGAACACAGTAAACATTTACTTTCATCTCTATTTTGTCTGTATGCTTTATGTTTGTGTACCCCCATTAACAACCATATTATGCCCCTCATTTCCTTATTTGTTATATTATCTATATTTATCCTCATTTCCCCAATTCCTTTACCAAATTCCTATAGTGATTTCTTATTTTTATATTGTGAAGAGATTTGTTGCTTTTCAATATCATTAACTCTTAAAACTATATTTTTTACATATTCTTAGCTTCTCTATGTAATCCATTTTCCAGTAGTATCCTATTCCGTCCGGGACCGCGGTGTAGGGGGCAACGCATCCGCCTTTCACCCAGGGGTTAGATTCCCGGCCGAGTCAGGGTTTTTAATTTTAATGATTAATATCCATGGCCTGGGGACTGGGTGTTTGTGACGTGCTTAATCTTCCTTTCCTCACACACAACATTCCACACTACACTACATTACATGCAGTAGGGGCAAAAGATCCACATGGATCGACGCTCCGAACAAATAGCATTAAAAAAGAGTATCCCATTCCTAACGTTTCCAAAATGTTCCGCACCCCATCCACCCTGTATCTCTATAATTCGCTTACTCTTCAAATGAGGGAGAAAAATTATTTTCTTCCGTGGTTTATAGCATACCGAGAACGAACCTATCGGTTACCATGGCAACGTCTCTGACTGCTTGCCAGCAGAGAAGTAACGTAATGCCATTTTCGTCATCTTTCCTGCAAACTCGTGGTTGTTCGTTGGGTAGAAGGCGAGAGAAACGTCAAGCTTCCATTTTGTGGGATATTTGCGCTTTTTATTTTTTGCTGCTCCCTTCCCTCTTCCTTATCTATCCCTTTCAATCTTCCTATACACCCCTCAGCATAGCAGGTGAGGCTGCCTGGGCGAAGTACTGATCCTCCTTCCCAGTTGTATCATCTGGCCCAAAGTCTCACGCTCCAGGACACTGCCCTTGAGGCGCAAGAAGTCGAATCCCTCGCTGAGTGCGAGGAGAAAATCAACCCTGGAGGGTAAACAGGTAAAGAAAGAAAGAAAGGAAGAAAGAAAGAAAGAAAGATAACAAATGCCCTGATTTAATAGATCTACAGGTAGCCAGTGAACTGGGAAAAAGTAAAGGCCTCGAGAGTCCTATATCAGCCTCCATTACAATTAATTGAATTAATATCATGCAAAGAAATAGTTGCAGCTGATTCTAAATTGTCGGTTATTATAGATGAAATTCGCCTCTGTGGTGTAGTGGTTAGTGTGATTAGATGCCAACCCCAGAGGCCCGAGTTCGATTCCCGGCTCTGTCACGAAATTTGAAAAGTGGTACGAGGGCTGGAACGGGGTCCACTTAACCTCGGGCGGTCAAATGACTAGAGGTGGGTTCGATTCCCACCTCAGCCATCCTGGAAGTGGTTTTCCGTGGTTTCCCACTTCTCCAGCAAATGCCGGGATGGTACCTAACTCAAGGCCACGGCCGCTTCCTTTCCTCTTCCTTGTTTATCCCTTCCAATCTTTCTCTCCCCCCACAAGGCCCCTGTTCAGCATAGCAGGTGAGGCAGCAGGGGAAACAGACTAAGAAAGAAAGAAAGAAAGAAGGAAAGAAAGAAAGAAAGAAAGAAAGAAAGAAATGCTCGATGTGATGACCGTTTTGGATTATGCACATTCGGGCCTGGTGTCCAATAGATCGTCTTGCGCGCTGAAGCATTCCAGGTGTAATTGCTCGGCAGGCGTCCGTGATAAGTTGCCGAAGCTGGTGGGGGTTTTCCGGCCCTTGAGTGGAAACGACGTTCTTCAAATGTCCTCACAAGGAGAAGTCTAACAGCGTTAAATCCGGTGATCTGGCGAATCAAGAAATAGGGCTTCCTCGTCCTATCCATTTCCCTGGCAGTTCTTCGTTCAGATGGTTACGAACGGGCTAAGTTGAATGTGGTGGAGCAACCACGTGGTCAAAGGATCGTGCAAGGGCACATCCTCCAGCAGCAATGAGAGTTCCTGACGCAGAAAGTGCAGGTAGCGTGGGCCCGTCCAATGAGTCTCAAATAAATAAGGTCCAATCAGACGATCCCCCAAGATTCCACACCAAACATTCACTCCCCATCGTACTTGATGGGGCACCTGTCGCACTCTCTGAGAATTGTCCGGACTCCAATAGTGCTTGTTGTGGCGATTGACGTTTCCATTATTGTGGAAGCGCGACTCGTCCGAGAACAAGGTATGGGATACGAATGCTGCATCATTGTCCAACTTTCCTAATAGTCACCGACAGAACTCCATTCGACCTTCGAAATCACGCCCGTGGAGCTCTTGGTGTAGCTCAAGATGGTATGGGTGAAATTTATGTTCATGCAGTATTCATCACACGGACGTGCAATCGCCCTTTTACAGATGTGTGGATTATTACGAGCTGACCCCAGAACGGCCTCTTCTGTTTCATCCGATGTAACGGGCCTATCGTGGACTGGCGGCTTGTTGGAAATCACGCCTGTTGTCCTTAGGCGTCTTTCAACACGGCGGAATGTCGTAGCAGCCGGGTGTCACCTGTTGGGATATCGTTCCTGGTAGAGACGTAGTGACTCGCACGCGTTTTTTCTTGCTTCCACATAAATGAGGAGCATGTCAACGTATTCTTATGTGGAAAACATGACAGCAGAGATTACAGTACATTCAGGCCCTAACCAGAGGAGTATGCGCAGGGCACAAGATGAATAACCGCGTCATTCTACTGATTGAATGTAGCTAACGTGGGTCTGCGTTTACGTATTCAAACATCATACCGTTGCAGAAAAATATTTGAACGATGCAGGATTCGAACCACCGCCGGCACAATCCGTCGATTGGTACGCGAACGCCTAACCACGTCCGATATGCTACATTACTGGAAACGTGTTGGTAGTACGACGAGGACAGAGTACATACGTCATCCGGTTCAGTGTTTAAGACATTAATTACTGCACTGTTTGCTAGTTTTATGCATTGATTCCCCTCTTCGTTACACCCGCTCACGAGGTACGACACATTTTTGTAACATAGTTACATGGTAAAAGGACGTTGCTATATGATTTCAAGGCGTCATGTTTTGCGAACGGATCATATAACATTTCGCTAAGGTTCAGAATCCTGTGAATAATGTGCTCACTGAACATTAATACCATACATTACGCCTGCGGAGGAATACCACCCCTATGACCATGTGTACGTTAGTTGGGTTGCAGCAGACGATATTGGAAGGGGCTGCTGAATCACACTGTATAAATATTTGTGTTTACTAGAGAGTGATCTTGATAACAAACAAGTCTAAACATCCATAACCATGTCCACGTGATCACTGCGTGTCAAAACAGCGTGACCTTAGTATGGCACATCCTCAGTCCCGTTACCTCGTTCCACGCGTTAGATATAGCTGCCCTAGTAAATTAAAGTTTCTAGTGTGTTCTGAACACAAGGGTTTGGTCTCTGCCTGATGCAAAGAATACTGTAGGCCGCCACAAGCCTCTAGAGCTCAAATCTACAAGCTCTAAAAATGAAATATTAAAGTGAGTGTTCCAAACGCTTAGCGTATTTAACTCCACAGTTGCTCGGATCCGAGACCTTAAAATTCCTCCTATATAGTCGCCATCTTGTCTAGTTAGGTTAAGCTTCTAAACTTGGATATCAAAGTTGTGGTCTGTAAGTCTAACGCCCTTGTGCAGTTAAGCATGGGAAAGAGATCGAACCCAGGTCCCGTAAGATTTAACTTACACACGTTAGATTATAACGTCATGCGCCATTAGCCAGCAGTCCGCATTTCAAATTACTCGCGCTGTGACGTCACAGTTCTGTCAGGAGAAAGCCTACGCGTTCGGTTTGTGAAGATAAGCATGTATTTTATATCGCCCGCGTTTATTCCTTCACAGCTCCGACTCTCCTCCAAGGGGAGACGGCAAAGAGCCTGTGTGAGGTTAGTTTACCTTTTGTAGCCGAAGTTTGGTTAAGACACGTGTTAATCACGCCTACAAGTCACCTGACCAGTGCGGCTCCTCCAAAGGGAGATCGTAAAGAGCCTGTCTGAGGTTAGGTTAGCGTTCCTCGTAGCAAGGTTATGTTAAAACGTCATTATGGCGTCATAACCTCAACTACCAGTCACCTAACCTATTGGACTCCCCCAAGGGGAGCCGATAAAGAGCCTGTGCGATGTTAGGTTAGCGTTCGTACGCAAGGTTGGGTTAACACGTCATAATGACGTCTTAACCTCATCTGTAGGTCACCTAATCGATTTGGCTCCTCTAAGGGTGTCCGACCGATTCGGCTCCTCCAAAAGGGTTCTTGGCCTTTCGGACTCGGCTCCTCCAAGGGGGCCTGTCCGATTCGGCTCTTCCAAAGTGGCCTGTGAGATTAGCATTGCCCTCACACGTAAGAGTATGACGTCATACCCTCACCTAGGGATCAAATAACCCCAGATTGGCCAGTAAGGTTAGCATTGCCCTCGTACGTATGGATATGATGTCATAAACTCACCTAGGGGTTAAAAGCACCCCAGATAATTCGCTGAACAATTAGGTCCCTCCAATGGACTCTGTGATGTTAGGCTTGCTCTCGTACGCAAAGTTATGACGTTATTTCGCGTCTTAACCTACCGAGAGTTCATTGAACTCGGGTAAGAACCCGCATAGGTACACTACTAGGTCATTGTGTCAAAACCGACATAACTACACTATTCAAAAAGCGTGAGAAAATGCTGACACAGCACGCATTGTTTTAGAACATACTTTGCCCTTCTACTTACAATTATGTTGGCTTGATGAATCAGGCAACATGATCTTGTTGTCACTGAACTCTGAGGTATTATTTAAGTGACTACTGGAGTCAAGTTTTGTTGTCTTCCATAAACTTATGAGATTGTTAAAGTAACGTATTTCTAAATACATGATGTAATAAAAGTAATATAACTTACAATTTTTAAACATTGTTTTGAAAATATGAAAGAAATTGCTTGATTTACATTACAAACATAACCACTACCAGTGTTGGCACTTCTTTAAACTAGCATGATTTTGACATCGGGCATTAACATGATACACGATACTAAATCATATACGATTATCACTATTTAGCTGGGTAAAAGAAAAGAAAGAATGAAAGGCAATTTTTTTTGCAAGTTCTTTCGCGTCGCACCGAAACAGATAGGTCTTATGACGACGATGAGACAGGAAGGGGCTAGGAGTGGGAAGGAAGCGGCCGTGGCCTTAATTAAGGTACATCCCCAGCATTTGCCTGGTGTGAAAATGGCAAACCACGGAAATCCATCTTCAGGGCTGCCAACAGTGGGGTTCGAACTCACTATCTCCCGAATACTGGACACTGGCCGCACTTAAGTGACTGCAACTATCGAGCTCGGTCAAATAATTTTTAACTTTACATTTAACAGCGCATTCGCAAAAACGGCATTGCAGTTTATTTTCTGGGCCTTCCGTGAAATATTCCCAGGGCCATGATTTCCTTTTGGTAGCCATCAATATGCACTAAAACTACTGCATTGCATTCACACCAGTCAAATGATTATGCTTAAATAAAATGACAGATTTACCTCGTGGGTTGAGTGTGATGTTGCAGACCTTCTTCTAGTTTGTTCATGCATTTTTCCCTGCGAATAGAAGGCCAAACTTCCGTTCATGACTCAGTCTGTGGTCCCATTGGCAAGATGTCAAAGCCTGTTGTTCTCAGTGTGCCGCGTAACCGTGACGTAAGAAGCGTGCTTATGTTCCCAAGAATCCCATAAGGCATGCTTTTGCGAGAAAAGCATTGAAAAGTTCTCGCGGTTCTCGAGACATGCACTCTTATTTCCCATTTCTAGTTATGAATGGTGCTTCTCACAAGGTCAATCTGCTGAAACAGCACCTTCTGATGCAGTGAGGAAAGCTAACCGTCTCACTCGTCATCTAGTACAGTACGCCCCATTGCAGATTACAACCAGGCGCGCAGGTCGCCCATTTGCGTTAAATAGAAAGACCTGCACCTGCCGAGCTGACATGTCGTCTGACATTCCTGGTATTAAAAACCCAAGTGCTAAGTAAGTATAAATAAATACATAAATAAATAAAAATTTCACCTTTGTTGGTCATAGTTTACATGGACCATCTACTGAGAGGGAGGGATTCATTTAGGCAGAAATGTAATAAGCAGTTTGGCCTACGCCAACGACTTGGTCTTCATGACAGATAGTGCTGAAAGCCTGTAGTCTAACATCCTGGAACTTGAAAATAGGTGAAATGAGTATATGAAGTTAGACTTTCCAGGACTAAGGTGATGTCATTGAATGTCAGGTTGGAGGTGTTGTGTGTGTCCTCCGCGCTCAGCTCCGCGCCTACAAGCTCCGCAACCCGCCGCATCACCGATGTTTCCAGAGCCTACGAGAGGACTGCACTGCGCCTGGCATGCTCGTCGGTGACGTCAGCCAGCGCTATATAAGGAGCGACGTTCCTCGCCTTACCGAGGACTACCCCAGTGTCCAACGGCCAGCCCAAACCGCAAGTCAAACACGGAGGCATTCCTCTTAAAAACGTGTCTTGAACAGGTGGACAGATTGCTGGTTGTGAGGTCTCACCTCCGGACATTGCCTCATCTTCCCTGATTCCCGTAGCCACGTCGAGCCCCGAATCGAGCATTCTGTTACACTCTCAAGTCATCACCAGTGCTTCGACGACTATCTTAGCATTCTGCGAATTAAGATATTGATGCAAGTTCCTTGCAAGTCTAAGTCCAATACCAGCATTATACCAACGCTACTCTCTCTACAAGTTACACTTGTTATCCCACAACAGATAGTTTTCGACTATCCAAGGACATTTCCCAGTGAAATAGACTATCTCCTCAAGATAGGTGTGAATGTGTATATAGGACTCTCTCTTTGTAAATATATATTTGTGCCACAGACTTTCAGTCTATCATTTAATAACAGTATTAACGGCGTGCAATCAATCAAGCTTCAGGACAAGTTTCATTATATTTCTTGTAAATACTGTACAAAACTATTGACGCAATAAACGTTATGTTGTGTTACTGTATACTAAGTTCCTCGTATACAACAGGGGGTACAAAGCTGGAACAGGTAGATCAATTCAAGTATTTTGGATTCGCAGTTGCTATCAGCGGTTTTCTGTAAGAAGGAACAAAACATTATTTACACCAGTTTGTTTTCGGACCAAATTTGATTTACGGGAAAGGAAGCTGGGAAGACTCAGGATATCTTATTCACAAGTTAGAAGTAATAGTCATGAAAGTAGCGTGAATGATCGTTGGTATAAACAGATGGTACAATGGAAGGAGGGTACCCGGAATCAGGAAATAAAGGCTTTTAGGGATGAACTCCATTGGTGAAGACGTACGTATAAACCGGCTTCGGTGGTGGGGCCATGTGATGCGAATGGAGGAGGATAGGTTACCTAGGACAATAACGGACTCGGTGATGGTGGGTAAGATAAGTAGAGGTAGACCAAGCCAACGATGGTCGGACTCGATTTCTAAAGTTATAAATAGAGGCTTGTGGCGGTGTTTAGTAAATGCACTGAGGCTTTCAGACTGAACGCTGAAATTCGTGAGAGTCTATAATGACAATGTATGTATTGAACTCATAACCTTTGGTGCAGACTGAACCGGAGCCCAAACTTACGAAAATTTATGACATCGAGTGAGCTGGAATATTGAGACTGGGAGCTCCACTTTATTCATTCGGACTGGGAGAATCGTGGTGAACAGCTGGTAGTTCAAATGCTCCCGTAACATGTAAAGTGACGTCATTGCCACGTGTGGGTGATGTAGGACTACAAACTGAATTGGGCACGGAGCTATTTTTTTTCACTAATTGATCCTGGAGAAGAATTAGAAAGGAAATATTGCAGAGAATTAAAAGTGTAATTTATTACGAATGAATGTAGAAAAGGTATGCCCCAGATTGTCTAGAGAAAGATTGAGATGGTGCGCGCCAAAATTAACACATTTCTATGACATCGTCTTGAAGAGAAGAAAAAATAGTACCCGGAAAACAATGCATTTTCAACTACAAATCCTATAAGGTCAAACCCATAAATTATTTCCAGAACAGAGCTGTGGATGTTGTATTTATCTACCACAGTGGTATGTTTGTTATTTGTGAAACAACAAGAAAAGTTGTGTTCGTCGTCCATCGGTTACATCGCTAGCTAGACTAGGATGAGTTTGGTGAGCTGTTAAAGCAAGGGTAGCCATATTGATTTCTTGTCAGCATTGTCCGAGATTTCGATGTGAATCTACGCAGCTTTACATAAGGTTGAAAAACCACATTGTGTCGGCTAAGTCCAGTGTTGTGGGAACTTAAACTCTGGACGAATCGTGAAGGAAAGAACATAGTTGAAAAACACGATACAAGTGAACTTAAAGTGAGACTCAATGAGGGACTTCACAAAATTTTGAGTGGTCTCAATGTTGAGAGTACGCATTTATCTAGTAACTAGTTGAAACAATATATTTAATAGACAGTTGCCTTAAGGTCAATTCGACGGTAATCAGAGACACACTAACGGTACACGTTATTTTCAATAGAAAGGACTGTGTAAAATTTGCGTGATCAATAATTTAAGGGGATAGTTTCAATTGATGCCTGTATATGACGGTGAACTGCCAGGTGATAGACGGTCGTCATTAATGCCGCGATCCTGCGAAACAGTCATTGAGCGAGGTGTCTTGAACGGAACTAGCAAAAAAAAAAAAAAAAAAAAAAAAAGACATGAAAGAAATCCCGAATGAGGGAGATAATAAACACCAACAGTGGCGTGCACTGAACCCCATCTTCTTGTCTTGCAAGTTGCTTTACGTCGCACCGACACAGATAGGTCTTATGGCGACGATGGGACAGGAAAGGGCTAGGAGTGGGAAGGAAGTGGCCGTGGCGTTAATTAAGGTACAGCCCCAGCATTTGCCTGGTGTGAAAATAGGAAACCACGGTAAACCATCTTCAGGGCTACCGACAGTGGGATTCGAACCCACTATCTTCCGAATACTGGATACTGGCCGCACTTAAGCGACTGCAGCTATCGAGCTCGGTGAACCCCATCTACCCCAGCGCTGCTGGGCTAAAGAACTTTGTATTAACATTTTCTAATTATTCCTCAGAACGCTTTTTATAAAGATTAAAAAACTGCGAACCTTTAAGCCAAGCCAAGTACAGCTGTCTCGACAATCCTCTCGCACTACCGCAGTTCAACTTCTCCAGCGAGCTGGGTTTCCTTGCCGGCGCGAAAGAGAGCTACCCCAGCGACGCATGCATTTGAAGCTTCCTTGTCCTGGCAGCGAGGCGGAGCTGTAGGCCCTCCTCCGACAGTAATTTACGGCGACAGACCAGCTAGCTGAGATAAGGTAATGTTAGTTATTTATTTATCGTATGGCAAGTATACAAAAGAAAAAGAAAACTTACAATATATACAAGGACATGAATGTTGGTAGCGTTCACATTTACAAATCAACGTCCAGTTGCTGTAGCCATTCTAAGAAGGGGGGTGTAGCACTAATGACATCTTGGGCTGGTCCATCATACTTCTTCAGAGGGCACTCCTCAATAATGTGCTGCACTGATTGGAAAGGGGCTCCACAGTCACAGGCAGGGGATTCTCGAAGTCCCCAGTTATGTAGCATGGCATTACATTTAGCGTGGCCTGTTCTTAAACGGTTTAGACCATTGGGAGTCCAGTTGTGGGGTCTTGGATGCTTTGGTGTTTCACACATGTAGACCTCCAGCTTTGACGCCATTTTTCCTGGATATTGAAGCCAGTTATGTCATGCCATATTTGCTCCCTGATTTAAGACGAGAAGGGGCAGGTCAGTAAGGACCTCATGGATTGAGAGATTCTGTAGATGATCAGAATGGTGTAACTTTTACCACTCGCGTACAGTTGCTTCCTGTCGTCTCAGTTACGGAGGTGGTATGTTACTGATAGTATGTAGCCACGGGTTCGGGGTGGATTTTAGTGTGCCTGTTATGGTTCTCATACATTTGTTCAAATGGACGTCGATCTTCCTAGTATGAGCGCTACGTTGCCACAGCGGGGCACAATATTCAGCCACTGGATAAACCATAGTGAGGGCAGTAGTGCGTAGTGAGGATGCATCAGCTCCCCATATCGTACCAGCTAGTTTCTTCATGATGTTGTTTTTTGACTTAAGTGTCTGACTTGTATTTTCCAGGCGTTTTTGTATGTTAAATAACGGTCTTTTTTTTTTGCTAGGGGGCTTTACGTCGCACCGACACAGATAGGTCTTATGGCGACGATGGGATAGGAAAGGCCTAGGAGTTGGAAGGAAGCGGCCGTGGCCTTAATTAAGGTACAGCCCCAGCATTTGCCTGGTGTGAAAATGGGAAACCACGGAAAACCATTTTCAGGGCTGCCGATAGTGGGATTCGAACCTACTATCTCCCGGATGCAAGCTCACAGCCGCGCGCCTCTACGCGCACGGCCAACTCGCCCGGTAAATAACGGTCTAAGGTGATGCCAAGGTACTTGGGGTTGAAATTATGTTTAATTCTTTGGTGGCAGAACACAACGTTGAGCTTTCGATGAGCTGTTTGGTTACACAGATGGAATGAGCATACTTCTGTCTTAGCCGGATTTGCAAAGTTTCCACTTCGTGTAGTATGCATTCAAGGTTTCCAAGTCATTGGAGAGAATGCTTTCCCCATATTCTAATGTAACAGTTTGGACAGCGATGGCTAAGTCGTCAGCATAGCAGAATTTCTTGCTGATGGTGTCAGGCATGTCACTGGTGTACAAGTTGAAAAGTAGTGGGGCTAATAGACCCTTGAGGTAGTCCATTTTTACTGTAAAAGACTTGCTTGTCTTTTTTACTATGGTGACCTTGAAGTACCGATTTTTCAGCATGTTCTTCAGAAGGGCTGTAAGTTTTTTACAGCGTGTATGCTTTTCAGTTTTGAATAGTAGTCCATCCAGCCATACTGTATCATATGCCACTGTCAGGTCAAGAAAAGCAACGGATGTCTTTAGCTTATTCTGGAATCATGCCTCAATATATGTTGTTAATACTAATACTTGTTCACAGCAGCTTCATGTGATTCTGAAACCCGCCTGGTATGTTGGTGTTATGTCATATATTATTTCCTAAATCTGGTTGAGGATGAGGCGTTCCAACAATTTGTAGCAAACACTCAGTAGTGCAATAGGACGGTAACTTGAGGGGTCATCTGCAGGTTTTTCTGGTTTGAGGATTGCCAGGGTGTGAGCCTCTTGAATTACGGGGGAATGATTCCAGTCTCTAATACGTCTCTGAAGAAGTTCTTGAGCCATATTTTCCCATGCTTCCCAAGATATATTTTGAATTCAGGGAAAATACCACCTGAACCTGCGGCTTTCCTCATTTTTAGCATGTTGATGGTTTCCTCAATTTCTTCTTGGCTGAATGAATGAGCAAGAGTAGAGTCATTTTGGAGGCTGCTATCCAATTTCCTCATCTCTCTCTCAATGTGTTTCTTCTTATTGGGGTCTATTGGAATTTTGTCAGCTCTTGATTTGATATGTAGTGCCATTTCATTTGGTGTTATTCCTGGTTCCTTTTTGCGTATGTTTGAAACAGCGCCAAGTTTCCTAAGGAGGGTCCATGCTTTTCTGCTGGAGTGAGTAAAGCTCAGCTGAGAAGTTAGATCTCTCCATTTATCTTTTCTTCCTTTACTCAGATCTTCTAATATCATTTTTCCCATTTCAGGATCACCAGTTTTCTGATAACTATCATACATCTTTTGGATAGTTTCATCCCAGCATTGAATATACTGCTTCCTGAATGTTTTGCTTAGCTGCACCGATGACAACGCCTAGAAACCTCTCGTAATTTTCTGCCTTCGGGGGAATCCATCTCAGATTACTATCTACTTCTGATTTGTACTGGTCCCAGTTTGCCTTCTTGAAATTCCATCTTGGTTTATGTATGGATCTGACAACTGGTATTTCAAGACCTATATTGATAAGAGAGGGTCTGTGTTGACTTCTTTGAAAATGTTGAAGGACTTTTCTTGTGTGGTCTATGGGGAGTTTTCTTTCATCTGTGGAAACAATAACCAGATCAGGGTTGGTGTCAGATTGCCATCTAGCAGAGCGGAATGTTTTTCTGCTTTAGCATCAAAACTAAGATACAGGTTTTGGCTATTACATCACATAGCCAGTTTTTCTCCATTTTCATCATAGTTTGGGTAGCCCCAGGATGTGTGACGGCAGTTAAAGTATCCTACGTATGTACAAGGAGTGGGCAGTGAAGGCAGTGGTGCAGTTGGCCAGTTGGAGTGAGGTGGTTTGTAAACTGATGCGATAGTCAAATGATCTAGTTTGGCAGTGATTATTTCTATATCTTTAATTCTTTTGGAGTTCACTTCTGAAGTGTTGCAAATATTATTTATGGCATACATGAATGATTCATGTACAGGCGAGAAAAGACTCGCTATAATTTTGTATCCTGAAATCTTACCTCTGCCTTCCAAATCTCCCTCTGTCAAATGAGTTTCTTGTATTGTTAGGATGTCAATTTGCAGGTCATCGGCTAGTTTACTAAGGTATTCACATTTGTCCTTTGGCAGGCCTTCAGAAATTATCTGTAGAATATGAGCGCTGGTTGCAAGCTTCCTTGTCAGTTTGCTCTGATAAGTGCCTTTGGTAGATTTCATCTTTGGTTTCATCTTCTGGTGTAACTTTGGTTGACCGTGAGAGATCCAGGATCTAGTTCGGTCGCCTATTTGTGTAGACTATCAGCCCCCCTGCATAAGCAGTTCGTTGCCCAGGGTACACCACGAGGAGGTTATCTACACGTCGCACTCCGGTAATGTTAGTTTTAATACTTGACACTCGAAGTCTTCAGCGCCACACACTAGAGACCGCAAGAAAAATATCAACATCTTAACAGAATAGCCACTTGCACATCGTCTTGCTAATAAAAATAGAGCCAGTATATGAAATCAATTGTAATATAGAAGAATATATTTTAGTCTTGGGTTTCGGCATGTATACATTTTCATCGAGCAATTTCTTGATGGCACGTGTAGACTATGTGTTCCGATAGCCGCAGAGAAGTATTTAGGTTGCCCAGCATGAGCACAGAGTTAAGCGTGAAGTAAAAGTATTTTGTATTTGGTTGTCTGTGATGGTGGCATATAGTGAATTTTTGTAATGTTCCTGTTGGTTTATAGGTGAAGGTTTCGCGAGTTCTGTGGCATTCTTCATGAATATGACGTGTGTTATACGTCGTGACAAATATTTTTCCGCGTTTGTCGTTGATGCACGTACACTCATTATGGGAGTGAAACTAAAAAACTTCAGCGACGGTAAAATACCAGTTAACTTTTGCTGATTAGTTTAGATTAGGCTTTTTAATTTAAAAAATAGTTTGCCTCAGTGTATTTTTGTGAAAACCATGGCTGTACTATCCATCACGAGGCGTCACCGGATGAAACTGTAAGTACCTTGTTTAAAATCTGCTACAGATTAAGTTATGATGGTGTCGTCACTGCCATGGATATCAATTTGGAAGTAGGCCCTATGTGCGAGCGTGTGGTTGAAAACATTCTTGAAAATTCTTTCTCAGGTAGATTCCATGAAAAACGCAGCCTTATAAAATGGTATTGTTGACTTTAGAGAGTGTAGTGGGGCTACGACTGTTTATATTTTAAAAACTTTTTTGCAGCAGAGATAATGAATATGTTCACCGCACGCGATTGAATGCCAGTACCATTAACTTTGTCAGAATGGCATGGTAATTACAATACAGGACGCTGTCGATTTATAACGATTGAGGAGGACGTACAATAATAAAGGTTGGAGACTTACCATGATGATGTAAATAATGCTTTCTTTGCCTGGTCACTGCTTGCATTTTCTCTGCGGCGTCCTTTGGTCACCACTTTGTCAGTAACGTAAATATGTATGTATAGTTTTTATTTCATGTCTGGATATTCTGTAGCGGAAACATCGAGATTTTGTGTTGTGTTGCGTAATGATAATATTAACCAGTAGTGGGACGAAGGCTGTATTATTCCGTAGTATTTATTTTAGACCTAATTTGGCAGGTAAAGTTCTGTGAGAATTATTTAGAAATTTTTGAAGTCCGTTGTTACAGTTGGGGATCGTTTATTCACGCTTGGAATTAAATTCACAGTGTTTTGATACCCATATTGGGTAGGATCATTTCTCAAGTTATGATTTTGTAAATTATTCCATGTTTAATGCTTAAGCCGGCCCCGCGGTGTAGGGGTAGCTTGCCTGCCTCTCATCCGGAGGCCACGGGTTCGATTCCCGGCCAGGTCAGGGACTTTTACCTGTATCTGAGGGCTGGTTCGAGGTACACTCAATCTACGTGATTACAATTGAGGAGCCATCTGACGGTGAGATGGTGGCCCCGATCTAGAAAGCCGAGAATAACGGCCGAGAGGAATCGTCGTGCTGACCACACGGCACCTCGTAATCTGCAGGCCTTCGGGCTGAGCAGCTGTCGCTTGGTAGGCCGTGGCCCTCCGGGGCTGTTGCTCCAAGGGTTTTTTCAATGCGTCAGAGAGCGGGTTCATGTCCTTGCTTTGTACCATATGTTCCGATCGCGAGTGCTCATGTATTGTCTCCGATGATAAAATTAATGTTATAGAGTGTGTTATTTCCGGAGGGATTTTGTAGTCAGAAAGTCAGTGTGACAATGCTTGAAAATTTTGTCCGTTGAAAACTACGTAGGTTCTTGCCAAGGGAGCTTCAGTTTTAGGATTCAGTTCTCAGTTTAAGTTGGTAGGGTGAAGAATTTGTTGGGAAACGAGTGTGTTCCGTCACACCGTATTGCATGGCATTTCCGTGTATTGTTCTAGTCGGCTGGCTTACCTGTGAGTTTGTACTTCCTATTAAAACAATAATCACCACCATCAATCTTATTTGTTTCTTGGAGATTCAACGAGAATGTTCCGTCTCTAGCCACCTCGCAAAGCTTCTGGTTCGCATCACTCGAGCTATAAAAAGGGAGGCTAGCCGCGGACGGTTAGTCAGAGCTGGGTTCCGTGGTGGAGTCATAGTCAGAGTTGGTGCAAGTCTCGGAGTCAGTGTTGGACTGGGGGAAAGTACTGAACTCCGTGGTGGAGTCAGTGTGAGACTCAGTGTGTTGGAGTTCGGTGGCTGGGCTGAGGGTGACAGAGGTGTAGGCTATCACTAATGTCCCACCGAAGTCTGAACGAACAGCTGGGTTGTTGGTATCGGAGTGTCCAGAGAGTTGCTGGATTGAAGACGTGTGGAACGGAAGGCTGTGTACTACCAGAGAGTAGTGTGTATTTGTATATTTCTGTGAAATGAGGATCGCCGTGAGTCTGCGAGGGAAACCGCTATTGTGAGTGTGAGGGAAAATGGATATGTGTTAATAATCGCTGTTGTGAGTACGTTCTGCTGCTGAATACTGTTGAGCTGTTCATGTTTTGTTCACTGCGTGCGGCTGTATGATTTACTGGACTGTCTCTGAAGTCGAACCAACCAATAGGTATCGTGTGTTGTGTAGCCCGTAGCCCTGTGTTGAACTCCAGCGGTCTACACACACCTGTTGTATGAGGTGACCGAACTTGGGGAGGTGAAATTAAGGATTAGCCATATCCAGGTAATAGCAACGGGCCGGAAACCTTTCACATCAGTATTAAAAAGAACGGTCTTCAGCGATCGACTGAAGCCTGTGTTTATGACTAACAATAGTGGAACAATACCCTCTATTTCCAACGCTTAACCATCAGTGGCACCTCCTGCAGTGCCTGAAAATACCAAGCCATTGGTGAAACCAGCATCTACCTCGCCATTCCAGAGAATTCACCATCATATGCAGTGGACGTAAAGTTCATATTCCTAAAGCCATTGATAGTTTCGTTTCGTGATAAGTGTTGTGACCTGAGTCTCCAAAAAATTCGGTATCATGTGTAAGCTCTCTGAATTACTTTCAACGTTTATTCCTAGTGTATCAACTTTCTATTCTGTTCAGCTTATTGTATTTTCAGCAAACTAGGAAACGAGTGTTTTTCACTGTTAGTGCTTCCGTGCTTTCTGAAAGGCATCGTGTATCATTTTGTATTATATTTACAATAACTGTGCAAGTAAATTGAAGTTATAATAATTTGATTACTGAGGCTCTCATTTCTGTCAAGACGTATTAATCAAACAGTCTTTGAAGAATAAATCCCATGCCTTTGATTTTCATCTTCTGTGGGAGTTCTTGTACAGCAAGAACAGTGTTATACTGACTGTACATGTCTGCCAGCAGTTATTTTTTCTAGCAGAATAACCCCTCGATGTGGGCTGGTATAACTCCAGTTGTTGGCCTTGGTAAAGGCGTATGGGTGCTGCTTACATTAATGTATACTCTGTGATACGTCACTGATATACAGTATAGTGAGAAAAGTAGCGGTCCAAGTACAGATCCCTAAGTTTCAAGTACACCCGAACTCAATTATCTTCAGCCGATACATTCTTATAGTAGTTACTTAGGTGCTTTTTCTACCAGTGAGATAGTCCACGACAGGACTGTATCAAAATACGTTAACGATCTCGATTAGATATGAGTGTATTGGGATCTAAGTATTCGTAAGTATTCATCATCATCATCTTCTTCTTCTTCTACTACTACTTAATCTGTTTACCCTCCAAGGTCGGTTTTTCCTTCGGACTCAGCGAGGGATCCCACCTCTACCGCCTCAAGGGCGGTGTCCTGGAGCTTCAGACTTTGGGTCGGGGATACAATTGACCAGTACCTCGCCCAGGCGGCCTCACCTGCTATGCTGAACACGGGCCTTGTGGAGGGATGGGAAGATTGGATGGGACAGGCAAGGAAGAGGGAAGGAAGCGGCCGTGGCCTTAAGTTAGGTACCATCCAGGCATTTGCCTGGAGGAGAAGTGGGAAACTACGGAAAACCACTTCCAGGATGGCTGAGGTGAGAATCGAACCCATCTCTACTCAGTTGACCTCCCGAGGCTGAGTAGACCCGGTTACAGCCCTCGTGCCACTTTTCAAATTTCGTGGCAGAGCCGGGAATCGAACCCGGACCTCCGGGGGTGGCAGCTAATTTCGCTAACCACTACACCAAAGAGGCGGACTAAGTATTCATCAACAAGCAAAATGAAAAAATTTTCTCCGCTACACGGAAAAGAGAAATTCATGAATATATTTGTGTACTTAG